>NC_086446.1:637503898-637820981 GCF_028390025.1 Pseudophryne corroboree
CTGATATCTGTTCCATCAACCACAAGCCTCAACTATATCAGCTGACTCCCTCCACCAATAGCTGAACAGCAATGGGCATAAAAGGACTCCCATGAGCCCCAGCAAATCGTCCAGAACAACATCACTGTCTCAGCTGCGTCTAGGCTCCAGGCTCCTGTGTTTAGTCTCATTGTTCCCAGACACTCTGACTCCTTTCTTCAGTTATTTACAGGTTCCAGCTGGTACTTGCTATCTGCTAGTGTTTCCAGTGCTGAATGTCCTGCAGTCAGGATCCGGCCAGGATCCCAACAGTAGGAATACCAATGCCGGAATTCCAACACTGCTCAGAATGCTTGTGCCTGGATCCTAACAAGGAGGGGGACAGGGTGAGGCTGAGGGGGGAGGGTTAAAATTAAGCTGCATTGAGGGATGGTTAGGCTCTGGTATCACTGGGGAGGGTTAAGTTTAGGCTTCAGGGAAGGGAAGGTTAGGTTTAGGCTGCGGGGAGGGGGGATTAGGTTTAGGCACCACACGTTTGGGGGGGTTAGGGTCAGGATTCGGGAGGGATGGTGTAGCATATTTACCTACTAGGATTTTGAGCATTGGGATGCCGCTGTCAGTATTTTGACTGCTGGTATCCCAAGCACCGGGATCCCGATACCAGCAGTCTATATATAACATAGCAAATCTGTACTCATTGGGGGCAATTCCAAGTTGATCGCAGCAGGATTTTTGTTAGCAATTGGGCAAAACCATGTGCACTGCAGGGGAGGCAGATATAACATGTGCAGAGAGAGTTAGATTTGGGTGGGGTGTGTTCAATCTGCAATCTAATTTGCAGTGTAAAAATAAAGCAGCCAGTATTTACCCTGCACAGAAACAAAATAACTCACCCAAATCTAACTCTTTCTGCACATGTTATATCTGCCTCCCCTGCAGTGCACATGGTTTTGTCCAATTGCTAAAAAAAATCCTGCTGCGATCAACTTGGAATTACCCCCATTCTACGTTGCTGGCTTGCTACTTCCTAAAGTTTATTCCCACTGGTTCCAGTACAGCCAGTGCAAATCCAGTTTCTACCGGTTCCAGTCCAGCCAGTACAAAGTGAAGTGTGACTCCTGTTTCAGTTTCTATCTGATCCAGTCCGGTCAGTACAAAGACAGTGAAAGTCTGGCACTGTTCTAGTTTCTATTGGTGTCAGTCCTGCCCACTGAAAGCCTCAGTTTCTGCCAGCTGTCATTAGTCTTTCCTACTCTTGTTATATAAAACTCTCCCTAAGATTCATTCTGCTACTCTCACTGAACTGGCGCTAAATGCTTGTGAACTCGGGGATTAATCCGATGTCCGGGATGGGGAACTGACCCTGGGATGGAACAAAGAGGGTCGGATATAAGTCCTCCTCATGCAGCTACTCTGACGTAGGGGGCTGGTGTTTAACATGGTGATTGAGGTCTTGGTAAAAGTCTGGTGGTGCATGACCATGTCGGGTACTGTTGTATAACTGGAAGTGTGACACTGATCCGGGCTGGTACCGGGTATAATGGGTTTGCAGCAACGTTCCAGGCTGGTACCAGATATAACTGGTTTGCAATAACGATCCGAGCTGGTGCAGGATATAACAAGTTTGCAGCAATGAGCTGGGCTGGTATCAGATATAACGGGTTTGCAACAATGATCTGGGCTGGTACCGGGTATAATGGGTATGCAGCAACGTTCCAGGCTGGTACCAGATATAACTGGTTTGCAATAACGATCCGAGCTGGTGCAGGATATAACAAGTTTGCAACAATGAGCTGGTACCGGATATAATGGGTTTAAAGCAACGATCCGGGCTGGTACCAGATATATTGGGTTTGCAGACTGGTGTTGGTAACACAGAAACTGGAAACGGAGAACTGAACTGATTCTGGTCTCAGTTCACACTGCAGGAATCTGGAAAGTATCCAAAGGCAAAGGACTCCAGGAATCACAGCAGGAGACTGTGGTGAAGCTGTAGTAGCATCAATACTCAGGCACTGGGTCTCTGCCCAGCGCTTCCTTTTGTATCTCCCACCTTGCTCCTATTGGTTGTTGAGGTCATGTGATGGCCAGGGGCCACTACTGGCCTATTCCCAGCATGTGACCACTGAGAAAAATGGTGGCGCCCCGGACCGAGGACAGCAGGGACTCAGTTCCCTGCACTCTGCATGCAGCATTACTCGGCGCGGCCAAGAAACAGCTCGAGAGAGAGCGGTGTGCAGCAGCCGCACAGAGGAGCCAGCGGAGCAGTCAGCATGGCCACCGCCACTCCCAGACACTGACAGCTACTCCCTGTGCATAGCATACCTCATGTGCATGATTTATCTTCACCCACCTAGCTTCCTACATAAAATTGTATTTTTTTTGTAAAAGAGTTTAGCTTGAGGAAGTGTGAATATGTAAGGTGATTTTTTTTAATACTGTATTTAGTAGTAAAGGTATGGACTCATGTATTTCTTATTTATAATGCCACCATTTTGTTTCATTTCTGGACTTACCACAAAATGTTTATAAGCGAAGTATTACTAATATAGCTTGGTTTTTTTTGTGAGGAGAGAATTGTAAAGAATAGAGAAGGAAGCTTCAGATGTACAGTATAAAGGATTTTCAAAACAGATGTAAAAATCCACTCTAACAGAAAGAAAACAATCCCACTGCCCATCACCCCTTTTTGAAATGCTTCCCTCCCACACACTGTCCACTTTCTGTTGTCATGTCTCACAGAGTTGGGTTTTAACATTATAAACATATTATATATTAGTATTAAAGTATCATGTAATCATGTATTTCAGTGACTGATTACAATATTCAATGTGAAATTGCAACCACAACCTCATTAGATACGATTCAGCTAAGGTCCTGTTAGAACACCACAATGCACTTAAGCAGTTTTAGTAGTACAGTGGTTTGGCTGCTGACCAAATCCCTTTGTTTTCTGTTTTGTTTTTTGTTTTTTTTGCAGACCTAGATTTATCAGTGCACTACAGAAGCTACAGATTCACAATGTTCATTCTGCATATTAGCACTGTATGCATCCTGGATATAATGGGGTAAAGATGGGAATTCACTTCAGCATGTGCGGTTTTGGATATTTTTCACATTTTGTCAGCCAGACAACATCACTATATTATAACTTTATGTGTCCCTGGACATTTATCGTATTAATGTTTTTTTCTTGTTTGTCATTGCAAGGGAGCTGTCACCATTTGCTTTTTGAAAGAACTTTGTGTAAATAAAAAATAATTGAAATGCCAGGTCCTGCCCTCCGCTAACATGCAAGTGCTTCGCCAAACAGCGAGTCAGTTAGAGATGGTGGCAGTCAAAAGATAGTGGCCCTCTGACTGCGTAGGCAGTCAGAGGGCCACCATCTTTTGGGTCGCAGCGGCCACGTGTGACATCAGGAAAGGCCCAGCGGCCCACCACGCAAACGGTCCAGACACGCCTGCATTGTTGGGATCACACCACCCAAATGGTGTGCCAACACCCACAAACTGAGGTGTCGACACCCCGTCCCCACCCCCTTCAGCTCTTAAACTGTGATGGCATGCAATCACAGTTTAAGACCTTGCGCATGCTCGCTCTGCCATGTCGCGCATGCGTGAAGTGCAGAAATTGGCAAATAGCGATTTCCGCCCTTTTGCGGGGCATACTGAATTAGCCCCAAAGATTTATACTGTTTTAAGATAAGATCTGACAATATTTGTTTTGTATCCATATAGTGCAATTTTATTACAATGCAGCAGCTATCGTTAAAAATAGGTACTGTACATGCATTGGACTACTGTGTTTTATGTATGTTCTTGTATGGTATCAATATTCAGATGAAACCACTGCAGTATGTCGTAATTGCCTATACTCATGGTATGGCTAGGAATCTCATTAATTCCCAGATTCTCAATAATGTAGACCAGACTCCCAGTTCCATTCATTTCCAGGGACATTATGACACAATTTGCATTGAAATGCATTATCATGATCACACCTCCCTCTGCACAATGTCATGCACCTTGACATTGTGCATTGTATATACACTTTTTCTCCCAGAGGAAGGCCCCCAAGGGCCAAAACGCATTGGAGCATTCCACTAACACGACCCACAACAGCGGCACGATCAAGTAGAAGCAGCAGCACCCGAGACAGCACCCGGTCACGTGACTGAAGACCAGGAAGTGTCTGCGAGCTACGGACGGCAGAGAGACATCAAGGAGACAGCCTGCCACTGATACAGCCAGCAGCGGAGGAAGAGAATCAAGGTTAGTCTCTGAGCGGTCGCAGTGCGTGCATCTCCCCCCTCCCCCAAGACAGGCACCGAACGCAGGCTGACCGGCCTCCGGCGTGTGACTGAACACAGTCACAGTGACGGCGGCAGGAGCAGGAGGAGGTAAGACCAGTCCGGAGTCCCTTTTTCTTTGATTTTAACCTCCACAACTGCTTGAGCATCAGTTACGGCTTGTTATCCTAATCAGTGCACTACTTCTAAATACAGACCAGCAGGACGCCGCGGCCTGCAACAAACGGACTTTTTCTCTTTTCTTTTTTCTTTTTACTTCCCATTTATTTTTCTTCTTTTTTGCATATGGACTCCACTTAAGTATACCAAGGAGCAAGTGTGCCCCTGCGCAACTAGCATAGGGCTTTCTAAAGCCAAGCAGAGCTCAATATGCATATATGCGAATTCTGGACAATCAGCGATTGCATTTAAAATAAATATTATTAATTTGAAACGCATTCAAACATTTCATTATTTATTGCACTAGTGCATATACATGCACAAATAGAAACCGGGGTTGAGCGCAGTGTAAAAATTCCTATTCTTGTACCATATATTTTAACAAGTAGGACCAACTTGTTAAACACCAGCAGCACTCCCCGTAACTTAGTGTATCTCTGTGCGCAGTCCACCCACCCCTTTTACCACTGTACAGAAGAGGTCGGGTCCATCAGGGCACTATTCCTACAGCTATGTAACCCAACACATATCACCTGGGCCTTGCCCTCCGGCATTGGTCTGGTCACCGATCGGTCAGGTATGCCATATTTAGAGTTATATAGCTATACAAAGCTGGTACCATCTGGATAAGGGAAAGCTCAAGTGCAGCCTGACTGGTAGAGAACCTAGACTTTCTAGAATTCTGAAGGGAATACTAAGCAGTGATGTCATCGCACAGTGTTATGGAGTAAGAAAGGCTCGTAAAATGAATAAACAAGCCACAAAGAGTGATGTCTTAATATCCCCGTGACACACTATGTTTGCAGTCACTACCATGCCATGGTTTGTATATCACTGTAAAGATGTGAGTATGAATTTGTATAATGCTTCTATTCTTACCTGGAAAGAAGCCACCCGCACCCATTTGCTATATATTCAGAATAAAACAAAATGGACCCACCCAGGCAGAAACTCAAGGTTAATATAATTATGAGAATGAATAAGGCAGACACTTATTGTGTATAGCATGGAACTACAGTACACTAAAATCAATTCAGGGGTAGAAAACAAAATTTTCATGATTAAATGCTCTTAACGATAACAGAATAATTACATTAGAAGGAAAACAGAAAATGGTAGAATTCAATATTATTATTTATGTTTTGCTTCTCCCAATTACAATAGTACATTTGCATTACATAGAGTAATGCTTCCAATTTTTCCATGCAGTATTCACGGTCATACATTAGTCCAACAGCTTCCATACAGAATATGGTGCTGAGGCACCTCAGATAAACCATACTCCATAACTTTGCACCTGTGGTAATCGGGACAGAAATCTGAGGGAGCTGGGTAATGTGCAGGCACTTCTAACACACCTGGCTGCTACTTACTCACAAAGACCAATTCATTGCTAAGCACACAAATGCCTTGCCATGGAGAGCGGTTGTGAATGGCCGACATTTTCCAATTCCCCAAAACTGGGAAGTTAGGAGATCCTTAAAATAGACTCAGGACAATGAGGAGGTATGTTATCCCCACATAATAACCTTTACTCTCCAATGATTACTACATTCTCATCAGTCCCTATCCCAGTGGAACTTACATTCTATATTCCCTACAACATACATATACACTAGCGATAACTTTGATCAGATGCTATGTAGCCCACCAGTAAGGTTTTGGAGTAGGGGAGGAAAGCATAGTACCTGGAGAAAACCCATGGTATCACAGGTAAAACATGAATGCACCACACAGATAGAGATTTGGTATATGGCGTCAGAGCTGTGAGGTAGTAATGATAATCACTATGCCAACTATGCTGCTAACTTGCTTGTTCATTCAATTTGTGGTAATCAGTGCCAGACTAGCCACCTGGCACCTCTGGCAAATGCCAGAAGGGCTGATGATCTGATGGGCAGGTCCAGCAGCCTAAAAGCCAGATTTGCCTCCTGAAGCTCTGCTCGGCCCTCAAGAGATGCATGGACTAACAATACTGAAGCAAATTCTTGGACCCAGATTGTCACTTGAGGCAATCTAATATTTCATGGATTGGTCATCTAACAGCACATATTAAGAAAAAATATATATCTATGATTACCAGATATTTACAGATTGTGTCCAACTTTAACTGATATTCATGTTGCCGTGTATGTATTATAATGAAAGGCACTAACTTGTCTATTGCAATAGAATGCGAATGAAATACTGTACTCCTATGCACTGGTGAGCATAGACTGTGAGCTTAGCCTGCTCACAAGACAGGTTCATTAGCATAAGTGTGCCATAGACAAAAACAAACACAAAAACAGGATATCTGGACAAGTATACTAATAACTATAAAGTGTTAATGTATCCTAAGTATACCTACAGTTTATTCAAGCATAATCTTTTTGAGATGCCAATAAACAAAATATATACGCATACATTTCTGTACAATATATATATATTTATATATATATATATATATATATATATAACATTTCCAGCAGCACTCCCAGCAAACACAGTAACTTTTCCGGTGCCCTCCTAGACCCGCACAGCAATAGTGGTCGACCTAGACACTGTCAACCTAAGTCTAGTCTATCTAACATACCACATACATACATATATATGTATGTGTGTGTGTCCTTATATGCAAGATGCCCGATGAAACTAAGACATGTAGCATACTGTTTTCTTTCTTTAAATTTTGCAACTTATTTGTATTGTAGATGCAGCAAAACACCACTCAAAGTGTACTACAGTTTACGTGCACAGGAATTAATTTTAAACTCCTACAATGTTGCAGATGAAGTACAATAGAACTTGGCCACAGCCGCAGCATCATATCACTTCTTATATGGATTCAGACTCATTTGCCAACAGATGAACAAATGTTACACATCAAGTTGATCAGTGTAATCTAGCAATATATTTTTGCCGCTTCCATTTGTTTATTTATGCAAATAAGATGGACATTTTTAATGAGAAAAATGCCCAACGCGGATGATTTACCCAAGACCTTGTGCACAGAGAGGCGCTGTTTGATGAGACTGAAACCACAGGAGGACACATCTGTATGCATATGCTGTACATAATAATGAAGATATCCCACGTTGTAAGTATCAGGTGGGAGGTAAGAAACAGGGAAAATTTTCAATTAACATTAGCTAAATTTACACCAGTACAATATTTTGCTTCCCCTCTATAATGACAACTATGTGTGGGATGACTTTAATGAAATAAAGTGTGTATAGGCGGCACTTAATGAGATTATCCAGCATGTCTGGGCGTAAGCAACTGTAGAAACTGCTCAACCTTTTTTTGGAAGGATTAATTAGGCAAATATAATGTAAAAGCAACATATTTAGAGGTTTAGATGTTTAATGCAGGCTACGGTTTAAAAAAAATGAATACAATTATAAATGAAGCCAAGGACAAAATTCTCATTTTCTTTTTGCACAGTTTTTCCATTATTCTTTTTGCTTCGAGTCATCTTGCTCAGATATAAAGAACATGACATACTGTACTTATCTCAAGTTTAGCTGCGACAAAATACCATGATAACCAGCATATCTTAAATATCATCAAGTGACGTTAAGCATAAAAACAGAAAAGAAAAGTAGGCATTGTGCCTAGAGAGAAATAAAACGTTAGGTTTTTGTCTTGTTGTTCCTTTTCTATTGTAGACATCCTTAGCCCATTTACAAGCAAATTCACAAAGCTCCTGATGATTCCAGACATAGTTTGCCGGAGGACGGAAACTGAACTACAAAGGGTATGCGGAAAGCTTGCAGTCTCTTCTAAGCTGCTCTGGCATATTTGCTTCTGGCACTTGGCACAAACTCAGAAGCAGTTTTATTTAAAGCTTAAAACTTCCAAAACTTGATTTCGAGAAATGACCAGAAATGAGGCAGTGCCATAAAAAGGCAACCACTCTCCAAGAACAATATACAGAGAAGCACATATCTTAACCAAAATACAGAACTTTTAATGTCAGATTAAGGACGGAATTTATTTAGTGCAGAAGATAACCATGGGCTAATTGATCCCACGGGACTATCCAATTAGCTCCAAAGCAGGGAGTTTTCAGGCTTTATTCACCTGTCTCAGTGGGTCAAAAAATAATTCCCTAATTAGCAGGTTAACAGGTGACGCGACTATGTTAACACACGAATCCATGACATTTTCACAGATTCTGTGTGTTAACACATTACTTTAACAGGCATTAACAAGCCTGGGATCTGGTCTCTAGGTCGACAAGACTTAGGTCGACAATGTCTAGGTCGACCGCTATTGGTCAACAGAAAGTAGGTCGACATGGTTTCTAGGTCGATAGGGACTCTAGGTTGACATGACAAAAGGTCGACATGTGTTTTTCACATTTTTTTTTAATTTTTCATATTTTACGATCTACGTGGACTACAATTGGGAATGGTAACCTGTGCCGAGCGCAGTGAGGCACCTTGCCCGAAGCATGGAGAGCTAAGCAAGCCCTGCAAGGGGACACGGTGCACTAACTGGGGTTCCCGGTCATTCTACGAAGAGAACGACACCAAAAACATTTAAAAAACTCATGTCAACCTTTTTTCATGTTGACCTAGTACATGTCGACCTAGAGTCCCTGTCGACCTAGAAACCATATCGACCTACTTATTGTCGACCAATAGTGGTCGACCTAGACACTGTCAACCTAAGTCTAGTCTATCTAACATACCACCCCCAACCAGGCTATCAGGGGAAATCAGGCGGCTAGCTGAATAGCCTCTGGCTTTATCGCCCAAGACTACCTCCATTGTTTTACCCATGGTAATATACAGCAGGTAATTGAATTCCTCCCAAATTCTCTTAACTATGAATCTCAATAAATAAATTAAAATTATGAGGACACTCATGTGTGAGGTGTATTAACCTGAAATGAGACACTCAGGCATGCCACATCTTTAAACGAGTCTTGTAGAGCAGCTAGAGCCCCTCGGTGATGGGGTCACCGCAGTCGTCCACTGTCTGTGTGTCTCTAATGTTCTGCAAGGCCCATTGTCATTCTAAATTGCAACTTTATTTACAAGTTATCCAAGCCTACTTATGATTAATACTGGCCACATGTTCTTCTCTCTCTATCCCCTACCTCTCTTGCCAGTCGTTTTGAAATACTACCTTTTGCTCTAAATCCTGGGACAGGACAGTGAGATGTACAAGGAGCAGAACATAATCCTCAGACGGCCCTGGCACTGCATCAGAAGAAAGAACATTGAAGAGTCCAGCCAAAATACAAAAAAAGGAATGTAACTATAGGCCCGCTTGCATAGAAATCTGCGGTGACAGCACTAATATGTTAATGCAGCCATAGGCATATGATATAAGTAGATGCCTCCTACTTGCATTAATGATCCATGCTGCATCCTAGGATGCAGCGTCAGTCCACCTGCAGCACGACTGGCCAGCTGCATGAGCCATAAGATTGCGCATGCCAGACAGCACCAGATTCAACAAGGAGGCCAGGAAATCTACATTTGTTGACCAAGATCCTGACCTAATTATTCCCCCAGAACAGAGGCTCTGATTGAGCTGCCCCCTACCAGCCCCCAAATTGCAGCTGACTCTCAATCACTGACAGTCACATACAATATTTTGCACAGATCCAGCAGGATTTGAATCAGGCACTAAATGTACAACTATATGTAGATGGAAAGGAGCAAAATATAGAATTGTTTAATAAGTGCCGTTTATTGCGATTGGCCTGCAAACTTTACTTAGCAAAAAGTACCTATGCTTATTTAATTTTTTTAACATCCTTCTTGCTGATACACAAAATATAAGAATAATTTTTAACACAAGGGCATAAATGCTACATTTTACACAAAGTTTATACAGTAGGGCTAATGGATTAATTTATTGATAGTTAATGATTATTGGTAAGAGTACAGTACACTTATGATTACCCAAGCCTGGGCAGCTGGAGGGGCCCTGGGGACCGAGTCCGCTAACACCCGCCACCTCCCTTCCCCCCGTGTATACCTGTGCTGTGGCTGGCCAATGGCAGTGCCATCTTTCCAATGATATCTTCAGGAAGATGGCACCACAAATAGCACTGTGCCAGAGACGTTGCTCGCTAGTGACAGCATCATCTTCCCAAATATCATTGGGAAGATGGTGCTGGCCGGGGAGGAGAGACCTGCTTCCAGATCAAGGTCAAGCCCCCCTGACCCTATCTGTGTTAAAACAGCATCCCTCTTGGGGAGCGCAAAGCAGCTCCACAATTATTTTATTTTTAAAATACTTATATAAAAAAAGGCATAGTAACAACCACTTTATTAAGCCAGGCCCCCACCCTTTTACTGGGGTCCCGCGTGGCACTCGGCGGCCCTGATGTTACCCACTGACTGGAACCTTCGTTATACCTTACATTCTATCGAGTAAACACTAAAAACTAAAAAGAAAGCTAAAATGTGATAGCAAAGCTACATATTGTTTGTACAAATGTATAAAGGGCAAAACCTGCACAGATAAGAAACTATGAAGGGACTTGTATTACAACAAAAATGTGACAATGTACAGTAGTTTGCCCAAAACCATCACAAAAAATAAATATCATATATACAGTACTTACAATAAAAGTAGTTTGCCCAGAATACACATTTCTACATTTAAAGTTAGTTTCACAATAGGGCGTTCTAATTGCTAACATTCTTTTTAGCCATGCTGACACACAAAAAATATTTGTACAACAAAAAATGTTGACTTAGTTTAAATTGTCAAATTTCCCAAACAAGAGCATTTGAAACTGAAAGTTGTTGTGTGAAAACACCAACTCCCCAGACTTGTACAATATTGTAATATTACAGTGTGATCGCTTTTACTTAGATCAGACAGTACAGAAAGAAATTTTCAGTATATAGCATGAGTGATGTAGTTGTAATGTATGTGGGCATATTATGAGACAAAAAAATGGGGCAACACATTGATTTTGTGTCTGTTTTGTTTCCAGTAAAATCCCTTCAATCAAAATTGTTAATGCTCAGTAATCAAACATTCCAGATTTTTCCCTGAAAAATGTGGTGATCCGTGGAAAACTGCTTCAGTTGTAAGGCCCCATACAACACAGATGTATTGGTGCAATGTCCCGATCCCCAAATGGCCAGGTCAGGGAATCAGGAATATGTAACATGTTTATAAATCCTGAATCTCCAATCTCGACTGAAAACGGTGAGGATCGGGAAATTTTTAACATGTTTAATTTCTCCAATTCCCCAACAGATCGCCAATCATAGCTGGCCGCTGATCAAGTAGAACCGTGCCCACTGATGTATGGGGGCCTTTAGACTATTATACAAGTATGTCTACATGACACTATAGAAGCTAGTAATGTAATGAGGAATATGAATTTTATTTCTAAAAAACTTTTCATTATAAAAAAAATAATGTTATGCAAACATAGTGTTCAATAATTTTTTGAATTATCCGAATAAGCAAAGCCTAACTAAATATAAACTTACATTTACACTGTTTTATGTTCACTTATATTCACCTTTTCTCATATCATTAAGAAGTAATCCATTTTTCTGAGCAGCTAATGAGAGTGTGACCAGCCCATGCACTGGTAGGAGCATGCTCAGTGTGTTTATGAGATACATTTTGTCACATGATCAATTTGACAGTGATGTGCCTGCAATCCAATGGTGGTTTTTGGGCACAAGTTTGGTGTTCCTCACATATATAAAGCACCAGATATGTCCAATGTGTCATTCTTAGGCACAAGAGGCAATATATATTATCTCACATATTTGTGTTGCATATAACAAATGTAAACGGTATGAAAGTCTGTCTGTTTGTTTGTTTATATGTCTGTCTGATGGAGATAAACTCTGAAACGACTGACCAACTGTGATGCAGTTTTCACCATTCTGTAGGTAATTTTCCCAGGCAATTTTTAGGCTAAGTGTCATCACCATCAGTTGTCAAGGGGCTGTCAGGGGAGTATATATAAAGGTAAGTTATAATAACAGAAATTCCACTAATATTATTGGACACACCAGATCACATGACCACACATTTTTCTCAATGATCGCACATCTGAACTACTTCCAACTGTCACCAAAGCCCCATCACAGAGCCACAACTGTATCACTCTACAACTGTAAACACTAGCATCATTCACAGAGATACTACTCACAGAAAAGAACATCCCGCCTCACTAATAGCGGCACATCCCTGCCTCACTAACAGCAGCACATCCCAGCCTCATTAACTGCAGCACATCCCTGCCTCACTAAGAGCAGCACATCCCTGCCTCATTGACAGACATAGACATTTCTGACAGAAAACTTTCAAAAAATTCATAATTACTACATAACTCACAGGACCTGACATCAATCCTCATTAAAGATGACTGGTGCAATGATGATCTGTTCAAAGAACATGAACAGGACTTATTTGTCCTCCTATTCTGTTTCTGTACATTATCTGTTTCACCCTACATCAGCTTGTGTAGAACTATGTTGACTTGGGTAGTTGAACACACTCGGCATTCAGCATCATTTATGGTTGAGCTTAACTAAAAATCATACTGATTCGAAAAGCTGCTGTTTGCACAATAAACACATTGGTTTATTGCATCTAAACCTCAATATCTAATCCATTAAAATAAGTATTATTATTATTATTATTAATTTATATTTTGAGTCACTGACTAGGCAAATATTTTCTCAACTATATAACTATAAATCTGTCTGTCTCATGGGCAAACACAGGATTTTGTCAGGGGGTTCCGTGTGTGTATGTGTGTATATATGTATATATAGAGCACACAAATTCATACATACATACATACATAAATACACAAACATACAAACATAAACAAGCACACAAACACATACTTACATAAATTCATACTGTACTTACAAATACATACAAACACACAAACTTCATATACAGTATAGATGCTGTATATGTTATACATACCACCAGGTGCTAGGAGGCAGAAACAGACTTGTGGCAGTCACTGTGAGGACTGAGGGAGATGCAGTGGATGAGCATGCGCAGCTAGTAGCTACCCCCAAACTTTCTCTATGCAGAGAGCTACTGTACATAGCTCTCTGCTGCAGGAGCAGTTCTGTGATCGCGATTGAGGTCGTGATCGCATCTCAAAAATAAAAAGTTTGGATTGTCAGGGGAGGTTTCCAGGTACCAGGAACCACCCCCCGTGTGCACCATTGTGTCTGTCTATCTATATCTATCCAAATGGGTTCATAGGCTTCAATCTTTATATTTAATGCAAGCACCCAACTATAGGATTAAGGTTTAATTTCAATTTGCCCAAATTGGAAAGGATACAGCCTTTTGGCTAAGCCCGGCAATTCTGTCATCGCTGTTTATGCAGATGGTAGATACTTTAACTACACACAGATTGACAAACATGCCCAGTAATGAGTGTGGCATATTCATTATATAACATGTATATTCATATATAACATTCAATATGTCATGACATGGCTGTAATGTCGTCATTGAACATGTTAACAATCGGCATGTCGTCACTGATGATATATTGACATTGTTGAAATGTTGACACACTATTTCCCATAGTTCTTTTTCCTAATCCCGATGCTAATCACAACCCTAATGGAAATGTCAATGTTATGACAATGTTAACATTTCGAGTGTTGAAATTCGTTCAATATCAACATTTTGTGGGTGTCGACATGAACAATTATGTTGTTGACATGGCGAACATCTACATTTTGACCAGTGACTTTCTGACTGCATTCCCTGATAATAATCTGATAGATTAAGAAAAGATCATTAACAAATACTGGGGGTGATTCAGACCTCATCGTAGATGTGCTAAATTTAGTTACATTCAACAAAAACAAAATAGCATATTATTTCACAGATGTATGAAAACATTGAAAAGCAGCATTCTGTGATGAATAACCCAAGTGTTTAGTAGCACATTAGTGCACGCTAATGCTTTCTACACAATAGCACTGAAAACATATAAGTGGTCTATTCATATGAAGTGTAACAATCCTATATGCACCTTTCAACATACTGTAACAACAAAATTGTACTTTATGTCCACTTACTGTAGTTGTCATTCACAAATATGTACATTTAATCATAGTACATTTACAGTAGCCTTGACTGCTACATTTCCTGCAAATGCTCTCTCAGGCTTTGAGATACAGTATGTACCAGGTCTCTGGGTACACAATACAATGCAAGGCAGTTTCAAGTTATAAGGATTAATGTACCTACCCACATTCAAAATACAAATTTGGCACTTGTGGTTGCAATGCTATTAAAATTAAATTATTAAATATAAATATTTACTGTGATTCTTTAATTTGCTAGACTGAAATCTGAAGTTTATTGATTTTTAGCTATTTTTTTTGCATTATTTACAGGTCAGTTCTCTCCAACATAACATACCAATTGTTTTGTATAAATGTTAGTTTTTAATCAACTTAAATGTACACTGTTACAGAAAGTAGGGGTTCTATTCACTAAGCCTTAGACAGAGAAGAAGTAGACAGAGATAAGATACAAGCCAATCAGCTCCTGACTGACATGTCACAGACTGTGTTTGAAAAATGTTAGTTAGGAGCTGGTTGGCTGGTACTTTATCTCTGTCCACTTGATCTCTGTTCCAAGGCTTAGTAAATAAAACCCTAGATCACTTGCTGAAATTTGTAATTAAAAAAGGGGTAAAGAAAAGCAGTCAGGTGCACTCTCTCCCATCAACAAGAATTATTTCTATTGTATCCGTGTCTTTGTATTTCTTTTATATATATGAATAGACACTGAATTGATAATTTCTACCAATACCCATATGGAATGTATCAACTTTATTAGTATCTCATATGAGGTATTATGACCCTTAAATATGGCCGTAAGCAGTGAAATATAAAAACAATAAAAGATAGTTAGACGTGAATCAGAAAAATGGACAAAAGAAAGGAAAAGTTTTATTTTGTCCTAGTGCCAAATAATAAAGAAAATATTAAAAACAAAGCCGTGTGCCGCCTGTTATTTCTCAATTATGTGTATCTTATATATGAATTGTATTCCACTCTTATATTACTTGGAAAAATGTAATTGGAATATGCATGTGTATTGTTAATACAACAATTCCTGGTTAATAATTTATTCCTTAATAAACCTATCACAACCTTGCTCAATTAGTGTTAACAGTATTCTCTCCTAATTGGATTCGAGCATTGTATTATTAAATAAGGACAGTAATTCTCAATCTTAATATTGCCTCTGTGCTCCTGTTGTATCACATGTTGCAGTCATTTTTGAGTGGTACACATAGTATCATTTAGTACCTGGTAGGATGTTATAATGGATACAATTGTTGCTTTGCTGAATAAAGTGTCTTACTATATTATGACTGTATCACCATATCATTGGAGATCTGCAGTCTCTCCAATGTATGATCCCTGGGAAAATATTGGTTTGGCTATATATCACCTATATTTCAGTGTTAAATTTAATACATATATAATATGATAAGAAGTAGCCAAACAATTCCCAGTTAGGGTAGAATAATGATAATTTCTTATTCTATACAGAAAAGTACAGTGGAGATCTCTCTTGTATATAGCACCGCACTGCCCGTGGCTGAGACCTAAATGTGCACACAATATATTGTTACAGGTAGTCAGGTTGGTAGGTATAGCAGTGGAATATTGATTCTGATTATAACATTGTTATTAGCATCTGCGGCGCACGGCTAATCCCTATGCGCATTTCACTCTATGTTAGAGCTTCGTCAGGGCTAGACTAGGTGCTGTGGGATCGAGCAGCACGCATGACAGACAGCATTTTGCTGTTCTGGTAAATGTCCGTGGCGTTTGGTTTTGCAGCACAGATTAGGATTGTGCTCGCACTATGTAAAACCATAGAACAATAAATGTTAGTACTGTTAATGTTACCCTTAGGGGATTTATATCATTAGTATATGGAAAATCTAGTGAGCAATATACAATTGTTCCATTATATTATTGTACTAACGTAACAGCTCTTAGATTGCCCTACAACCTATGTAGGTGTGAGTAGTGTGGACCTCAGTATCAGTAAGAGCATACTATATGTATGAGTATACAACATTTGGGTACGTACATACTACCTCACTGATGGGCATATAAAACATATAACAAATTGAGTAAGGGAATAGGATCTGAGCCTTTCTTAATGGTTTACATATGACCTATGTGCATTATTATCATTAGTCTAAAGGTACATACTAGATTTAAATTACGTTACATGTACAGGTATATATATGAAGGACTATATACAAGAGAGATCTCCACTGTACTTTTCTGTATAGAATAAGAAATTATCATTATTCTACCCTAACTGGGAATTGTTTGGCTACTTCTTATCATATTATATATTTATTAAATTTAACACTGAAATATAGGTGATATATAGCCAAACCAATATTTTCCCAGGGATCATACATTGGAGAGACTGCAGATCTCCAATGATATGGTGATACAGTCATAATATAGTAAGACACTTTATTCAGCAAAGCAACAATTATATCCATTATAACATCCTACCAGGTACTAAATGATACTATGTGTACCACTCAGAAATGACTGCAACATGTGATACAACAGGAGTACAGAGGCAATATTAAGATTGAGAATTACTGTCCTTATTTAATAATACAATGCTCGAATCCAATTAGGAGAGAATACTGAGTTAACACTAATTGAGCAAGGTTGTGATAGGTTTATTAAGGAATAAATTATTAACCAGGAATTGTTGTATTAACAATACACATGCATATTCCAATTACATTTTTCCAAGTAATATAAGAGTGGAATACAATTCATATATAAGATACACATAATTGAGAAATAACAGGCGGCACACGGCTTTGTTTTTAATATTTTCTTTATTATTTGGCACTAGGACAAAATAAAACTTTTCCTTTCTTTTGTCCATTTTTCTGATTCACGTCTAACTTTCTTTTATTGTTTTTATATTTTACTGCTTACGGCCATATTTAAGGGTCATAATACCTCATATGAGATACTAATAAAGTTGATACATTCCATATGGGTATTGGTAGAAATTATCAATTCAGTGTCTGTTCATATATATAAAAGAAATACAAAGACACGGATACAATAGAAATAATTCTTGTTGATGGGAGAGAGTGCACCTAGAGAAACTGATCGCTTTTCTTTACCCCTTTTTTGTATATGTTGTAGGATCAGTGGGTAGCACCAGTCTATAGCTTCATATTGGTATTGTACACAGCTATTTAGAGACTACATCCCTACAGTTATTATTTATTATTAAATTAAGTCTGGTGCAGGACTTCTTTGTTTCTTTTTGAAATTTGTAATTATTAAGATTATAATTTCATTATGAAAAAAAAAGCTTATTATTTTAAAACAGATTTTATGGGATTTATTTTCAGCCTTTAAGGGCAGGATTCAACTAGCCACAGTAATGCACTGTGTGAAGAAAAGGGTGGTAGCCTTGGACTTTGATGACTGGAGCTATTCAATTACAGAGCCTTTTCCTCGTGCAGTAAATGAGGCACTAATGCGAGCTAGCCTGTAGAGACCGGTATAAGTACCCAAAGCTATGGGTTGATGTGTTCACCATACCCATATTAAAGTGCATAAGTGCGCTTACTGCTGATTTCTGTTTGAGCCTCTCTGAGGCTTGAACAGTATTCCGCATTAAATGCAGCCTGAGGACTTCTCGTGGGCTGCCACAAGCTGTAATTGAGTAGACCTGGCCAACCAACTAACCTGCAGTTAATTACCACTATTAATTAAATTAATCTCTTAGTGTTAAAATGAAAGCAAATATAATGAGAATCGTGTTTGTCATATCAAACATGTAATTTAAGACATGGTACAGTACAAGATTTCAGCATCATACCCAGAATGGCTGCTTACACTAGGTGAACCTGGATTGTTACCTAGGGCAACATTGGTCAGGTATCTCTTAAAACACTAATTGGGTCAAATAATGTTGCTAATGGAGAGTATTTCATGTAACAATGATAGTACCAGCCATCAGCTTCTTACCAGCTCCTCAATGTCAGTGATGGGTTGACTTAAGGGAGCAGGAGAAATCACCACTCCTATCCATCTGCTAAGTAAGAAGCAGTGGGGGGCATTGATGTATCTATAATCAATACAGGGTGTGCGATTAACACAGAGACCTGTGGACCCACATCGTACATCCTGAACCCATAGATGATACTTTCCTGTCCATTGGTGTTGCAGAAATCAACAATTTCAAGAAGATATGTGCATTCACGGTAGAGCAGTCACTGGGAAATTGGCATGGGCACCATGTTCCTACAGATTAGTGCATGTACAGTAGACTCTGGCACAGTGTCCATGCACACTCCATGCATAGGCCAGGTACTGTAAGGTGTGGTGGGAGGATTGAAGTTTGCCTCCACAGTCCTTGTGTCAGCGCTGCTCAAGCCTATATAGTAAAAATGGTTCCGGTATGAATGGTCGACCATGTTATGGTCGACAGTCATTAGGTCGACCACTATTGGTCGACATTGTCATGGTCGAAATGGACACATGGTCGACACATGAAAATGGTCGACACATGAAAGGTCGACACATGAAAAGGTCGACATGAGTTTTTTTACCTTTTTTGGTGTCGTTTTTTGCGTAAAGTGACTGGGAACCCCAATTAGTGCACCGCGTCCCCTCGCATGGCTCGCTTTGCTCGCCATGCTTCGGGCATGGTGCCTTCGCTTTGCTTGGCACAGATTACTGTTCCAATCGTAGTCCACGTGGATCGTAAAGTATGGAAAAGTTCCCCAAAAGAAAAAAAGTTAAAAAACTCATGTCGACCTTTTCATGTCTCGACCTTTCATGTGTCGACCATGTCAATGTTGACCAATAGTGGTCGACCTAATGACTGTCGACCATAACATGGTCGACCATGTGAACGGATACCAGTAAAAATGGCTTTTGCCTATGAAAATATCTTTGTAACATTTTAAATAGTGGAAATAAATGCAAAAGATTAAATACATGAATGTTGTAGAAATGCCCACATACAGTAACTCCATAACTGTGGAGATAGAAAAGCATAAAGCACAGGTCAGAAAATAGACATCATATTACAAAGAAAAAACCTTCATATTGTGTGATAAGAGTACAAAAGTATCAATACTGTAAAACCAAAACTCACAGGCCATTACAGTACATATGGACGCTGGTCACCAAAGATGCACCTAAATATAATGGTACTGTACACTGGATTTAGAAAACTAAAACACTTAAAGGGAGATATTTGAGAGATGTATTTACAGTAAGAAAATAATTGCTTAACTCAATAAATGATGTACCACCCACATATTAAAGAAAACCCATCTGCTATATAGCATGCCACATATTAAAGGACAATTACCTATTTTAATATAATATGTAATAAAGCCAATATATGCCTGTCTTTGTGTGTTGTGTTATTATGTAAATCTTTGTGAATCCCAGTGTTTAGCCTTTTTGTTTATACATTCAGTGAACTACTGTACAGCTCCAGCTACTTACTGCAGATATCCATTCATGAGCAACTCTGAGCAGTTTCCATCTCTCCTGTGTCACATCAATGCCCAAGCTGTCTGCATCCTGGTTGTTTCATAAGGAATTTTGATGTGTACTGTGCACAGAGCCAATAGTTGTTAGAAAAGTTTACTCCAGCTGCAGTTCAGTGTTATCTAAGTTGAAACTCAAAGCATACTTAACTACTCTACTGGAATGTCAATGTAATTCAGGGAGCCTACCCAGGCTTCCAGAAGAGTGGGCCACCCTTCCTCATCTCTCCAACTTCCCTAGCAAAACGGGCAGGATAGGGGTGTGATGATGGAATAGCGGAAAGGGAAACTAAATATGTAGGCAAGAAAAGCTCACAGTAAGTGTACCTTGTTTTATTAGCATGTCTGGGCTTAATACATTTGCTTGAAATAACTTACATGAAAGTTAAAATGTCCTTTAACTGTCTATTTGTATGAAATGTCTCGATGTGATCTACTGTTACCCACATTGCTGTTGATAGACAAGAGGTGGCAGTATACACTCTGTTGAGCGTTATTACAAGTTATCAGATTTAAAATATTAATGTAATGTTAAAACAAGTTGAATAATGCTTTTGGGTAAGTTATATAAGTGCAATACTGTAGCCGCACAATAGCCACCAGAGGGCACTAGGAGAGGTTCATGGTCCCTGTGTCTCTTGCCAGCTGCACATCACACTCATGTACAGCACAGCTACTATGCTAGGTACAGTATGTAAAAGTTATGAGAACCTATGAATGATAAAATACCTACACATAATTGCCACACATAAAAATGTATTGAAAATATAAGTTCATAAGCTAAAGAGACCAACAGTAATCAATACAACAGAGGTACGGTAGACACCTCTGTAATTAGTTTTATTGTTCCTGACACATTTAAAAATGTTTGTTTTTTTAACAAATTATATACAACCTGCCAAAGTGGCAACGTAATGGACACCTACACATTAAACATTTGTACCCTCAAAACAACTATTTCTCTGCTTGAAACAGAAATAAGATTCATAAGGTAGCCAACTTTTAAAATGGATGTAATTGTTTGTTACCCATCTTGCCTTCCCCATATGGCGGATCAAAACCTATGGTACTGGAAAAGGCAGCACTAATATTGGGGATCTTGAGCACTGTCAGAGCTGGCTTCTATGGCTAATACTTTGGCCAACTAAACTGTGTAAGACTGGTCTTTCTTGAATTAGGGACTGGCAGAAACATTAAAAACATCCATTAAGGACATTTATATATATTCAAACACTAAATACTATTGGGAGAATAGTGTATTATTATTATTATTATTATTATTATTATTATTAATATATTTACCACAGTCTTTACTTAGCACAAAATACAAGTTTATGTAATGCAAAAAATCTACATGTAATATTCACAGATACAAAAGTATACTGTACTATAACATAATTTAGAGAACTCCACTAGCAAAGAAGCATGTGCCCTAGCTGACCCTCCTCTTTGTAGAATTCCTTTACAATTAATGTCCATTATTATTTATGAAAGCTATGAAAATACAGCAGAGACACGCCTTCTAATACCAGTTGCATATTGCACAGACGTGCCCCCAGTTCCAGCCATATATTGCATATATACACTCACTGTCAGCCATACTGTATGATGCACAGAAACAGCCACAACTTCTAAACACATGCCATAATCTGCCCACTGTTCCAGCATGTGATCCAAGAAGCTTCCACATCTTGATGATGGGTCTTTCAGGTAACTTGACTTCTTAAGTCACAATAAACTTGTAATGATTTGAGATCTGCTCACAGCACTATACTGCCCAACATTTTCACATAGCAAATTAGAACAAAATAAAACATAGCCCCTGATCCACCCCAAAACCCCATTTTGGGTGAAACTTTTCCCAATGTCATGATAAACCCTGTCCTTTTCAAGATTTGTGACTTGGACTGTCTTGCCATCATGTTGGGACAGTCGGGAAATTTACATCATTGCAGTGAGGTGGGAGCTACAGTAAGTGACTGAATGCAACTGCCAGTGTCATAGCATAGTGCAAAAGAACCCTGTGCTATCAACCCCTGCCCATTGAACACATGGTGTCACTGTCAGAACAAGCACCAGGAAGATGGGCTAAGCACTGGAGAAGCCGAAAGCGATGAGTGTCTACACTTTACAAGGACACAGTCCGTGTCTATTTTGTTAGCAATTCATCTTTACAATTTCTTTTACATCAAATATCCTGTTATCTAGATGATTTCAACATACTTATCTATACAAATTATCTTTTTGTCACAGCTACTCACTGGTGGTGATACATTCTTTCCCATCTACTTTGATATAACCTGTTCCTGAAATAAATGTTTCTGAGTGTTACTAATAGCTCTGGGTTACATAGTACAACTCATACTCTTATTCTGTAATGATAGGGTGATTTAACCATCTGAAATCAATATCAGTTTATTTTGCTGCCTGTAGAGTGACCTCAGTTCTTTTCTCGCTCGCTCTCTCTTTTTTTATTCCTTTAATAACTTATGCTCTGATAATTAATAATGGGAGAAAATCTAGCAGCTAAATCTATTAAACTGTGTCTCTAACAACTCTGCCACTGAAAGTTCTGAAGCTTGAAAGAAAACGATTAGTTTTGTAGCAGATTGAATTGGGATTCACGCCCACTAGTAAAAGTAGCTGTGAAAATAGCCAAGTAGTGTTAGAACATCAAATACAAATTAACTTTTTAGAAATAGCACAATGTAATACAGCTATACTCACTTATTCTGCTGAAGAATGGAACAACTAAGTTGATTGTATTTTTTATGAGCTTTAGAAATACGGAATAGTGATAGTTTATGTTGTGGAATAGGCAGGGCTGTAATTAATTTTTATTTTCTTTTTATGCTAATTTAGTATTGCCAACCTGAAAAAAAAAATCCAAATTATATATACACACACACACACACACACACACACACACACACACACACATATATGTATATATATTTATATAAATATAAAATGTGTATTCTCAAAATAATAGATGTTCTAGGACCAAATGTTGCGCCCTAAAGATGGACATGGAAATAACCAAGTACATTTTAGTAATAACTGCTCCAAAAATATACTGTGGACAAATATGTGATTTCATCCTATTAGCAGCAAGTACATATTGCAATTTGTATTTTCAACCTCCTTTTAGGATGCAATTGTTAAGAACTCTATCAACCGGTCACATACTGGATGGCTGTATATTAGCCCTTGATATTTAATTTAGAAAACTTAGATTTTATTTCTTTATCTTTTAGAAAAATGATACTTTAACTACAGTACAAATGAAACCTATAAAGGGAAAAATGCATACTTTTTATTACATTTATAATTTTTTGTAATGAATGTTTCTTTTCAGTGAATTGCTAACTAGCTTCAAAGCTTTATAGCATATGCGTAAAGCCCAAATAATAAAAGGGAAGAGAAAAGTAAACAATTCATATAATAAAAGAATGCTGTTTTTTTTTGTAAAGAAATTCATAATAATATTCAATTATTTTTAATGTGTGCATCCTTTTATAAAATATTTTTTTATTATGTTTTTGTTTAATGGAAAATAATTTGCATATCTTGTTACAAAATATGTACAGATTATGTTTTTATTTAAATGTGAATGCTGATTTAATTATGAATTTGTTTCCTGGGCTAAAGAAAATAGCTTAAAAATGAATGACCTTAAAGGTCAACATGAAGTTATATACAGTACCATTTTTGAGTTATTTGTCCAATTTAAATGTTTAAGAAGGACTATAAAGATGTGTCCTCATACACTGTGCGGTTTTGAGCTACATGGTGCAACTAAAATGCTTCAAGTGGAGTAGCGTAACAAATCTTTCTTTAAAATGTTTGTCTAAAGCTGGGTAAACACATGTCCAATCCTTGGCAGTTCAGACTCCAGTTCAGATTGTTTATACAAGCCTAATGCAGATCTGCTAAAGGTGTGTACACACAGGGGGTAATTCAGAGTTGATTCCAGAAGCAAATTTGTTAGCAGTTGGGCAAAACCATGTGCACTGCAGGGGGAGGGGGGGGGGCAGATATAACATGTGCAGAGAGAGTTAGATTTGGGTGTGGTGTGTTCACACTGAAATCTAAATTGCAGTGTAAAAATAAAGCAGCCAGTATTAACCCTGTACGGATACAAAATAACCCACCCAAATCTAACTCTCTCTGCAAATATTATATCTGCCACAACTGCAGTGCACATGGTTTTGACCAACTGCTAACAAATTTGCTACTACAATCAACTCTGAATTACCCCCACAGTGCGATATTACCTTGCAATTTAGTGCATACCGTAAGGCAGAGGTTCTCAAACTCGGTCCTCGGGGGCACACACAGTGCATGTTTTGCAGGTCTCCTCACAGAATCGTAAGTGAAATAATTAGCTCCACCTGTGGACCTTTTAAAATGTGTCAGTGAGTAATTAATACACCTGTGCACCTGCTGGGTTACCTGCAAAACATGCACTGTGTGTGCCCCCGAGGACCGAGTTTGAGAACCTCTGCCGTAAGGTGTTAGCCAGCTTGCAATACCGATTCGATCCCGATGCATATTCCCATGGGGTCAGTATCGCAAGGTTAGATACTCTTTGCAGGCAAGTCAGTTTTGACTATCTAGTACAAAGTATAGTCAAAATCGTCCATAGCCAATTCGCACATGGACAAAATTGCAAGCAAACACAGTCAATATCGCGTAGTGAAAATTGCACATTAGTCAATATCTCACCATGTGTATGCACTTTTACAGATTCTACATCCAATTCATGCCTACACACTTGTCCAATATTTCAGCAGACCTCTAATATGCATTTGCTAAAAAAATAAATTTGGCTGTGGGGGAAGGGGGATTAATTGATGATAATGTGGTGGGGGAAGAGGAGGAATTTATTAATAACAAGTGAAGGGCGGAGGTTGAGAATATGACCCCCACACCTGATATGGTAATGGAATTAGGGGAAAACAACAGGGTGAGGTTTTCCATATTTTCCAAAAACCAATGCCAGGCTGAACCAGTCAGGGGGATAATGCCAAAGCAGGAGGGCACTCAGTGTGGGGTCCCCCTGCCATTACATTAACCAACCCCAAACTGGTCAGCCCAGGGCTGGAATACTATGGAAATTGGGGACTTCAAAAAATAAAATGGGGTCCCTGACCTGAACAACAACCAGCCCTGGGCTGAAAGCTCAAGGCAATGACCAGCACCCCTGGTGGCAGTGGCTGTGGGGTATATGGTACATTAATATGGTTCTTAACAGGTGGCCTACAGGTTCCAGCAGGCCAGCCATGGCATGCAGGCACTTGGAAAGCCATAATTACCAGCATGCCCAGACATTAAAAGCCCACTGGCACCTGTAATCTGCTTGAAAAGAAAATATTAAAACAAAGACAAAACCCAAAATATTGTAATAACTTATTAGGCAGCAACTTCACCTTGGGGACAGTGGCCTTTAAGCTCTTTTGAGTGCCTGTCACCTCCCTGCGATTTGCTGCATCTTCATTGATGTTCACCTGGGAGCAGCAGTCTCCCCAGGGCTTGCGGCGTCCTCTTATATCTTAACCTGGGTCAGTGACCTGTAAGCTCTTTTGCATGGCCGATGTCTCCACAGGACTTTCAACATTTTCTTTCTTCAGGATTCTTGTCAACTCCTCCTCCGCTATTGGATTGCCTGTCCCTGCCTCGTGCTGGCTAACATTAGCCTGCAAAAGTGGGTGGGATGACTCTGCGAGCCGTGATTGGTGCACCGTGGCCTTTGTAAATTGATAAATGCTGCCACAGTATGACCACGGCTAAACTTGCATTAATGGCAGATGGACCCATACCTGCAATGTACCACTGCCATGTCCACGGCATGTCACCACCACTGGGTCATACAGCATTGATGGATGGTGCAGAGATCCCTCCAAATTCCTGCCCCAACACCACTCTAACTGTGTGCAGAGCTGGCAGTACCAGAGATTGGTTGCCAGCTCCAGTCTCAGCAGTCTACACACTTACATATTGGTTGGCGGTCAGGTATCCTGGATGTTTAAAAACCAGAAGACCCAACAGGCGACAATGACTGCATGTACAGGTCAGTTGGCAGAGGGTACACACATAACCAATGTCAGACAAGCTGGTCTGTCAGAGGTTAGATCTGCCAAGGATTGGACAAATGTGTACCCTGCTTTAGTCAATTGCAGATGCAGCAAAAAGTCTCTCAGTGTGTACTGGAGCCACTAGTCTATGACTTTAACAACACAGGAATTGGTTTTAAACTAGAGATGAGCGCCGGAAATTTTTCGGGTTTTGTGTTTTGGTTTTGGGTTCGGTTCCGCGGCCGTGTTTTGGGTTCGACCGCGTTTTGGCAAAACCTCACCGAATTTTTTTTGTCGGATTCGGGTGTGTTTTGGATTCGGGTGTTTTTTTCCAAAAAACCTAAAAAACAGCTTAAATCATAGAATTTGGCGGTCATTTTGATCCCAAAGTATTATTAACCTCAAAAACCATAATTTCCACTCATTTTCAGTCTATTCTGAATACCTCACACCTCACAATATTATTTTTAGTCCTAAAATTTGCACCGAGGTCGCTGTGTGAGTAAGATAAGCGACCCTAGTGGCCGACACAAACACCGGGCCCATCTAGGAGTGGCACTGCAGTGTCACGCAGGATGTCCCTTCCAAAAAACCCTCCCCAAACAGCACATGACGCAAAGAAAAAAAGAGGCGCAATGAGGTAGCTGTGTGAGTAAGATTAGCGACCCTAGTGGCCGACACAAACACCGGGCCCATCTAGGAGTGGCACTGCAGTGTCACGCAGGATGTCCCTTCCAAAAAACCCTCCCCAAACAGCACATGACGCAAAGAAAAAAAGAGGCGCAATGAGGTAGCTGTGTGAGTAAGATAAGCGACCCTAGTGGCCGACACAAACACCGGGCCCATCTAGGAGTGTCACTGCAGTGTCACGCAGGATGTCCCTTCCAAAAAACCCTCCCCAAACAGCACATGACGCAAAGAAAAAAAGAGGCGCAATGAGGTAGCTGTGTGAGTAAGATAAGCGACCCTAGTGGCCGACACAAACACCGGGCCCATCTAGGAGTGGCACTGCAGTGTCACGCAGGATGTCCCTTCCAAAAAACCCTCCCCAAACAGCACATGACGCAAAGAAAAAGAAAAGAAAAAAGAGGTGCAAGATGGAATTGTCCTTGGGCCCTCCCACCCACCCTTATGTTGTATAAACAAAACAGGACATGCACACTTTAACCAACCCATCATTTCAGTGACAGGGTCTGCCACACGACTGTGACTGATATGACGGGTTGGTTTGGACCCCCCCCAAAAAAGAAGCAATTAATCTCTCCTTGCACAAACTGGCTCTACAGAGGCAAGATGTCCACCTCATCATCACCCTCCGATATATCACCGTGTACATCCCCCTCCTCACAGATTATCAATTCGTCCCCACTGGAATCCACCATCTCAGCTCCCTGTGTACTTTGTGGAGGCAATTGCTGCTGGTCAATGTCTCCGCGGAGGAATTGATTATAATTCATTTTAATGAACATCATCTTCTCCACATTTTCTGGATGTAACCTCGTACGCCGATTGCTGACAAGGTGAGCGGCGGCACTAAACACTCTTTCGGAGTACACACTTGTGGGAGGGCAACTTAGGTAGAATAAAGCCAGTTTGTGCAAGGGCCTCCAAATTGCCTCTTTTTCCTGCCAGTATAAGTACGGACTGTGTGACGTGCCTACTTGGATGCGGTCACTCATATAATCCTCCACCATTCTATCAATGTTGAGAGAATCATATGCAGTGACAGTAGACGACATGTCCGTAATCGTTGTCAGGTCCTTCAGTCCGGACCAGATGTCAGCATCAGCAGTCGCTCCAGACTGCCCTGCATCACCGCCAGCGGGTGGGCTCGGAATTCTGAGCCTTTTCCTCGCACCCCCAGTTGCGGGAGAATGTGAAGGAGGAGATGTTGACAGGTCGCGTTCCGCTTGACTTGACAATTTTGTCACCAGCAGGTCTTTCAACCCCAGCAGACTTGTGTCTGCCGGAAAGAGAGATCCAAGGTAGGCTTTAAATCTAGGATCGAGCACGGTGGCCAAAATGTAGTGCTCTGATTTCAACAGATTGACCACCCGTGAATCCTTGTTAAGCGAATTAAGGGCTCCATCCACAAGTCCCACATGCCTAGCGGAATCGCTCCGTGTTAGCTCCTCCTTCAATGTCTCCAGCTTCTTCTGCAAAAGCCTGATGAGGGGAATGACCTGACTCAGGCTGGCAGTGTCTGAACTGACTTCACGTGTGGCAAGTTCAAAGGGCATCAGAACCTTGCACAACGTTGAAATCATTCTCCACTGCGCTTGAGACAGGTGCATTCCACCTACTATATCGTGCTCAATTGTATAGGCTTGAATGGCCTTTTGCTGCTCCTCTAACCTCTGAAGCATATAGAGGGTTGAATTCCACCTCGTTACCACTTCTTGCTTCAGATGATGGCAGGGCAGGTTCAGTAGTTTTTGGTGGTGCTCCAGTCTTCTGTACGTGGTGCCTGTACGCCGAAAGTGTCCCGCAATTCTTCTGGCCACCGACAGCATCTCTTGCACGCCCCTGTCGTTTTTTAAAAAATTCTGCACCACCAAATTCAAGGTATGTGCAAAACATGGGACGTGCTGGAATTTGCCCATATTTAATGCACACACAATATTGCTGGCGTTGTCCGATGCCACAAATCCACAGGAGAGTCCAATTGGGGTAAGCCATTCCGTGATGATCTTCCTCAGTTGCCGTAAGAGGTTTTCAGCTGTGTGCGTATTCTGGAAAGCGGTGATACAAAGCGTAGCCTGCCTAGGAAAGAGTTGGCGTTTGCGAGATGCTGCTACTGGTGCCGCCGCTGCTGTTCTTGCGGCGGGAGTCCATAAATCTACCCAGTGGGCTGTCACAGTCATATAGTCCTCAGTCTGCCCTGCTCCACTTGTCCACATGTCCGTGGTTAAGTGGACATTGGGTACAACTGCATTTTTTAGGACACTGGTGAGTCTTTTTCTGACGTCCGTGTACATTCTCGGTATCGCCTGCCTAGAGAAGTGGAACCTAGATGGTATTTGGTAACGGGGGCACACTGCCTCAATAAATTGTCTAGTTCCCTGTGAACTAACGGCGGATACCGGACGCACGTCTAACACCAACATAGTTGTCAAGGCCTCAGTTATCCGCTTTGCAGCAGGATGATTGCTGTGATATTTCATCTTCCTCGCAAAGGACTGTTGAACAGTCAATTGCTTACTGGAAGTAGTACAAGTGGGCTTACGACTTCCCCTCTGGGATGACCATCGACTCCCAGCAGCAACAACAGCAGCGCCAGCAGTAGTAGGCGTTACACGCAAGGATGCATCGGAGAAATCCCAGGCAGGAGAGGACTCGTCAGAATTGCCAGTGACATTGCCTGCAGGACTATTGGCATTCCTGGGGAAGGAGGAAATTGACACTGAGGGAGTTGGTGGGGTGGTTTGCGTGAGCTTGGTTACAAGAGGAAGGGATTTACTGGTCAGTGGACTGCTTCCGCTGTCACCCAAAGTTTTTGAACTTGTCACTGACTTATTATGAATGCGCTGCAGGTGACGTATAAGGGAGGATGTTCCGAGGTGGTTAACGTCCTTACCCCTACTTATTACAGCTTGACAAAGGGAACACACGGCTTGACACCTGTTGTCCGCATTTCTGGTGAAATACTTCCACACCGAAGAGCTGATTTTTTTGGTATTTTCACCAGGCATGTCAACGGCCATATTCCTACCACGGACAACAGGTGTCTCCCCGGGTGCCTGACTTAAACAAACCACCTCACCATCAGAATCCTCCTGGTCAATTTCCTCCCCAGCGCCAGCAACACCCATATCCTCCTCATCCTGGTGTACTTCAACACTGACATCTTCAATCTGACTATCAGGAACTGGACTGCGGGTGCTCCTTCCATCACTTGCAGGGGGCGTGCAAATGGTGGAAGGCGCATGCTCTTCACGTCCAGTGTTGGGAAGGTCAGGCATCGCAACCGACACAATTGGAGTCGGACTCTCCTTGTGGATTTGGGATTTCGAAGAACGCACAGTTCTTTGCGGTGCTACTGCTTTTGCCAGCTTTAGTCTTTTCATTTTTCTAGCGAGAGGCTGAGTGCTTCCATCCTCATGTGAAGCTGAACCACTAGCCATGAACATAGGCCAGGGCCTCAGCCGTTCCTTGCCACTCCGTGTGGTAAATGGCATATTGGCAAGTTTACGCTTCTCCTCCGACAATTTTATTTTAGGTTTTGGAGTCCTTTTTTTACTGATATTTGGTGTTTTGGATTTGACATGCTCTGTACTATGACATTGGGCATCGGCCTTGGCAGACGACGTTGCTGGCATTTCATCGTCTCGGCCATGACTAGTGGCAGCAGCTTCAGCACGAGGTGGAAGTGGATCTTGATCTTTCCCTAATTTTGGAACCTCAACATTTTTGTTCTCCATATTTTAATAGGCACAACTAAAAGGCACCTCAGGTAAACAATGGAGATGGATGGATTGGATACTAGTATACAATTATGGACGGGCTGCCGAGTGCCGACACAGAGGTAGCCACAGCCGTGAACTACCGCACTGTACTGTGTCTGCTGCTAATATATAGACTGGTTGATAAAGAGATAGTATACTCGTAACTAGTATGTATGTATAAAGAAAGAAAAAAAAACCACGGTTAGGTGGTATATACAATTATGGACGGGCTGCCGAGTGCCGACACAGAGGTAGCCACAGCCGTGAACTACCGCACTGTACTGTGTCTGCTGCTAATATAGACTGGTTGATAAAGAGATAGTATACTCGTAACTAGTATGTATGTATAAAGAAAGAAAAAAAAACCACGGTTAGGTGGTATATACAATTATGGACGGGCTGCCGAGTGCCGACACAGAGGTAGCCACAGCCGTGAACTACCGCACTGTACTGTGTCTGCTGCTAATATAGACTGGTTGATAAAGAGATAGTATACTCGTAACTAGTATGACTATAAAGAAAGAAAAAAAACCCACGGTTAGGTGGTATATACAATTATGGACGGGCTGCCGAGTGCCGACACAGAGGTAGCCACAGCCGTGAACTACCGCACTGTACTGTGTCTGCTGCTAATATAGACTGGTTGATAAAGAGATAGTATACTCGTAACTAGTATGACTATAAAGAAAGAAAAAAAAACCACGGTTAGGTGGTATATACAATTATGGATGGGCTGCCGAGTGCCGACACAGAGGTAGCCACAGCCGTGAACTACCGCACTGTACTGTGTCTGCTGCTAATATATAGACTGGTTGATAAAGAGATAGTATACTCGTAACTAGTATGTATGTATAAAGAAAGAAAAAAAAAACCACGGTTAGGTGGTATATACAATTATGGACGGGCTGCCGAGTGCCGACACAGAGGTAGCCACAGCCGTGAACTACCGCACTGTACTGTGTCTGCTGCTAATATATAGACTGGTTGATAAAGAGATAGTATACTCGTAACTAGTATGTATGTATAAAGAAAGAAAAAAAACCCACGGTTAGGTGGTATATACAATTATGGACGGGCTGCCGAGTGCCGACACAGAGGTAGCCACAGCCGTGAACTACCGCACTGTACTGTGTCTGCTGCTAATATAGACTGGTTGATAAAGAGATAGTATACTCGTAACTAGTATGACTATAAAGAAAGAAAAAAAAACCACGGTTAGGTGGTATATACAATTATGGACGGGCTGCCGAGTGCCGACACAGAGGTAGCCACAGCCGTGAACTACCGCACTGTACTGTGTCTGCTGCTAATATATAGACTGGTTGATAAAGAGATAGTATACTCGTAACTAGTATGTATGTATAAAGAAAGAAAAAAAAACCACGGTTAGGTGGTATATACAATTATGGACGGGCTGCCGAGTGCCGACACAGAGGTAGCCACAGCCGTGAACTACCGCACTGTACTGTGTCTGCTGCTAATATAGACTGGTTGATAAAGAGATAGTATACTCGTAACTAGTATGTATGTATAAAGAAAGAAAAAAAAACCACGGTTAGGTGGTATATACAATTATGGACGGGCTGCCGAGTGCCGACACAGAGGTAGCCACAGCCGTGAACTACCGCACTGTACTGTGTCTGCTGCTAATATAGACTGGTTGATAAAGAGATAGTATACTCGTAACTAGTATGACTATAAAGAAAGAAAAAAAAACCACGGTTAGGTGGTATATACAATTATGGACGGGCTGCCGAGTGCCGACACAGAGGTAGCCACAGCCGTGAACTACCGCACTGTACTGTGTCTGCTGCTAATATAGACTGGTTGATAAAGAGATAGTATACTACTAATATTATATATACTGGTGGTCAGGTCACTGGTCACTAGTCACACTGGCAGTGGCACTCCTGCAGCAAAAGTGTGCACTGTTTAATTTTAATATAATATTATGTACTCCTGGCTCCTGCTATAACCTATAACTGGCACTGCAGTGCTCCCCAGTCTCCCCCACAATTATAAGCTGTGTGAGCTGAGCACAGTCAGATATATATATACATTGATGCAGCACACTGGGCTGAGCAGTGCACACAGATATGGTATGTGACTGAGTCACTGTGTGTATCGTTTTTTTCAGGCAGAGAACGGATATATTAAATAAAACAAACAACTGCACTGTCTGGTGGTCACTGTGGTCGTCAGTCACTAAACTCTGCACTCTCTTCTACAGTATCACAGCCTCAGGTCAATCTCTCTCTCTCTCTCTCAACCCTAATCTAAATGGAGAGGACGCCAGCCACGTCCTCTCCCTATCAATCTCAATGCACGTGTGAAAATGGCGGCGACGCGCGGCTCCTTATATAGAATCCGAGTCTCGCGATAGAATCCGAGCCTCGCGAGAATCCGACAGCGTCATGATGACGTTCGGGCGCGCTCGGGTTAACCGAGCAAGGCGGGAAGATCCGAGTCGCTCGGACCCGTGAAAAAAAACATGAAGTTCGTGCGGGTTCGGATTCAGAGAAACCGAACCCGCTCATCTCTATTTTAAACCCTTATAAAATTGAAGATGAATCATAAAGGAACCTGGTGTGATGAAACACACTGGCTGCATGCATTGGAGCCCTCAGTTTCACACAGATGTACAAATGTTGCACACCCTACTGATCAGTGTAATCTAGCAATACAGTTCTGTCACAGTGGTTTTGTTTATGTGAATCAGATGCAAATTTTGAGCTAAAAAGATGCCCATTGTAGCTGAGTCACATGGGTCCTGGCGCTGATAAAGAAGAGGTTTTGTGTGACTGAAGCCAGCTCCAACAATGATTTTAGTAAGTTTGCTTGCAGAGTTTATCTAGTACGAGCATGCCAATGGCAATTTTGGAGTATAGTGCCTTTAATTGTGTTTGTTGTTAACAAAAATAACAGTTGATTTTAGAGCTAGAAAGTTTAAATAAACGTCTTGTTAAATGAGTAACCCATATCTAGTTATAAAAAATGAAATCCAGGTATACACAAAAGTAAAAAAAAAAAAAAAGTCCTAGTAACAGGGATGTGCTTATCCTTTAACAATATATTGCACAACTTATCCAGGTGATTGTAAACTATTTTTTGGACTGGAGCTTTTACATTCTGTGTTAATGATGTACTGTTAACTTTTGCTAACACAGCCCTGAATACACAGCTTTAGGTAATAAGTACTATTTAATAAAGACTAGTGATGAGCAGGTTTGGTTCCTCGGAATCCTAACCCCCCAAACTTCATCCATTTTACACGGTTCCGAGGCAGACTCGGATCCTCCCACCTTGCTCGGTTAACCTGAGCGCGCACGAACGTCATCATCCCGCTGTCGGATTCTCGCGAGTTTCATATTCTATATAAGGAGCCACGTGTTGCCGCCATTTTCACTCGTGCATTGGAGATGATAGGGAGAGGACGTGCAGCGTTCTCTCAGTTTCTGTGTTCAGTGTGCTGCAAATATCTGTTCTCAGTGTGCTGCAAATATCTGTGCTCAGTGTGCTGAAAATATCTACGTTCTCTGCCTGAAAAACGCTCCATATCTGTGCTGCATTGTAGTATAGGAGGACAGTGCATAATTTTGCTGACCAGTGACCACCAGTATTATATAGCAGTACGGTACAGTAGTCAACTGCTCTACCTACCTGTGTCGTCAAGTATACTATCCATCCATACCTGTGGTGCATTTTAGTTGTGCGCAGTATTATATAGTAGGAGGACAGTGCAGAATTTTGTTGACCACCAGTATATAATATATAGCAGTATGGTACAGTAGGCCACTGCTCTACCTACCTGTGTCGTCAAGTATACTATCCATCAATACCTGTGGTGCATTTTAGTTGTGCGTAGTATTATATAGTAGGAGGACAGTGCAGAATTTTGCTGACCACCAGTATATAATATATAGCAGTACGGTACAGTAGGCCACTGCTCTACCTACCTCTGTGTCGTCAAGTATACTATCCATCCATACCTGTGGTGCATTTTAGTTTTGTGCAGTATATATAGTAGAAGGACAGTGCAGAATTTTGCTGACCACCAGTATATAATATATAGCAGTACGGTACAGTAGGCCACTGCTCTACCTACCTCTGTGTCGTCAAGTATACTATCCATCCATACCTGTGGTGCATTTTAGTTGTGCGCAGTATCATATAGTAGCAGGACAGTGCAGAATTATGCTGACCACCAGTATATAATATAGAGCAGTACGGTACAGTAGGCCACTGCACTACCTACCTCTGTGTTGTCAAGTATACTATCCATCCATACCTGTGGTGCATTTTAGTTGTGCGCAGTACATATAGTAGGAGGACAGTGCATAATTTTGCTGACCACCAGTATATAATATAGAGCAGTACGGTACAGTAGGCCACTGCTCTACCGACCTCTGTGTCGTCAAGTATACTATCCATCCATACCTGTGGTGCATTTTAGTTGTGCACATTATTATATAGTAGGAGGACAGTGCAGAATTTTGCTGACCACCAGTATATAATATATAGCAGTACGGTACAGTAGGCCTCTGCTCTACCTACCTCTGTGTCGTCAAGTATACTATCCATCCATACCTGTGGTGCACTTTAGTTGTGCGCAGTATTATATAGTAGGACAGTGCAGAATTTTGCGGACCACCAGTATATAATATAGAGCAGTACGGTACAGTAGGCCACTGCTCTACCTACCTCTGTGACGTCAAGTAAACTATCCATCCATACCTGTGGTGCATTTTAGTTGTGTGCAGTATTATATAGTAGGAGGACAGTGCAGAATTTTGCTGACCACCAGTATATAATATATAGCAGTAAGGTACAGTAGGCCACTGCTCTACCTACCTCTGTGTCGTCAAGTATACTATCCATCCATACCTGTGGTGCATTTTAGTTGTGTGCAGTATATATAGTAGGAGGACAGTGCAGAATTTTGTTGACCACTAGTATATAATATATAGCAGTACGGTACAGTAGGCCACTGCTCTAACTACCTCTGTGTCGTCAAGTATACTATCCATCCATACCTGTGGTGCATTTTAGTTGTGCGCAGTATATATAGTAGGAGGACAGTGCAGAATTTTGCTGACCACCAGTATATAGGGGGGTCATTCCGAGTTGTTCGCTCGGTAAAAATCTTCGCATCGCAGCGATTTTCCGCTTAATGCGCATGCGCAATATTCGCACTGCGACTGCGCCAAGTAAATTTGCTATGCAGTTAGGAATTTTACTCACGGCTTTTTCATCGTTCTGGCGATCGCAATGTGATTGACAGGAAATGGGTGTTACTGGGCGGAAACAGGCCGTTTTATGGGCGTGTGGGAAAAAACGCTACCGTTTCCGGAAAAAACGCAGGAGTGGCCGGAGAAAAAGAGGAGTGTCTGGGCGAACGCTGGGTGTGTTTGTGATGTCAAACCAGGAACGACAAGCACTGAACTGATCGCAGATGCCGAGTAAGTCTGAAGCTACTCAGAAACTGCTACGAGGTGTGTAATCGCAATATTGCGAATACATCGTTCGCAATTTTGAGATGCTAAGATTCACTCCCAGTTGGCGGCGGCTTAGCGTGAGCAAATCTGCTAAAATCCGCTTGCGAGCGAACAACTCGGAATGACCCCCATAATACATAGTAGTACGGTACAGTAGGCACCTGCTCTACCGACCTCTTTGTCGTCAAGTATACTATCCATCCATACCTGTGGTGCATTTTAGTTGTGTGCAGTATTATATAGTAGAAGGACAGTGCAGAATTTTGCTGACCACCAGTATATAATATATAGCAGTACGGTACAGTAGGCCACTGCTCAACCTACCTCTGTGTCGTCAAGTATAATATCAATCCATACCTGTGGTGCATTTTAGTTGTGCGCAGTATTATATAGTAGGACGACAGTGCAGAATTTTCCTGATCACCAGTATATAATATATAGCAGTACGGTACAGTAGTCCACTGCTCTACCTCTGTGTCTTCAAGTATACTATCCATCATTACCTGTGCTGCATTTTAGTTGTGCACAGTATAAATAGTAGGAGGACAGTGCAGAATTTTGCTGACCACCAGTATATAATATATAGCAGTACGGTACAGTAGTCCACTGTTCTACCTACCTCTGTGTCGTCAAGTATACTATCCATCCATACCTGTGGTGCATTTTAGTTGTCGCAGTATAAATAGTAGGAGGACAGTGCAGAATTTTGCTGACCACCAGTATATAATATATAGCAGTACGGTACAGTAGTCCACTGCTCTACCTACCTATGTGTCGTCAAGTATACTATCCATCCATACCTGTCGTGCATTTTAGTTGTGCGCAGTATATATAGTAGGAGGACAGTGCAGAATTTTGCTGACCACCAGTATATAATATATAGCAGTACGGTACAGTAGTCCACTGCTCTACCTCTGTGTCTTCAAGTATACTATCCATCATTACCTGTGCTGCATTTTAGTTGTGCACAGTATAAATTGTAGGAGGACAGTGCAGAATTTTGCTGACCACCAGTATATAATATATAGCAGTACGGTACAGTAGTCCACTGCTCTACCTACCTCTGTGTCGTCAAGTATACTATCCATCCATACCTGTGGTGCATTTTAGTTGTTGCAGTATAAATAGTAGGAGGACAGTGCAGAATTTTGCTGACCACCAGTATATAATATATAGCAGTACGGTACAGTAGTCCACTGCTCTACCTACCTATGTGTCGTCAAGTATACTATCCATCCATACCTGTGCTGCATTTTAGTTGTGCGCAGTATTATATAGTAGGAGGACAGTGCAGAATTTTGCTGACCACCAGTATATAATATATAGCAGTACGGTACAGTAGGCCTCTGCTCTACCTACCTCTGTGTCGTCAAGTATACTATCCATCCATACCTGTGGTGCATTTTAGTTGTGCGCAGTATTATTTAGTAGGAGGACAGTGCAGAATTTTCCTGACCACCAGTATATAATATATAGCAGTACGGTACAGTAGGACACTGCTCTACCTACCTCTGTGTCGTCAAGTATACTATCCATCCATACCTGTGGGGTATTTTAGTTGTGCGCAGTATATATAGAAGGAGGACAGTGCAGAATTTTGCTGACCACCAATATATAAAATATAGCAGTACGGTACAGTAGGCCACTGCTCTACCTACCTCTGTGTCGTCAAGTATACTATCCATCCATACCTGTGGTGCATTTTAGTTGTGCGCAGTATCATATTGTAGGAGGACAGTGCAGAAGTTTGCTGACTACCAGTATATAATATATAGCAGTACAGTACAGTAGGCCACTGCTCTACCTACCTCTGTGTCGTCAAGTATACTATCCATCCATACCTGTGGTGCATTTTAGTTTTGCGCAGTATTATGTAGTAGGAGGACAGTGCAGAATTTTGTTGACCACCAGTATATAATATATAGCAGTACGGTACAGTAGGCCACTGCTCTACCTACCTCTGTGTCGTCAAGTATACTATCCATCCATACCTGTCGTGCATTTTAGTTGTGCGCAGTATATATAGTAGGAGGACAGTGCAGAATTTTGCTGACCACCAGTATATAATATATAGCAGTACGGTACAGTAGTCCACTGCTCTACCTCTGTGTCTTCAAGTATACTATCCATCATTACCTGTGCTGCATTTTAGTTGTGCACAGTATAAATAGTAGGAGGACAGTGCAGAATTTTGCTGACCACCAGTATATAATATATAGCAGTACGGTACAGTAGTCCACTGCTCTACCTACCTCTGTGTCGTCAAGTATACTATCCATCCATACCTGTGGTGCATTTTAGTTGTCGCAGTATAAATAGTAGGAGGACAGTGCAGAATTTTGCTGACCACCAGTATATAATATATAGCAGTACGGTACAGTAGACCACTGCTCTACCTACCTATGTGTCGTCAAGTATACTATCCATCCATACCTGTGCTGCATTTTAGTTGTGCGCAGTATTATATAGTAGGAGGACAGTGCAGAATTTTGCTGACCACCAGTATATAATATATAGCAGTACGGTATAGTAGGCCTCTGCTCTACCTACCTCTGTGTCGTCAAGTATACTATCCATCCATACCTGTGGTGCATTTTAGTTGTGCGCAGTATTATATAGTAGGAGGACAGTGCAGAAGTTTGCTGACCACCAGTATATAATATATAGCAGTACGATACAGTAGTCCTCTGCTCTACTTACCTCTGTGTCGTCAAGTATACTATCCATCCATACCTTTGGTGCATTTTAGTTGTGTGCAGTATTATATAGTAGGAGGACAGTGCAGAATTTTGCTGACCACCAGTATATAATATATAGCAGTACGGTACAGTAGGCCACTGCTCAACCTACCTCTGTGTCGTCAAGTATACTATCCATCCATACCTGTGGTGCATTTTAGTTGTGCGCAGTATTATATAGTAGGAGGACAGTGCAGAATTTTGCTGACCACCAGTATATAATATATAGCAGTACGATACAGTAGTACTCTGCTCTACTTACCTCTGTGTCGTCAAGTATACTATCCATCCATACCTGTGGTTCATTTTAGTTGTGCGCAGTATATATAGTAGGAGGACAGTGCAGAATTTTGCTGACCACCAGTATATAATATATAGCAGTACGGTACAGTAGGCCACTGCTCTACCTACCTCTGTGTCGTCAAGGATACTATCCATCCATACCTGTGGTGCATTTTAGTTGTGTGCAGTATATATTGTAGGAGGACAGTGCAGAATTTTGCTGACAACCAGTATATAATATATAGCAGTACGGTACAGTAGTCCACTGCTCTACCTACCTCTGTGTCGTCAAGTATACTATACATCCATACCTGTGGTGTATTTTAGTTGTGCGCAGTATATATAGTAGGAGGACAGTGCAGAATTTTGCTGACCACCAGTATATAATATATAGCAGTACGGTACAGTAGGCCACTGCTCTACCTACCTCTGTGTCGTCAAGGATACTATCCATCCATACCTGTGGTGCATTTTAGTTGTGTGCAGTATATATTGTAGGAGGACAGTGCAGAATTTTGCTGACAACCAGTATATAATATATAGCAGTACGGTACAGTAGTCCACTGCTCTACCTACCTCTGTGTCGTCAAGTATACTATACATCCATAGCTGTGGTGCATTTTAGTTGTGCGCAGTATTATATAGTAGGAGGACAGTGCAGAATTTTGCTGACAACCAGTATATAATATATAGCAGTACGGTACAGTAGTCCACTGCTCTACCTACCTCTGTGTCGTCAAGTATACTATACATCCATAGCTGTGGTGCATTTTAGTTGTGCGCAGTATTATATAGTAGGAGGACAGTGCAGAATTTTGCTGACCACCAGTATATAATATATAGCAGTACGGTACAGTAGGCCACTGCTCTACCTACCTCTGTGTCGTCAAGGATACTATCCATCCATACCTGTGGTGCATTTTAGTTGTGTGCAGTATATATTGTAGGAGGACAGTGCAGAATTTTGCTGACAACCAGTATATAATATATAGCAGTACGGTACAGTAGTCCACTGCTCTACCTACCTCTGTGTCGTCAAGTATACTATACATCCATAGCTGTGGTGCATTTTAGTTGTGTGCAGTATATATTGTAGGAGGACAGTGCAGAATTTTGCTGACAACCAGTATATAATATATAGCAGTACGGTACAGTAGTCCACTGCTCTACCTACCTCTGTGTCGTCAAGTATACTATACATCCATAGCTGTGGTGCATTTTAGTTGTGTGCAGTATTATATAGTAGGAGGACAGTGCAGAATTTTGCTGACCACCAGTATATAATACATAGTAGTACGGTACAGTAGGCCACTGCTCTACCGACCTCTTTGTCGTCAAGTATACTATCCATCCATACCTGTGGTGCATTTTAGTTGTGTGCAGTATTATATAGTAGAAGGACAGTGCAGAATTTTGCTGACCACCAGTATATAATACATAGTAGTACGGTACAGTAGGCCTCTGCTCTACCTACCTCTGTGTCGTCAAGTATACTATCCATCCATACCTGTGGTGTATTTTAGTTGTGCGCAGTATATATAGTAGGAGGACAGTGCAGAATTTTGCTCACCACCAATATATAAAATATAGCAGTACGGTACAGTAGGCCACTGCTCTACCTACCTCTGTGTCGTCAAGTATACTATCCATCCATACCTGTGGTGCATTTTAGTTGTGCGCAGTATCATATTGTAGGAGGACAGTGCAGAAGTTTGCTGACTACCAGTATATAATATATAGCAGTACAGTACAGTAGGCCACTGCTCTACCTACCTCTGTGTCGTCAAGTATACTATCCATCCATACCTGTGGTGCATTTTAGTTTTGCACAGTATTATATAGAAGGAGGACAGTGCGGAATTTTGTTGACCACCAGTATATAATATATAGCAGTATGGTACAGTAGGGCACTGCTCTACCTACCTCTGTGTCGTCAAGTATACTATCCATCCATACCTGTCGTGCATTTTAGTTGTGCGCAGTATATATAGTAGGAGGTCAGTGCAGAATTTTGCTGACCACCAGTATATAATATATAGCAGTACGGTACAGTAGTCCACGGCTCTACCTCTGTGTCGTCAAGTATACTATCCATCCATACCTGTGCTGCATTTTTGTTGTGCACAGTATAAATAGTAGGAGCACAGTGCAGAATTTTGCTGACCACCAGTATATAATATATAGCAGTACGGTACAGTAGTCCACTGCTCTACCTACCTCTGTGTCGTCAAGTATACTATCCATCCATACCTGTGGTGCATTTTAGTTGTCGCAGTATAAATATTAGGAGGACAGTGCAGAATTTTGCTGACCACCAGTATATAATATATAGCAGTATGGTACAGTAGTCTACTGCTCTACCTACCTATGTGTCGTCAAGTATACTATCCATCCATACCTGTGCTGCATTTTAGTTGTGCGCAGTATAATATAGTAGGAGGACAGTGCAGAATTTTGCTGACCACCAGTATATAATACATAGTAGTACGGTACAGTAGGCCACTGCTCAACCTACCTCTGTGTCGTCAAGTATAATATCCATCCATACCTGTGGTGCATTTTAGTTGTGCGCAGTATTATATAGTAGGACGACAGTGCAGAATTTTCCTGACCACCAGTATATAATATATAGCAGTACGGTACAGTAGGCCTCTGCTCTACCTACCTCTGTGTCGTCAAGTATACTATCCATCCATACCTGTGGTGTATTTTAGTTGTGCGCAGTATATATAGTAGGAGGACAGTGCAGAATTTTGCTGACCACCAATATATAAAATATAGCAGTACGGTACAGTAGGCCACTGCTCTACCTACCTCTGTGTCGTCAAGTATACTATCCATCCATACCTGTGGTGCATTTTAGTTGTGCGCAGTATCATATTGTAGGAGGACAGTGCAGAAGTTTGCTGACTACCAGTATATAATATATAGCAGTACAGTACAGTAGGCCACTGCTCTACCTACCTCTGTGTCGTCAAGTATACTATCCATCCATACCTGTGGTGCATTTTAGTTTTGCACAGTATTATATAGTAGGAGGACAGTGCGGTATTTTGTTGACCACCAGTATATAATATATAGCAGTATGGTACAGTAGGGCACTGCTCTACCTACCTCTGTGTCGTCAAGTATACTATCCATCCATACCTGTCGTGCATTTTAGTTGTGCGCAGTATATATAGTAGGAGGTCAGTGCAGAATTTTGCTGACCACCAGTATATAATATATAGCAGTACGGTACAGTAGTCCACTGCTCTACCTCTGTGTCGTCAAGTATACTATCCATCCATACCTGTGCTGCATTTTTGTTGTGCACAGTATAAATAGTAGGAGGACAGTGCAGAATTTTGCTGACCACCAGTATATAATATATAGCAGTACGGTACAGTAGTCCACTGCTCTACCTACCTCTGTGTCGTCAAGTATACTATCCATCCATACCTGTGGTGCATTTTAGTTGTCGCAGTATAAATAGTAGGAGGACAGTGCAGAATTTTGCTGACCACCAGTATATAATATATAGCAGTACGGTACAGTAGTCCACTGCTCTACCTACCTATGTGTCGTCAAGTATACTATCCATCCATACCTGTGTTGCATTTTAGTTGTGCGCAGTATAATATAGTAGGAGGACAGTGCAGAATTTTGCTGACCACCAGTATATAATATATAGCAGTACGGTACAGTAGTCCACTGCTCTACCTACCTCTGTGTCGTCAAGTATACTATCCATCCATACCTGTGGTGCATTTTAGTTGTCGCAGTATAAATAGTAGGAGGACAGTGCAGAATTTTGTTGACCACCAGTATATAATATATAGCAGTACGGTACAGTAGGCCACTACTCAACCTACCTCTGTGTCGTCAAGGATACTATCCATCCATACCTGTGGTGCATTTTAGTTGTGTGCAGTATATATTGTAGGAGGACAGTGCAGAATTTTGCTGACCACCAGTATATAATATATAGCAGTACGGTACAGTAGTCCACTGCTCTACCTACCTCTGTGTCGTCAAGTATACTATACATCCATACCTGTCGTGCATTTTAGTTGTGCGCAGTATATATAGTAGGAGGACAGTGCAGAATTTTGCTGACCACCAGTATATAATATATAGCAGTACGGTACAGTAGTCCACTGCTCTACCTACCTCTGTGTCGTCAAGTATACTATCCATCCATACCTGTGGTGCATTTTAGTTGTCGCAGTATAAATAGTAGGAGGACAGTGCAGAATTTTGCTGACCACCAGTATATAATATATAGCAGTACGGTACAGTAGTCCACTGCTCTACCTACCTATGTGTCGTCAAGTATACTATCCATCCATACCTGTGCTGCATTTTAGTTGTGCGCAGTATAATATAGTAGGAGGACAGTGCAGAATTTTGCTGACCACCAGTATATAATATATAGCAGTACGGTACAGTAGGCCTCTGCTCTACCTACCTCTGTGTCGTCAAGTATACTATCCATCCATACCTGTGGTGCAATTTAGTTGTGCGCAGTATTATATAGTAGGAGGACAGTGCAGAAGTTTGCTGACCACCAGTATATAATATATAGCAGTACGATACAGTAGTCCTCTGCTCTACTTACCTCTGTGTCGTCAAGTATACTATCCATCCATACCTATGGTGCATTTTAGTTGTGTGCAGTATTATATAGTAGGAGGACAGTGCAGAATTTTGCTGACCACCAGTATATAATATATAGCAGTACGGTACAGTAGGCCACTACTCAACCTACCTCTGTGTCGTCAAGTATACTATCCATCCATACCTGTGGTTCATTTTAGTTGTGCGCAGTATATATAGTAGGAGGACAGTGCAGAATTTTGCTGACCACCAGTATATAATATATAGCAGTACGGTACAGTAGGCCACTGCTCTACCTACCTCTGTGTCGTCAAGGATACTATCCATCCATACCTGTGGTGCATTTTAGTTGTGTGCAGTATATATTGTAGGAGGACAGTGCAGAATTTTGCTGACCACCAGTATATAATATATAGCAGTACGGTACAGTAGTCCACTGCTCTACCTACCTCTGTGTCGTCAAGTATACTATACATCCATACCTGTCGTGCATTTTAGTTGTGCGCAGTATATATAGTAGGAGGACAGTGCAGAATTTTGCTGATCACCAGTATATAATACATAGTAGTACGGTACAGTAGGCCACTGCTCTACTGACCTCTTTGTCGTCAAGTATACTATCCATCCATACCTGTGGTGCATTTTAGTTGTGTGCAGTATTATATAGTAGAAGGACAGTGCAGAATTTTGCTGACCACCAGTATATAATATATATCAGTATGATACAGTAGGCCACTGCTCAACCTACCTCTGTGTTGTCAAGTATAATATCCATCCATACCTGTGGTGCATTTTAGTTTTGCGCAGTATTATATAGTAGAAGGACAGTGCAGAATTTGGCTGACCACCAGTATATAATATATAGCAGTACGGTACAGTAGGCCACTGCTCTACCTACCTCTGTGTCGTCAAGTATACTATCCATCCATACCTGTGGTGCATTTTAGTTGTGCGCAGTATATATAGTAGGAGGACAGTGCAGAATTTTGCTGACCACCAATATATAATATATAGCAGTACGGTAAAGTAGGCCACTGCTCTACCTACCTCTGTGTCATCAAGTATACTATCCATCCATACCTGTGGTGCATTTTAGTTGTGCGCAGTATTATATAGTAGGAGGACAGTGCAGAATTTTGTTGACCACCAGTATATCATATATAGCAGTACGGTACAGTAGGCCATTGCTATTGATATATTACTGGCATATAATTCCACACACTAAAAAATGGAGAACAAAAATGTGGAGGGTAAAATAGGGAAAGATCAAGATCCACTTTCACCTCGTGCTGAAGCTGCTGCCACTAGTCATGGCCGAGACGATGAAATGCCATCAACGTCGTCTGCCAATGCCGATGCCCAATGTCATAGTAGAGAGCATGTAAAATCCAAAAAACAAAAGTTCAGTAAAATGACCCAAAAATCTAAATTAAAAGCATCTGATGAGAAGCGTAAACTTGCCAATATGCCATTTACGACACGGCGTAGCAAGGAACATCTGAGGCCCCTGCCTATGTTAATGGCTAGTGGTTCAGATTCACATGAGGATGGAAGCACTCATCCTCTCGCTAGAAAAATTAAAAGACTTAGGGGTCCAGTTACTAAAGTACTCTGCTCCCTGCGCTAATCCTCCTCCTGCTTCGTCTGCTTAACGCTGTGTTTCTGGGTGCAGTTACCGCTTCTATTACTAAGATTCTGCTAGACGAAGCGGCTGAACGGTAACTCACCCTCTCTGCGATGACTGTCCTAGTTCATAGCGCTTGTATACTGCGCATGTGCAGCCTCCTTTGGCCAATCCCAGACGGGCCTGCTGTGATTGGTTGAGAAACGCTCCTCACGCACAGACTCCTGGGAACTTTTTGCCCAGTTAGAGTCAGGCATTGTACATCCTCACATGCTGCGCTACATGTGCTGAGATGACAGCTCCTGGAGACCAGTGTCCTTGCTTATACTGCCTGCACTTCCTTCTCACACTACATATAGCTCAGCGCTGCCAACTACCAGGTGCTGCTGTCTGTGCCTCTGTGGAGCAGAGCTCCGTGTGTCTGCCGCGGAGTGCCTTCCTTATCTTCCCCCTGCCTCCTCCCCCCTCTCCTGCCAGAGCTCCTGTCCATGAGTGTGATTTTCACTCTCTCTCTTTCACGGTCCCTCTCCCTCCTCCTGTCTCTCCCCACTTCCCTATCTGTGGCTTCTGTCTCTCTCCTCGGTGACTGTAATCTACAGCTCAATTTATTGTCCACAGATCCCTGTATATATATCTATATACCTGCAGTATAGAGGGATCTATATGTGCTGTATTTAGTGCTCTACCTGCTCTGTATATACAGGGATCTGTGTGCTGTTTACCTGCTGTATGTAGGGATATATGTGCTGTATACCAGGTTCATACAGGGCTGTATGTACTGTATAGTGTGATGTATACCCTTTGAGCATAGGGTTAAATGTGCTGTATAGTGATATGTGTACATGCTGTATAGGGATATGTTAGTTGTATATGTGGGTACCTAGGGGTCTATTCATGCAGCAGAGAAAAGCCCTGTTTTGCGTTAAACAGGGCTTTTCTCTGCCTACTGCAATTCACAGAGCTGGTTACCGTGGAGAAGTGTCTGACTTCTCCAGCGGTACCTCCGCTCTGTGCCTAAATCGCATCACCATACCTTTGTATGGTGAGTGCGATTCATGAAGGTGCGGAAAGCTCTGCTTTCCGCTTCTCCATGGAGTTCAGGTTCGCCATCTGAGGACGGCGTAACCTGAACTGCAGTGCGGAGACGTCAGGGAAGCTCAATGCTTCCCTGATCGCTACTCGGCACCTCGTGCTGGCTCCGCCCCCCTACCTCCCAGCAACCACTGCGGCCTGCCGGAAGGTCAACACCCTGCGCATGCACAAAGGGACCCGCCGCTGGACCCCGCGCATCGCTGGGAAGGACCGCTGGAGATGACCTCACCGCAGGAGCCCCAGACACCGCAGCGCATCGTCGGAAGGGTAAGTATACATGAATTGCTACTTTTCTCTGACGTCCTAGTGGATGCTGGGACTCCGTCAGGACCATGGGGGATAGCGGCTCCGCAGGAGACAGGGCACAAAATTTAAAAGTTTGACCACTAGGTGGTGTGTACTGGCTCCTCCTCCTATGACCCTCCTCCAAGCCTCAGTTAGGTTTTTGTGCCCGTCCGAGCAGGGTGCAATCTAGGTGGCTCTCCTAAAGAGCTGCTTAGAAAAAGTTTGTTAGGTTTTTTATTTTCAGTGAGTCCTGCTGGCAACAGGCTCACTGCAACGAGGGACTTAGGGGAGAAAAAGTGAACTCACCTGCGTGCAGGATGGATTTGCTTCTTAGGCTACTGGACACTAGCTCCAGAGGGACGATCACAGGTACAGTCTGGATGGGTCACCGGAGCCGCGCCGCCGACCCCCTTGCAGATGCCGAATAGAGAAGAGGTCCAGAAACCGGCGGCAGAAGACGTCTCAGTCTTCATGAGGTAGCGCACAGCACTGCAGCTGTGCGCCATTGCTCTCCGCACACTTCACACCAGCGGTCACTGAGGGTGCAGGGCGCTGGGGGGGGCGCCCTGGGCAGCAATGTAATATACCTATTCTGGCTAAAATATATCACATATAGCCCCTGGGGCTATATGGATGTATTTAACCCCTGCCAGGTTCCAAAAAAAACGGGAGAAGAAGCCCGCCGAAAAGGGGGCGGGGCCTATTCTCCTCAGCACACAGCGCCATTTTCCTGCCCAGCTCCGCTGCGAGGTAGGCTCCCAGGACTCTCCCCTGCACTGCACTACAGAAACAGGGTAAAAACAGAGAGGGGGGGCACTTATTGGCGATATTTATAATATTTGAGCTGCTATAAAGGGAACACACTTATTAAGGTTGTCCCTATATATATTTATAGCGCTTCGGTGTGTGCTGGCAAACTCTCCCTCTGTCTCCCCAAAAGGGCTAGTGGGGTCCTGTCTTCTATCAGAGCATTCCCTGTGTGTCTGCTGTGTGTCGGTACGTGTGTGTCGACATGTATGAGGACGATGTTGGCGTGGAGGCGGAGCAATTGCCTGTAATGGTGATGTCACCCCCTAGGGAGTCGACACCAGAATGGATGGCTTTGTTTATGGAATTACGGGATAGTGTCAGCACGCTACAAAAGTCGGTTGACGACATGAGACAGCCGGCAAACCAGTTAGTACCTGTCCAGGCGTCTCAGACACCGTCAGGGGCTGTAAAACGCTCTTTACCTCAGTCGGTCGACACAGACCCAGACACTGACACTGAATCCAGTGTCGACGGTGAAGAAACAAACGTATTTTCCAGTAGGGCCACACGTTATATGATCACGGCAATGAAGGAGGCTTTGCATATCTCTGATACTGCAAGTACCACAAAAAGGGGTATTATGTGGGGTGTGAAAAAACTACCGATAGTTTTTCCTGAATCAGAGGAACTGAATGAAGTGTGTGATGAAGCGTGGGTTACCCCAGACAGAAAACTGCTAATTTCAAAGAAGTTATTGGCATTATACCCTTTCCCGCCAGAGGTTAGGGCGCGCTGGGAAACACCTCCTAGGGTGGATAAGGCGCTCACACGCTTATCAAAGCAAGTGGCGTTACCGTCTCCTGATACGGCCGCCCTCAAGGATCCAGCTGATAGGAGGCTGGAGAATACATTAAAAAGTATATACACACATACGGGTGTTATACTGAGACCAGCAATCGCCTCAGCCTGGATGTGCAGTGCTGGCGTGGCTTGGTCGGAGTCACTGTCTGAAAATATTGATACCCTGGATAGGGACAGTATTTTACTGACTATAGAGCAGTTAAAGGATGCATTTCTTTATATGCGAGATGCACAGAGAGATATTTGCACTCTTGCATCAAGAGTAAGTGCGATGTCCATATCTGCCAGAAGAAGTTTATGGACGCGCCAGTGGTCAGGTGATGCGGATTCCAAACGACATATGGAAGTATTGCCGTATAAGGGGGAGGAATTATTTGGGGTCGGTCTATCGGATCTGGTGGCCACGGCAACGGCCGGAAAATCCACCTTTTTACCCCAGGTCACCTCCCAGCAGAAAAAGCCGCAGGCTTTTCAGCCGCAGTCCTTTCGTTCCTATAAGAACAAACGAGCAAAAGGACATTCCTATTTGCCCCGAGGCAAAGGAAAGGGTAAGAGACTGCAACAAGCAGCTCCTTCCCAGGAGCAGAAGCCCTCCCCGGCTTCTACAAAGGCGTCAGCATGACGCTGGGACCTTACAAGCAGACTCAGGGGCGGTGGGGGGTCGCCTCAAACATTTCAGCGCACAGTGGGCTCACTCGCAGGTGGACCCCTGGATCCTGCAGGTAGTATCTCAGGGTTACAGGTTGGAATTCGAGAAGTCCCCTCCTCGCCGTTTCCTAAAGTCTGCTTTGCCAACGTCTCCCTCCGACAGGGCGACGGTATTGGAGGCCATTCACAAGCTGTATTCTCAGCAGGTGATAGTCAAGGTACCCCTCCTACAACAGGGACAGGGGTATTACTCCACGCTATTTGTGGTACCGAAGCCGGACGGCTCGGTAAGACCGATTCTAAATCTAAAATCTCTGAACCTGTACATACAAAAATTCAAGTTCAAGATGGAGTCACTCAGAGCAGTGATAGCGAATCTGGAAGAAGGGGATTTTATGGTGTCCTTGGACATCAAGGATGCTTACCTTCATGTTCCAATTAGTCCTTCACACCAAGGGTACCTCAGGTTCGTGGTCCAAAACTGTCATTATCAGTTTCAGACGCTGCCGTTTGGATTGTCCACGGCACCCCGGGTCTTTACCAAGGTAATGGCCGAAATGATGATCCTTCTTCGAAGAGAAGGCGTCTTAATTATCCCTTACTTGGACGATCTCCTGATAAGGGCAAGATCCAGAGAACAGCTGGAGGTCGGAGTAGCACTAACCCAAGTAGTGCTCCAACAACACGGGTGGATTCTGAATTTTCCAAAATCCCAACTGATCCCGACGACACGTCTGTTGTTCCTAGGGATGATTCTGGACACTGTTCAGAAAAAGGTATTTCTTCCGGAGGAGAAAGCCAGGGAGTTATCCGATCTAGTCAGGGAAGCAGACTTCCTCAGCAGACACGATCTGCACCCGGGAGAGTGGGGACTTCATCCAGAAGTCTTCCACATGATTGTGGTCCATTGGGAAAGACCAATGGTGGACATGATGGCGTCCCGCCTCAACAAAAAACTGGACAGGTATTGCGCCTGGTCAGGAGACCCTCAGGCAATAGCTGTAGACGCTCTGGTAACACCATGGGTGTACCAGTCAGTGTATGTGTTTCCTCCTCTGCCTCTCATACCAAAAGTACTGAGAATTTTACGGCAAAGGGGAGTAAGAACGATACTCGTGGCTCCGGATTGGCCAAGAAGAACTTGGTACCCGGAACTTCAGGAGATGCTCACGGAAGATCCGTGGCCTCTACCTCTAAGACGAGACCTGCTTCAGCAGGGACCGTGTCTATTCCAAGACTTACCGCGGCTGCGTTTGACGGCATGGCGGTTGAACGCCGAATCCTAAGGGAAAAAGGCATTCCGGAAGAGGTCATCCCTACCCTGGTAAAAGCCAGGAAGGAGGTGACTGCACAACATTATCACCGCATTTGGAGAAAATATGTTGCGTGGTGTGAGGCCAGGAAGGCCCCGACGGAGGAATTTCAACTGGGTCGATTCCTACATTTCCTGCAAACAGGATTGTCTATGGGCCTCAAATTAGGGTCCATTAAGGTTCAAATTTCGGCCCTGTCGATTTTCTTCCAGAAAGAATTGGCTTCAGTTCCTGAAGTCCAGACTTTTGTAAAAGGAGTACTACATATACAGCCCCCGGTTGTGCCCCCAGTGGCACCGTGGGATCTTAATGTAGTTTTGGATTTTCTCAAATCCCATTGGTTTGAGCCACTCAAATCGGTGGATTTGAAATATCTTACATGGAAAGTAACCATGCTACTGGCCCTGGCTTCAGCCAGGAGAGTGTCAGAATTGGCGGCTTTATCGTATAAAAGCCCATATCTGATTTTCCATTCGGACAGGGCAGAACTGCGGACGCGTCCTCACTTTCTGCCTAAGGTGGTTTCAGCGTTTCACCTGAACCAGCCTATTGTGGTGCCTGCGGCTACTAGCGATTTGGAGGATTCCAAGTTGCTGGACGTTGTCAGAGCATTGAAAATATATATTTCAAGGACGGCTGGAGTCAGAAAATCTGACTCGCTGTTTATACTGTATGCACCCAACAAGCTGGGTGCTCCTGCTTCTAAGCAGATGATTGCTCGTTGGATTTGTAGCACAATTCAACTTGCACATTCTGTGGCAGGCCTGCCACAGCCTAAATCTGTCAAGGCCCATTCCACAAGGAAGGTGGGCTCATCTTGGGCGGCTGCCCGAGGGGTCTCGGCATTACAACTCTGCCGAGCAGCTACGTGGTCAGGGGAGAACACGTTTGTAAAATTCTACAAATTTGATACCCTGGCTAAGGAGGACCTGGAGTTCTCTCATTCGGTGCTGCAGAGTCATCCGCACTCTCCCGCCCGTTTGGGAGCTTTGGTATAATCCCCATGGTCCTGACGGAGTCCCAGCATCCACTAGGACGTCAGAGAAAATAAGATTTTACTTACCGATAAATCTATTTCTCGTAGTCCGTAGTGGATGCTGGGCGCCCATCCCAAGTGCGGATTGTCTGCAATACTTGTACATAGTTGTTGTTACAAAAAAATCGGGTTGTTATTGTTGTGAGCCGTCTGTTCAGAGGCTCCTACGTTTGTCATAATGTTAACTGGGTTCAGATCACAAGTTGTACGGTGTGATTGGTGTGGCTGGTATGAGTCTTACCCGGGATTCAAAATCCTTCCTTATTGTGTACGCTCGTCCGGGCACAGTATCCTAACTGAGGCTTGGAGGAGGGTCATAGGGGGAGGAGCCAGTACACACCACCTAGTGGTCAAACTTTTAAATTTTGTGCCCTGTCTCCTGCGGAGCCGGTATCCCCCATGGTCCTGACGGAGTCCCAGCATCCACTACGGACTACGAGAAATAGATTTATCGGTAAGTAAAATCTTATTATTACAGCAATACATCGCATCGAAGAGATGCGATGTATAGTGATAAGTAGCAATTCTGTTTTCGTTTTCTGTATGAATAGACCCCCTAGTGTGTGGGGATGTATCTTAATTTGGGGATGTACATGTGATGTATATGTCGTTATTTAGCTGGTGATAGTCATGTGAGGTATGAATAGCAGACTGCATGGGCACAAGACCTGTCACTCTGAGCTTGGCCATGTATGAATAGGAGACTGCATGGGCACAAGGACCTGTCACTTGCTATGACCTGGGACATGTATGTTTCTGAGACTGCATGGGCACAAGACCTGTCTTTTGCAATGAGTTGGGATATATATGATCTCGAATATTCACATGGGGCTGATTCAGACCTGATCGTATATGTGCTAAATTTGGCACATCTACGATCAGCTTCCCTGACATGCGGAGGGATGCCCAGCACAGGGCTACGTCGCTCCGCATGTCAGGCCCTACCCCGCCACACAAGTGCAAAAGCATTGCATAGCGGTGATGCTTTTATACTTGAAGAGTAGCTCTTTACCAGCGCAGCTCCTAGAGCTACTCGTCACTGTCCGGGTTGCAGCGGCTGCGTGTTGTCACACTCGCGGCGCTGCGGCTGCCGCACTTACCGTTCCGGGTGCGCTGTGTCTCTCGCCGTTCGTCGCCCCCGGTGGGCTCCGGGTCGTTGCGTCTTGCTGACGCTGCCTCCGGCGGGTTCCCTGGGTGTGTGCGCCGCCATTGCGCCCGGCGTCCACGGGAGCGTGGTGAGCAGGTGACGTCGTCGGCCCCTTCCGCCAATCAGGAGAGGGCGGGAAGTTCAAAGGCAGACACCATACAGAGCCCCGGCGCCTGAGTATCGTCTTTCCAATGATCACCAGTGCTAGCAGCGTTCAGCGTGTTCCCAAGCTGAACGTCTCCTGTGTTCCAGCGTTGCAGAGTATCTTTCAGTGAGACTTTCCCTGTAATACCAGCGTTAGAGTGTATCTTTCAGTGAGACATTCCCTGTGCTACCAGCGTTACAGTGTATCTTTCAGTGAGACATTCCCTGTGCTACCAGTGTTACAGTGTGTCATTCAGTGAGACATTCTCTGTGCTACCAGCGTTACAGTGTATCTCCCAGAGGGACATCTCCTGTGCTTCCAGTATTACAGGGTATCCCTAAGTGGAACGCCTCCCATACTTCCAGAGCTACACTGAATCTCAAATCCTCATTTATTTCTTCAGCATCACTCAGAAGTTCTCCAGTCTTCTGTGTGTTTCAACATCGTTCTCAAATCTTCATTCATTTCTTCAGCAGCGCTCAGAAGTTCTTCAGTCTTCTGTGTGTTTCAACATCGTTCTCAAATCTTCATTCATTTCTTCAGCATCGCTCACAAGTTCTCCATTCTTCTGTGTGCTTCAACATCGTTCTCAAATTCTCTTTCATTTCTTCAACATCGCTCACAAGTTCTTCATTCTTCTGTGTGCTTCAACGTCGTTCTCAAGTCCTCATTCATTTCTACAACATCGCTCACAAGTTCTTCATTCTTCTGTGTGCTTCAGCATCGCCCCAAGCCTTGGCCACAACTAATTCTTTAGCATTTGTACGTCGGTTGCAACAACTGAGTTCTGCATGAGGAAAACCTATATCCGGCCATCCCTGCTCGGGCCCAGCTGTGGTTCTTCTTCCCGATCATCGGCACCCCCCACACAGGCACATTGCAGGGACGGACTGCTTTTGGAGCACTTGACACTGTGGGGTATATGCAATTGCGGTCGAATTCCGGCTGGAATTCGACCGTTTTTAAATTCGACACATTTCGACTGTCGAATTCCGGCCGCCGGCGCCGGAATTCGACATATTCAATAAAAAACGGATTCGACAGTCACGCTGTCGAAAAACGTCGGAATTGACGGATAAGTGCGCCCTCGATTCGACTTTTCCGACGGTACAAAAAGGGTTAAAAAACAGGGGGAAAAAATGCGTGGGGTCCCCCCTCCTAAGCATAACCAGCCTCGGCCTCTTTGAGCCAGTCCTGGTTGCCAAAATATGGGGAAAAAATTTCAGGGGATCCCCCGTATTTTAACAACCAGCACCGGGCTCTGCGCCTGGTCCTGGTGCAAAAAATACGGGGGACAGAAAGCGTAGGGGTCCCCCGTATTTTTTGTACCAGCACCGGGCTGCACTAGCTGGACAGATAATGCCACAGCCGGGGGACACTTTTATACCGCTCCCTGCGGCCGTGGCATTAAATACCCAACTAGTCACCCCTGGCCGTGGTACCCTGGAGGAGTGGGGACCCCTTCAATCAAGGGCTCCCCTCCCCCAGCCACCCAAGGGCCAGGGGTGAAGCCCGAGGCTGTCCCCCCCCCCATCCAAGGGCTGCGGTTGGGGGGCTGATAGCCTTGATGAAAATGAAAGAATATTGTTTTTTTTGCAGAAGAACTACTAGTCCCAGCAAGCCTCCCCCGCAAGCTGGTACTTGGAGAACCAAAAGTACCAGCATGCGGGGGGGAAACGGGCCCACTGGTACCTGTAGTTCTTCTGTAAAAAAAATACCCAAATAAAAACAGGACACAGACACCTTGAAAGTACAACTTTATTACATACATGCCGACACATACATACTTACCTATGTTGACACGCCGACTGTGTCCACGTCTCCAATGCCGACGTCCGGGGTACCTGCAAATAAAATTTATACTCACCTGATCCAGTGTCCGGTTTTTGTAATCCTCGTACTTGGCAGCAAAAAAAAAAAACGAATACCCAATCCAGCCGGACTGAAAGGGGTCCCATGTTTACACATGGGACCCCTTTCCCCAAATGCAGAGACCCCTTGTGACTACTGTCACAGAGAGTCCCTTCAGCCAATCAGGAAGTGCCACGTCGTGGCACTCTCCTGATTGGCTTTGCGCGTCTGAGCTGTCAGACAGCGCATCGCACAGCTCCCTCCATTACTTTCAATGGTGGGAACTTTGCGGTCAGCGGTGGGGTTACCCGTGGTCAGCCGCTGACATGTTGAATTTGAGAAATGTCGAATTTGAAAAAGTCGAATTTCAAACGTCTGTTTTTTTGTCGAAAAGTCCTGTATTGCATTGTCGAATCCAATTCGACATGTTTTATGTGTCGAAAACGGCCCGTTTTTCGACTTTTCCGGCAATTCGCCGGCAATTGCATATACCCCTGTATGTGCTGCATGGCTGATAGGATCGCAAATTGCAATGCGATCCTGAGGCGTTAGGACCCCACCCAGATCACATGCATGCAATATGCGATCCTTGACAAATGCCTCTATTAACCTCATGTTTTGCGAACAAATTGTGATGTACTGATAATCCAAATGTCCCCTCGTACAGGGCAAGTCTCCCAGCTCTTGGGGACTAGGATCACATACAGAGAACCTGTCCTGCTCACGTTAGGCCCAGGTTACACAGTACACTGGGTGGGCAGCGCTTAGCCTACTGGCTCTCGATCAATGCATCCAGCCGGCGCATAACACATCAGCTTTCACGAAACCCCTCCACACTCTGATTGGACCAGAGTGTGCAGAGATGGAAGGGAGGAGATGCCATGTCTAACATGCATGTGTATCATCAAAGCCCAAACTCTTACTGATTTCAAGTGGTATATTTGTAAAACAGATTTATTTTAAAACATGAGTATTCAGAGGAACTCGGCTGAATTTAAGATTTCCCTGAGGACATAAAAAGAGAAGCACAGCGCATACAGGGGTGTATTTACTAAGCCTTGGAAGGAGATAAGTACCAAGCAACCAGCTCCTGACATTTAAAAAAAACAAACTGTGACAGTTACGAGCTGATTGACTGGTAGTTTATCACTAACCACTTTATCTCTCTCCATGGCTTAGTAAATAGAGACCACGGTCCTGGCCAATATTGATTGCACCTTTAGACCTCATATGAATCCAAGTTGGCGGGAAAAGGGCCAAATTTGTGGTGCTCCGAAAAGCTCATCCATATGTAGATGACATTCGCCAACACAGCCATTGGGTTCCATTAACACAGTTTGGATATGAGGAGCTCAGTAGCTCTGCTTAGTCCACATAGAGAATGTAAACTACTGTACTCATGTAAAATGTTTTTCATTCTAGTCTGCACAGTGACGGGATCTTATTGGAGCTGCTGTCCCTGCAGGATAATATGGAAAAATAGCCCTGGAAATTAATTTCTTATTACCAGGATATTGGGAGAAAAACACGGGACATAATTTAAAAGCCTCTAATTTGGTTCACGTCCAACCCCTGCGATGAGAAGAAAAAAGGGTGTGCAGTGAGGAACAGACCTGGTGGAGATAGGGGAGGTCATTCCGAGTCGTTCGCTCGGTAAATTTCTTCGCATCGCAGCGGTTTTCCGCTTAGTGCGCATGCGCAATGTCCGCACTGCGACTGGGCCAAGTAAATTTGCTAAGAAGTTAGGATTTTTACTCACGGCTTTTTCATCGCTCAGGCGATCGTAGTGTGATTGACAGGAAGTGGGTGTTTCTGGGCGGAAACAGGCCGTTTTATGGGCGTGTGGGAAAAAACGCTACCGTTTCTGGGAAAAATCTGCTAAAATCGCCTTGCGAGCGAACAACTCGGAATGAGGGCCAGGGTTGGGAGCAGGGACCTGCAGTCAGGGGAGGCATCCCCTGTGATTAATTAGTAAAAGAATACATACAAGATACTTATGACACATATTCTATGTCATAAGTATCTTCCTTATGTAATGGCATATTTTTTGGGGGATGAAATTACTTTGGGAGGCACTGTTAGCAGTGCCTCCCATACAGAATAGGAACGGGGATAGAGCGTGGGGAGGAGCCTAGCACCGGGCTGTAAAAGCCCATTGAAATACAGTGGCAAAGCGGCACTGAAAAAAGTGCCTCGCTGACAGGGACACCAACCCCATGTCAGCGAGGCAGCTGTGCTTGGACTGCGGATCCAGCACTGGATCCGCTGTCCAATCACCAAGACGCGGCGGGAGGCAGAAGTTGGGACGGGAGCAGCAGCAGCAGCGGTGGGTCTGCAGTGACTGCTGCTCTCCCCTGTCATGCTCCGCTGGCTCCGTCCCCCCCTCCCGCACACAGGCACCAGACGTCTTTCCTGTGGGCAGCTGCCAGAGTCTGGCGGCTCCGTCCTCCCCTCCCGCTGACTGCTTGTACTCTGTGCGGCTCTCTCCGGGCGGCTGCTCCGTCCGCATACAACAGCACGCAGGTATTTTCACTCTCTCTCTCTCTCCCTCTCCTTCTCCCCCTCTGTAACTCCTTATTTTCATTCACTTTTACAGGTCCCACTATTGGATTCTACTGGACAAGTGGACGTGATTCTCGGCGTGGGATGTAGGTAAGTAATCTCTCATTTTTACAGGTCCGCTATAGGATTCTACTGGACAAGTGGACGTGATTCTCGGCGTGGGATGTAGGTAAGTATGTGTGAGTGTGTAAGTGTGTTATAATAAAATTTTACTTTCACGGTGTGTGTGTTGTGTTTTTATTTGGGTATTTTTTGTTGTTGTAGAACTACAAGTACCAGTGAGCCCGTTATTTCCCCGAATGCTGGTACTTGAGGTTCTCCAAGTACCAGCAAGCGGGGGAGGCTTTCTGGGCCTTGTAGTTCCACGACAAAAAACAATATTCTTTTTTTAACACTCATGACTATCAGCCTGGCACCCACCGCCCAGGGGTGCTGGGGACAGCCTCGGGCTTCACCCCTGGCCCTTGGGTGCCTGGAGGGGGGGGGGGCCTTGATTTAAGGGGTTCCCACTCCTCCAGGGAACCCCGGCCAGGGGTGACTAGTTGGGGGGGTAATGCCACGGCCGCAGGGACCTACGTAAATGTGTTACCTGGCTGTGGCATTATGTCCCTGGCTAGTGGAGCCCGGTGCTGGTTTTAAAAATACGGGGGACCCCTACATCTTTTGTCCCCCATATTTTTGGAACCAGGACCGGACTAAGAGCCAGGTGCTGGTTGTCTAAATACGGGGAACCCCTGTCCAATTTTTCCCCAGTATTTAAACAACCAGGACCGGCTCAAAGAGCCCGAGGCTGGTTATACTTAGGAGGGGGGACCTCACACATTTTTTTTTTTTTACATTTTTTAACCCATTCAGACCCTTCTCCATTAAGTTAATGGAAGCCATAGACAACAGAATTGCATTCATGTCCTCCTCCCACTCCCTTCCCAGTACCAAACACTAATTTTTTTTCTATAAAAATGTACAATATATCACAAGTATGATGAACAGACAGGCAGCAGGCATTGGCGGCATCGGAGTTAGATGCAAATTAGTGGCGGAGGGATGGGTCAGTTTATGGTGGCCGAGTTTGTAAGCCGGTGGCGGTGGCAGCGGGCATCGACTCAGGGGCAGTAGCGGGCATTGGCTCAGTGGCGGTAGGGGTCATCGGTAGATTCGGCGGACATTATGGCTGTAGTGCCTCACCAGCCACTGACCTCACCGCACGCCACTGGTTGGGAGAGAGACACATGGGGCATAAGGAGACAGATATAGAGGTGTAGGGAGAGAGCCAAAGGGGTAGAGAGAGAGACAGAGGGTGGGGAGAAAGATAAACCTGTAGGGGGTAAGAAAGAGACACCGAGGGTGAGGAGAAAGGTAATCCTGTAGGGAAAAAGAGTATGAGAGATACAGAGGGAAAGGATAAAGATATACCTGTAGTGAAAAAGAGTTTGAGAGATAGGCTTGTAGGGAAGCAGGACCGAGAGACATGGGGGGTCATTCCGAGTTGTTCGCTCGCTAGCTGCTTTTAGCAGCAGTGCACACACTAGGCCGCCGCCCTCTGGGAGTGTATCTTAGCTTAGCAGAAGTGCGAACGAAAGGATGATGCAAAAATATTTTCAAGCAGTTTCTGAGTAGCTGCAGACCTACTCCTACCTTGTGATAATTTTCAGTCTATTTAGTTCCTGCTTTGACATCACAAACACACCGTGTTCGGCCGGCCACTCCCCCGTTTCTCCAGCCACTCCCCCGTTTCCCCAGGCACGCCTGCGTTTTTTAGCACACTCCCGGAAAACGCTCAGTTACCACCCAGAAACACCCACTTCCTGTCAATCACTCACCGATCAGCAGGGCGACTGAAAAGCGTTGCTCGACCTTGTGTAAAAATGCATCGTTTTGTGTGAAAGTACTTCGCGCGTGCGCACTGCGGCCCATACGCATGCGCAGAAATGCAGATTTTTAGCCTGATCGCTGCGCTGTGAACAACGGCAGCTAGTGAACAACGCGGAATGACCCCCATGGAGGCTAAAAGTACAAACGACTGGCAGATAAAATGCACGATATGAACGTTCTCATTCATTAATGAACGAGAACTCGTTCATATCGTGCAGTGTGTAGGCACCAACGACTAACGATGTGCGGCCCCGCGCTCGTTAATCGTTGGTGCCCCGTCGCTTATGCATGCAGGCCAATATGGACAATCTCGTCCATATTAGCATGCAATGCTATGGAGCCGGGTGACGTGGGGAGTGAAGAAACTTCACTGCCCCGTCACCGGGTCGTCCGTCAGCTGTATCCGCCGTTGGGCAGCTCGGTGGCGTATCTGCCAGTGTGTATGGCCAATTAGGATTTGAAAGGAAACATTAAGGGGGAGTGGAAGAGAAAGAGATGGGGGGTGGGTAGGAGTTGGGATCAGGAGCCCAGCGTCCAGCATCCCACTGGTCTGATTACAGGCAGTGGGATGCTGGCTGACAAAGTGCAGGCAGCGTGGTGAACGCTCACAAGGCAGAAAGACAGAGGGGAGCAAACAGTGTAACAGGGGTTATGGGAAGAGGTATGGTTGATTCTATTTCGGAGTGGGAGAAGGGACCTTCTGACGTATCTAGGGGAGGAGACACGTCACCAGGGGGAGGAGCTACGGGCGAACAGGGTACCCGAAAAGTACCCTCGCGGGCTCACTTCGCTCGCCACCTGATTACTAAAGGTAATAGTTGGTGGCGTGGATAGTAGAGGAACTATCCCGCTGGCCTAGCTCCTCCCCCTTGTGTCATAACTCCTCCCCCTTACGGAAAAGGTCCCTAAGCCCACTTGATTCTAGCATCTACCGAAGAGGTATACCTAGAGGGAGAGAGAAGGGGAGTAGGGAAAGAGAGATATGTGGGTTTGGGAGATGTAGGTGACATGAGACAAGAGAAAGGACATATAATGAAACTTTTTCTGAAGATATATGTAGCAGTAGTCAGACCTGTCTGATGTATGTGGTCTTGGTGTGGTGCAATGACAGAAACCCCTTTACTGACACTGCAGCACAATAGTAAAGATATATAGCTGACAAGAGGTCATCATCCTGTCATGTCTACATTAGTGATGAGCGAGGTTCGGTTTTACTCGGTTTTACTCGGTTTTACTCGGTTCTCGGTTCTCAAAACGGCATCTTATTGGCTATCCAAAACACGTGACATCCGTGAGCCAATAAGATGCCGTTTTGAGAACCGAGTAAAACCGAGTAAAACCGAATCCGCTCATCACTAGTCTACATATGGTTCTGCTGCTGCCAACACAAAGACATCATCCAGAGCCCACCCACACAACAGGCACAGTCACAGTAAGTCAAAGCCTTTATTAAATAAAAACTCACAATTTACACTGAGTATCCTGACCAGGGCTAAACAAGAGAGAACTCAAATACATAAACAATCCAGGATCCAGAAACACACTGCACAGCTGCAGCAGCCTGCCTCGAGGACACAGAGTGAAGCACGTGATGTCAACTGACCTGCTCCAGCAGGATTTTTTTTTTACAAACAAGAAAAACTTTAATCAGAAAACAAAAAACGAACACTGCAGGTCAGCAGACAATGGCTCTGTGCTGCCCGGAGGGCTGTTAACGGCAGCTAAACCTGACGAAGCGGGCACAGGAGGATAGGGGCAGCGGTGAGCCATCAGAGGTTTTAGTAATAGCAGAGGGGAATATCGCCGCCATAGTAGCCTATGGCAGTGCGATATTAGGCACAGTACTTAGCGCAGGCAGATAACAGGCAGTGAAAATGCTTTAGTACATGCAGAGAAGCGATATGTACAAGCATTTTCACTGAATTTTTCGTTGTGGAGGCTTATCTTCGTTTAGTACATGGACCCCTTAAGCTGGCAAAAGCACAGCAAAGTACTGTGCGTTCTTCTAAATAACAAATCCCCAAGGAGAGTCCAATTGTGTCGGTTGCGATGCCTGACCTTCCCAACACTGGACGGGAAGAGGTGGCGCCTTCCACAATTTGCATGCCCCCTGCAAGTGCTGGAAGGTGCACCCGCAGTCCAGTTCCTGATAGTCAAATTGAAGATGTCACTGTTGAAGTACACCAGGAGGAGGATATGGGTGTTGCTAGCGCTGAGGAGGAAATTGACAAGGAGGATTCTGATGGTGAGGTGGTTTAAGTCAGGCACCCGGGGAGACACCTTTTGTCCGTGGGACGAATATGGCCATTGACATGCCTGGTCAAATTACAAAAAAAATCACCTCGTCAGTGTGGAATTATTTCAACAGAACTGCGGACAACATTTGTCAAGCCGTGTGTTGCCTTTGTCAAGCTGTAATAAGTAGGGGTGAGGACGTTTACCACCTAGGAACATCCTCCCTTATACGTCACCTTGAGCACATTCATCAGAAGTCATTGACAAGTTCAAAAACTTTGGGTGACAGCGGAAGCAGTCCACTGACAACTAAATCCCTTCCTCTTGTAACCAAGCTCCTGCAAACCACACCACCAACTCCCTCAGTGTCAATTTCCTTCTTAGACATGAAAGCCAATAGTCCTGCAGGCCATGTCACTGTCAAGTCTGACGAATCCTCTCCTGCCTGGGATTCCTCCGATGCATCCTTGAGTGTAACGCCTACTTCTGCTGGCGCTGCTGTTGTTGTTGCTGGGAGTCGATCGTCATCCCAGAGGGGAAGTCGGAAGACCACTTGTACTACTTCCAGTAAGCAATTGACTGTACAACAGTACTGAGCGAGGAAGATGGAATATCACAGCAGTCATCCTGCTGCATAGCGGATAACTCTGGCCTTGGCAGCCTGGGTGGTGTTAAACATGTTTCCGGTATCCACAGTTAATTCACAGGGAACTAGAGAATTGATTGAGGTACTGTGTCCCTGGTACCAAATACCATCTAGGTTCCATTTCTCTAGGCAGGCGATACCGAGAATGTACACAGACATCAGAAAAAGAGTCACCGTGTCCTAAAAAATGCAGTTGTACCCAATGTCCACTTAACCACGGACATGTGGACAAGTGGAGCAGGGCAGACTCGGGACTATATGACTGTGACAGCCCACTGGGTAGATGTATTGCCTCCCGCAGCAAGAACAGCAGCGGCGGCACCAGTAGCAGCATATCGCAAACGCCAATTCGTTCCTAGACAGGCTACGCTTTGTATCACCACATTCCATAAGAGGCACACAGCTGACAACCTCTTACGTAAACTGAGGAACATCATCGCAGAATAGCTTACCCCAATTGGACTCTCCTGGGGATTTGTGACATCGGACAACGCCACCAATATTGTGCGTGCCTTACATGTGGGCAAATTCCAGCACGTCCCATGTTTTGCACATACATTGAATTTGGTGGTGCAGAATTATTTAAAAAATGACAGGGGCGTGCAAAAGATGCTGTCGGTCGCCCGAAGATTTGCGTGCCACTTTCGGCATTCAGCCACCGCGTGCCGAAAACTGGAGCACCAGCAAACACTACTGAACCTGCCCCGCCATCATCTGAAGCAAGAGGTGGTAACGAGGTGAAATTCAACCCTCTATATGCTTCAGAGGATGGAGGAGCAGCAAAAGGCCATTCAAGCCTGTACATCTGCCTACGATATAGGCAAAGGAGGGGGAATGCACCTGACTCAAGTGCAGTGGAGAATGATTTCAACGTTGTGCAAGGTTCTGCAACCCTTTGAACTTGCCACACGTGAAGTCAGTTCAGACACTGCCAGCCTGAGTCAGGTCATTCCCCTCATCAGGCTTTTGCAGAAGAAGCTGGAGAGATTGAAGGAGGAGCTAAAATGGAGCAATTCTGCTAGGCATGTGGTACTTGTGGATGGAGCCCTTAATTCGCTTAACCAGGATTCACGGGTGGTCAATCTGTTGAAATCAGAGCACTACATTTTGGCCACCGTGCTCGATCCTAGGTTTAAAGCCTATGTTGTATCTCTCTTTCTGGCAGACACAAGTCTGCAGAGGTGCAAAGACCTGCTGGTGAGACACTTGTCAAGTCAAGCGGAACGTGACCCGTCAACAGCTCCTCCTACACATTCTCACACAACTGGGGCTGCAAAGAAAAGGCTAAGAATTCTGAGCCCACCCGCTTGCGGTGATGCAGGGAAGTCTGGAGCGAGTGCTGACATCTGGTCCGGACTGAAGGACCTGCCAACGATTACTGACATGTTGTCTACTGTCACTGCATATGATTCTGTCACCAGTGAAAGAATGGTGGAGGATTATATGAGTGACTGCATCCAAGTAGGCATGTCAGACAGTACGTACGTATACTGGCAAGAAAAAGAGGCAATTTGGAGGCCCTTGCACAAACTGGCTTTATTTTACCTAAGTTGCCCTCCCCCTCCAGTGTGTACTCCGAAAGAGTGTTTAGTGCAGCCGCTCACCTTGTCAGCAGTCGGCGTATGAGGTTACTTTCAGAAAATGTGGAGAAGATGATGTTCATCAAAAAGAATTATAATCAATTCCTCCGTGGAGACATTCACCAGCAATTGCCTCCAGAAAGTACACAGGGACCTGAGATGGTGGATTCCAGTGGGGACGAATTAATAATCTGTGAGGAGGGGGATGTACACAGTGAAAGGGATGAGGAACCGGATGATGAGGAGGAGGTGGACATCTTGCCTCTGTAAAGCCAGTTTGTGCAAGGAGAGATTGATTGCTTCTTTTTTGGTGGGGGCCCAAACCAACCAGTCATTTCAGTCACAGTCGTGTGGTAGACCCTGTCGCTGAAATTATGGGTTTGTTAAAGTGTGCATGTCCTGTTTATACAACATAAGGGTGGGTGGGAGGGCCCAAGGACAATTCCATTTTGCACCTCATTTTTCTTTAATTTATCTTTGCATCATGTGCTGTTTGGGCACGATTTTTTGAAGTGCCATCCTGTTGACACTGCAGTGCCACTCCTAGATGGGCCAGGTGTTTGTGTCGGCCACTTGAAATGCTTAGCTTAGCCCTCCAGTGACTTTGGTGCACCTCTTTTTTTCTTTGCATCATGTGCTGTTTGGGGACTATTTTTTGAAGTGCCATCCTGTCTGACACTGCAGTGCCACTCCTAGTTGGGCCAGGCGTTTGTGTCGGCCACTTGGGTGGCTTAGCTTAGCCATCCAGTGACCTTGGTGCACCTCTTTTTTTCTTTGCATCATGTGATGTTTATGGACTATTTTTTAAATCTGCCATCCTGTCTGACACTGCAGTGCCACTCATAGATGGGCCAGGTGTTTGTGTCGGCCACTTGGGTCGCTTAGCTTAGTCACACAGCTACCTCACTGCACCTCTTTTTTTCTTTGCATCATGTGCTGTTTGGGGACTATTTTTTAAATCTGCCATCCTGTCTGACACTGCAGTGCCACTCCTAGATGGGCCAGGTGTTTGTGTCGGCCACTTGGGTCGCTTAGCTTAGCCATCCAGCGACCTTGGTGCACCTCTTTTCTTCTTTGCATCATGTGCTGTTTGGGAACTATTTTTTTAATCTGCCATCCTGTCTGACACTGCAGTGCACCTCCTAGATGGGCCAGGTGTTTGTGTCGGTCACTTGGGTCACTTAGCTTAGTCACACAGCTACCTCATTGCATATCTTTTTTTCTTTGCATCATGTGCTGTGTGGGGACTATTTTTTAAATCTGCCATTCTGTCTGACACTGCAGTGCCACTCCTAGATGGGCCAGGTGTTTGTGTCGGCCACTTGGGTCACTTAGCTTAGCCATCCAGCGACTTTGGTGCACATATTTTTTCTTTTTGCATCATGTGATGTTTGGGGACTATTTTTTAAATCTGCCATCCTGTCTGACACTGCAGTGCCACTCCTAGATGGGCCAGGTGTTTGTGTCGGCCACTTGGGTCGCTTAGCTTAGCCATCCAGTGACCTTGGTGCACCTCTTTTTTACTTTGCATCATGTGCTGTTTGGGGACTATTTTTCAAATCTACCATCCTGACACTGCAGTGCCACTCCTAGATGGGCCAGGTGTTTGTGTCGGCCACTTGGGTCGCTTAGCTTAGCCATCCAGTGACCTTGGTGCACCTCTTTTTTACTTTGCATCATGTGCTGTTTGGGGACTATTTTTCAAATCTACCATCCTGACACTGCAGTGCCACTCCTAGATGGGCCAGGTGTTTGTGTCGGCCACTTGGGTCGCTTAGCTTAGTCACACAGCTACCTCATTGCACCTCTTTTTTTCTTTGGATCATGTGCTGTTTGGGGACTATTTTTTAAATCTGCCATCCTGTCTGACACTGCAGTGCCACTCCTAGATGGGCCAGGTGTTTGTGTCGGCCACTTGGGTCACTTAGCTTAGTCACACAGCTACCTCATTGCACCTCTTTTTTTCTTTGCATCATGTGCTGTTTGGGGACTATTTTTTAAATCTGCCATCCTGTCTGACACTGCAGTGCCACTCCTAGATGGGCCAGGTGTTTGTGTCGGCCACTTGGGTCGCTTAGCTTAGTCACACAGCTACCTCACTGCACCACTTTTTTTCTTTGCATCATGTGCTGTTTGGGGATTATTTTTTAAATCTGCCATCCTGTCTGACACTGCAGTGCCACTCCTAGATGGGCCAGGTGTTTGTGTCGGCCACTTGGGTCGCTTAGCTTAGCCATCCAGTGACCTTGGTGCACCTCTTTTTTACTTTGCATCATGTACTGTTTGGGGACTATTTTTTAAATCTACCATCCTGACACTGTAGTGCCACTCCTAGATGGGCCAGGTGTTTGTTTCGGCCACTTGGGTCGCTTAGCTTAGCCATCCAGCGACTTTGGTGCACCTCTTTTTTCTTTGCATCATGTGCTGTTTGGGGACTATTTTTTAAATCTGCCATCCTGTCTGACACTGTAGTGCCACTCCTAGATGGGCCAGGTGTTTGTGTCGGCCACTTGGGTGGTTTAGCTTAGCCATCCAGTAACCTTGGTGCACCTCTTTTTTTCTTTGCATCATGTGATGTTTGGGGACTATTTTTTAAATCTGCCATCCTGTCTGACACTGCAGTGCCACTCCTAGATGGGCAAGGTGTTTGTGTCGGCCACTTGGGTCACATAGCTTAGCCATCCAGCGACCTTGGTGCACCTATTTTTTACTTTGCATCATGTGCTGTTTGGAAACTATTTTTTAAATCTGACATCCTGTCTGACACTGCAGTGCCACTCCTAAATGGGCCAGGTGTTTGTGTCGGCCACTTGCGTCGCTTAGCTTAGTCACACAGCTACCTCACTGCACCTCTTTTTTTCTCTGCATCATGTGCTGTTTGGGGACAATTTTTTAAATCTGCCATCCTGTCTGACACTGCAGTGCCACTCCTAGATGGGCCAGGTGTTTGTGTCGGCCACTTGGGTCACATAGCTTAGCCATCCAGCGACCTTGGTGCACCTATTTTTTACTTTGCATCATGTGCTGTTTGGAGACTATTTTTTAAATCTGACATCCTGTCTGACACTGCAGTGCCACTCCTAAATGGGCCAGGTGTTTGTGTCGGCCACTTGGGTCGCTTAGCTTAGTCACACAGCTACCTCACTGCACCTCTTTTTTTCTTTGCATCATGTGCTGTTTGGGGACAATTTTTTAAATCTGCCATCCTGTCTGACACTGCAGTGCCACTCCTAGATGGGCCAGGTGTTTGTGTCGGCCACTTGGGTCACATAGCTTAGCCATCCAGCGACCTTGGTGCACCTATTTTTTACTTTGCATCATGTGCTGTTTGGAGACTATTTTTTAAATCTGCCATCCTGTCTGACACTGCAGTGCCACTCCTAAATGGGCCAGGTGTTTGTGTCGGCCACTTGGGTCGCTTAGCTTAGTCACACAGCTACCTCACTGCACCTCTTTTTTTCTCTGCATCATGTGCTGTTTGGGGACTATTTTTTAAATCTGCCATTCTGTCTGACACTGCAGTGCCACTCCTAGATGGGCCAGGTGTTTGTGTCGGCCACTTGGGTCGCTTAGCTTAGCCATCCAGTGACCTTGGTGCACCTCTTTTTTACTTTGCATCATGTGCTGTTTGGGGACTATTTTTTAAATCTACCATCCTGACACTGCAGTGCCACTCCTAGAAGGGCCAGGTGTTTGTGTCGGCCACTTGGGTCGCTTAGCTTAGTCACACAGCTACCTCATTACACCTCTTTTTTTCTGTGGATCATGTGCTGTTTGGGGACTATTTTTTAAATCTGCCATCCTGTCTGACACTGTAGTGCCACTCCTAGATGGGCCAGGTGTTTGTGTCGGCCACTTGGGTCACTTAGCTTAGTCACACAGCTACCTCATTGCACCTCTTTTTTTCTTTGCATCATGTGCTGTTTGGGGACTATTTTTTAAATCTGCCATCCTGTCTGACATTGCAGTGCCACTCCTAGATGGGCCAGGTGTTTGTGTCGGCCACTTGGGTCGCTTAGCTTAGCCATCCAGCGACTTTGGTGCACCTCTTTTTTCTTTGCATCATGTGCTGTTTGGGGACTATTTTTTAAATCTACCATCCTGACACTGCAGTGCCACTCCTAGATGGGCCAGGTGTTTGTGTCGGCCACTTGGGTCGCTTAGCTTAGCCATCCAGCGACTTTGGTGCACCTCTTTTTTCTTTGCATCATGTGCTGTTTGGGGACTATTTTTTAAATCTGCCATCCTGTCTGACACTGTAGTGCCACTCCTAGATGGGCCAGGTGTTTGTGTCGGCCACTTGGGTGGTTTAGCTTAGCCATCCAGTAACCTTGGTGCACCTCTTTTTTTCTTTGCATCATGTGATGTTTGGGGACTATTTTTTAAATCTGCCATCCTGTCTGACACTGTAGTGCCACTCCTAGATGGGCCAGGTGTTTGTGTCGGCCACTTGGGTCGCTTAGCTTAGTCACACAGCTACCTCACTGCACCTCTTTTTTTCTTTGCATCATGTGCTGTTTGGGGACAATTTTTTAAATCTGCCATCCTGTCTGACACTGCAGTGCCACTCCTAGATGGGCCAGGTGTTTGTGTCGGCCACTTGGGTCACATAGCTTAGCCATCCAGCGACCTTGGTGCACCTATTTTTTACTTTGCATCATGTGCTGTTTGGAGACTATTTTTTAAATCTGCCATCCTGTCTGACACTGCAGTGCCACTCCTAAATGGGCCAGGTGTTTGTGTCGGCCACTTGGGTCGCTTAGCTTAGTCACACAGCTACCTCACTGCACCTCTTTTTTTCTCTGCATCATGTGCTGTTTGGGGACTATTTTTTAAATCTGCCATTCTGTCTGACACTGCAGTGCCACTCCTAGATGGGCCAGGTGTTTGTGTCGGCCACTTGGGTCGCTTAGCTTAGCCATCCAGTGACCTTGGTGCACCTCTTTTTTACTTTGCATCATGTGCTGTTTGGGGACTATTTTTTAAATCTACCATCCTGACACTGCAGTGCCACTCCTAGAAGGGCCAGGTGTTTGTGTCGGCCACTTGGGTCGCTTAGCTTAGTCACACAGCTACCTCATTACACCTCTTTTTTTCTGTGGATCATGTGCTGTTTGGGGACTATTTTTTAAATCTGCCATCCTGTCTGACACTGTAGTGCCACTCCTAGATGGGCCAGGTGTTTGTGTCGGCCACTTGGGTCACTTAGCTTAGTCACACAGCTACCTCATTGCACCTCTTTTTTTCTTTGCATCATGTGCTGTTTGGGGACTATTTTTTAAATCTGCCATCCTGTCTGACATTGCAGTGCCACTCCTAGATGGGCCAGGTGTTTGTGTCGGCCACTTGGGTCGCTTAGCTTAGCCATCCAGCGACTTTGGTGCACCTCTTTTTTCTTTGCATCATGTGCTGTTTGGGGACTATTTTTTAAATCTACCATCCTGACACTGCAGTGCCACTCCTAGATGGGCCAGGTGTTTGTGTCGGCCACTTGGGTCGCTTAGCTTAGCCATCCAGCGACTTTGGTGCACCTCTTTTTTCTTTGCATCATGTGCTGTTTGGGGACTATTTTTTAAATCTGCCATCCTGTCTGACACTGTAGTGCCACTCCTAGATGGGCCAGGTGTTTGTGTCGGCCACTTGGGTGGCTTAGCTTAGCCATCCAGTAACCTTGGTGCACCTCTTTTTTTCTTTGCATCATGTGATGTTTGGGGACTATTTTTTAAATCTGCCATCCTGTCTGACACTGTAGTGCCACTCCTAGATGGGCAAGGTGTTTGTGTCGGCCACTTGGGTCGCTTAGCTTAGTCACACAGCTACCTCACTGCACCTCTTTTTTTCTTTGCATCATGTGCTGTTTGGGGACAATTTTTTAAATCTGCCATCCTGTCTGACACTGCAGTGCCACTCCTAGATGGGCCAGGTGTTTGTGTCGGCCACTTGGGTCACATAGCTTAGCCATCCAGCGACCTTGGTGCACCTATTTTTTTCTTTGCATCATGTGCTGTTTGGAGACTATTTTTTAAATCTGCCATCCTGTCTGACACTGCAGTGCCACTCCTAAATGGGCCAGGTGTTTGTGTCGGCCACTTGGGTCACTTAGCTTAGTCACACAGCTACCTCACTGCACCTCTTTTTTTCTCTGCATCATGTGCTGTTTGGGGACTATTTTTTAAATCTGCCATTCTGTCTGACACTGCAGTGCCACTCCTAGATGGGCCAGGTGTTTGTGTCGGCCACTTGGGTCGCTTAGCTTAGCCATCCAGTGACCTTGGTGCACCTCTTTTTTACTTTGCATCATGTGCTGTTTGGGGACTATTTTTTAAATCTACCATCCTGACACTGCAGTGCCACTCCTAGATGGGCCAGGTGTTTGTGTCGGCCACTTGGGTCGCTTAGCTTAGTCACACAGCTACCTCATTACACCTCTTTTTTTCTGTGGATCATGTGCTGTTTGGGGACTATTTTTTAAATCTGCCATCCTGTCTGACACTGTAGTGCCACTCCTAGATGGGCCAGGTGTTTGTGTCGGCCACTTGGGTCACTTAGCTTAGTCACACAGCTACCTCATTGCACCTCTTTTTTTCTTTGCATCATGTGCTGTTTGGGGACTATTTTTTAAATCTGCCATCCTGTCTGACATTGCAGTGCCACTCCTAGATGGGCCAGGTGTTTGTGTCGGCCACTTGGGTCGCTTAGCTTAGCCATCCAGCGACTTTGGTGCACCTCTTTTTTCTTTGCATCATGTGCTGTTTGGGGACTATTTTTTAAATCTACCATCCTGACACTGCAGTGCCACTCCTAGATGGGCCAGGTGTTTGTGTCGGCCACTTGGGTCGCTTAGCTTAGCCATCCAGCGACTTTGGTGCACCTCTTTTTTCTTTGCATCATGTGCTGTTTGGGGACTATTTTTTAAATCTGCCATCCTGTCTGACATTGCAGTGCCACTCCTAGATGGGCCAGGTGTTTGTGTCGGCCACTTGGGTCGCTTAGCTTAGTCACACAGCTACCTCATTACACCTCTTTTTTTCTGTGGATCATGTGCTGTTTGGGGACTATTTTTTAAATCTGCCATCCTGTCTGACACTGTAGTGCCACTCCTAGATGGGCCAGGTGTTTGTGTCGGCCACTTGGGTCACTTAGCTTAGTCACACAGCTACCTCATTGCACCTCTTTTTTTCTTTGCATCATGTGCTGTTTGGGGACTATTTTTTAAATCTGCCATCCTGTCTGACATTGCAGTGCCACTCCTAGATGGGCCAGGTGTTTGTGTCGGCCACTTGGGTCGCTTAGCTTAGCCATCCAGCGACTTTGATGCACCTCTTTTTTCTTTGCATCATGTGCTGTTTGGGGACTATTTTTTAAATCTACCATCCTGACACTGCAGTGCCACTCCTAGATGGGCCAGGTGTTTGTGTCGGCCACTTGGGTCGCTTAGCTTAGCCATCCAGCGACTTTGGTGCACCTCTTTTTTCTTTGCATCATGTGCTGTTTGGGGACTATTTTTTAAATCTGCCATCCTGTCTGACATTGCAGTGCCACTCCTAGATGGGCCAGGTGTTTGTGTCGGCCACTTGGGTCGCTTAGCTTAGTCACACAGCTACCTCATTACACCTCTTTTTTTCTGTGGATCATGTGCTGTTTGGGGACTATTTTTTAAATCTGCCATCCTGTCTGACACTGTAGTGCCACTCCTAGATGGGCCAGGTGTTTGTGTCGGCCACTTGGGTGGCTTAGCTTAGCCATCCAGTAACCTTGGTGCACCTCTTTTTTTCTTTGCATCATGTGATGTTTGGGGACTATTTTTTAAATCTGCCATCCTGTCTGACACTGTAGTGCCACTCCTAGATGGGCCAGGTGTTTGTGTCGGCCACTTGGGTCGCTTAGCTTAGTCACACAGCTACCTCACTGCACCTCTTTTTTTCTTTGCATCATGTGCTGTTTGGGGACAATTTTTTAAATCTGCCATCCTGTCTGACACTGCAGTGCCACTCCTAGATGGGCCAGGTGTTTGTGTCGGCCACTTGGGTCACATAGCTTAGCCATCCAGCGACCTTGGTTCACCTATTTTTTACTTTGCATCATGTGCTGTTTGGAGACTATTTTTTAAATCTGCCATTCTGTCTGACACTGCAGTGCCACTCCTAGATGGGCCAGGTGTTTGTGTCGGCCACTTGGGTCGCTTAGCTTAGCCATCCAGTGACCTTGGTGCACCTCTTTTTTACTTTGCATCATGTGCTGTTTGGGGACTATTTTTTAAATCTACCATCCTGACACTGCAGTGCCACTCCTAGATGGGCCAGGTGTTTGTGTCGGCCACTTGGGTCGCATAGCTTAGTCACACAGCTACCTCATTACACCTCTTTTTTTCTGTGGATCATGTGCTGTTTGGGAACTATTTTTTAAATCTGCCATCCTGTCTGACACTGTAGTGCCACTCCTAGATGGGCCAGGTGTTTGTGTCGGCCACTTGGGTCACTTAGCTTAGTCACACAGCTACCTCATTGCACCTCTTTTTTTCTTTGCATCATGTGCTGTTTGGGGACTATTTTTTAAATCTGCCATCCTGTCTGACATTGCAGTGCCACTCCTAGATGGGCCAGGTGTTTGTGTCGGCCACTTGGGTCGCTTAGCTTAGCCATCCAGCGACTTTGGTGCACTTCTTTTTTCTTTGCATCATGTGCTGTTTGGGGACTATTTTTTGAAGTTCCATCCTGTCTGACACTGCAGTGCCACTCCTAGATGGGCCAGGTGTTTGTGTCGGCCACTTGGGTGGCTTAGCTTAGCCATCCAGTGACCTTGGTGCACCTCTTTTTTTCTTTGCATCATGTGATGTTTGGGGACTATTTTTTAAATCTGCCATCCTGTCTGACACTGTAGTGCCACTCCTAGATGGGCCAGGTGTTTGTGTCGGCCACTTGGGTCGCTTAGCTTAGTCACACAGCTACCTCACTGCACCTCTTTTTTTCTTTGCATCATGTGCTGTTTGGGGACAATTTTTTAAATCTGCCATCCTGTCTGACACTGCAGTGCCACTCCTAGATGGGCCAGGTGTTTGTGTCGGCCACTTGGGTCACATAGCTTAGCCATCCAGCGACCTTGGTGCACCTATTTTTTACTTTGCATCATGTGCTGTTTGGAGACTATTTTTTAAATCTGCCATCCTGTCTGACACTGCAGTGCCACTCCTAAATGGGCCAGGTGTTTGTGTCGGCCACTTGGGTCGCTTAGCTTAGTCACACAGCTACCTCACTGCACCTCTTTTTTTCTCTGCATCATGTGCTGTTTGGGGACTATTTTTTAAATCTGCCATTCTGTCTGACACTGCAGTGCCACTCCTAGATGGGCCAGGTGTTTGTGTCGGCCACTTGGGTCGCTTAGCTTAGCCATCCAGTGACCTTGGTGCACCTCTTTTTTACTTTGCATCATGTGCTGTTTGGGGACTATTTTTTAAATCTACCATCCTGACACTGCAGTGCCACTCCTAGAAGGGCCAGGTGTTTGTGTCGGCCACTTGGGTCGCTTAGCTTAGTCACACAGCTACCTCATTACACCTCTTTTTTTCTGTGGATCATGTGCTGTTTGGGGACTATTTTTTAAATCTGCCATCCTGTCTGACACTGTAGTGCCACTCCTAGATGGGCCAGGTGTTTGTGTCGGCCACTTGGGTCACTTAGCTTAGTCACACAGCTACCTCATTGCACCTCTTTTTTTCTTTGCATCATGTGCTGTTTGGGGACTATTTTTTAAATCTGCCATCCTGTCTGACATTGCAGTGCCACTCCTAGATGGGCCAGGTGTTTGTGTCGGCCACTTGGGTCGCTTAGCTTAGCCATCCAGCGACTTTGGTGCACCTCTTTTTTCTTTGCATCATGTGCTGTTTGGGGACTATTTTTTAAATCTACCATCCTGACACTGCAGTGCCACTCCTAGATGGGCCAGGTGTTTGTGTCGGCCACTTGGGTCGCTTAGCTTAGCCATCCAGTAACCTTGGTGCACCTCTTTTTTTCTTTGCATCATGTGATGTTTGGGGACTATTTTTTAAATCTGCCATCCTGTCTGACACTGTAGTGCCACTCCTAGATGGGCCAGGTGTTTGTGTCGGCCACTTGGGTGGCTTAGCTTAGCCATCCAGTAACCTTGGTGCACCTCTTTTTTTCTTTGCATCATGTGATGTTTGGGGACTATTTTTTAAATCTGCCATCCTGTCTGACACTGTAGTGCCACTCCTAGATGGGCAAGGTGTTTGTGTCGGCCACTTGGGTCGCTTAGCTTAGTCACACAGCTACCTCACTGCACCTCTTTTTTTCTTTGCATCATGTGCTGTTTGGGGACAATTTTTTAAATCTGCCATCCTGTCTGACACTGCAGTGCCACTCCTAGATGGGCCAGGTGTTTGTGTCGGCCACTTGGGTCACATAGCTTAGCCATCCAGCGACCTTGGTGCACCTATTTTTTACTTTGCATCATGTGCTGTTTGGAGACTATTTTTTAAATCTGCCATCCTGTCTGACACTGCAGTGCCACTCCTAAATGGGCCAGGTGTTTGTGTCGGCCACTTGGGTCACTTAGCTTAGTCACACAGCTACCTCACTGCACCTCTTTTTTTCTCTGCATCATGTGCTGTTTGGGGACTATTTTTTAAATCTGCCATTCTGTCTGACACTGCAGTGCCACTCCTAGATGGGCCAGGTGTTTGTGTCGGCCACTTGGGTCGCTTAGCTTAGCCATCCAGTGACCTTGGTGCACCTCTTTTTTACTTTGCATCATGTGCTGTTTGGGGACTATTTTTTAAATCTACCATCCTGACACTGCAGTGCCACTCCTAGATGGGCCAGGTGTTTGTGTCGGCCACTTGGGTCGCTTAGCTTAGTCACACAGCTACCTCATTACACCTCTTTTTTTCTGTGGATCATGTGCTGTTTGGGGACTATTTTTTAAATCTGCCATCCTGTCTGACACTGTAGTGCCACTCCTAGATGGGCCAGGTGTTTGTGTCGGCCACTTGGGTCACTTAGCTTAGTCACACAGCTACCTCATTGCACCTCTTTTTTTCTTTGCATCATGTGCTGTTTGGGGACTATTTTTTAAATCTGCCATCCTGTCTGACATTGCAGTGCCACTCCTAGATGGGCCAGGTGTTTGTGTCGGCCACTTGGGTCGCTTAGCTTAGCCATCCAGCGACTTTGGTGCACCTCTTTTTTCTTTGCATCATGTGCTGTTTGGGGACTATTTTTTAAATCTACCATCCTGACACTGCAGTGCCACTCCTAGATGGGCCAGGTGTTTGTGTCGGCCACTTGGGTCGCTTAGCTTAGCCATCCAGCGACTTTGGTGCACCTCTTTTTTCTTTGCATCATGTGCTGTTTGGGGACTATTTTTTAAATCTGCCATCCTGTCTGACACTGTAGTGCCACTCCTAGATGGGCCAGGTGTTTGTGTCGGCCACTTGGGTGGCTTAGCTTAGCCATCCAGTAACCTTGGTGCACCTCTTTTTTTCTTTGCATCATGTGATGTTTGGGGACTATTTTTTAAATCTGCCATCCTGTCTGACACTGTAGTGCCACTCCTAGATGGGCCAGGTGTTTGTGTCGGCCACTTGGGTCGCTTAGCTTAGTCACACAGCTACCTCACTGCACCTCTTTTTTTCTTTGCATCATGTGCTGTTTGGGGACAATTTTTTAAATCTGCCATCCTGTCTGACACTGCAGTGCCACTCCTAGATGGGCCAGGTGTTTGTGTCGGCCACTTGGGTCACATAGCTTAGCCATCCAGCGACCTTGGTTCACCTATTTTTTACTTTGCATCATGTGCTGTTTGGAGACTATTTTTTAAATCTGCCATCCTGTCTGACACTGCAGTGCCACTCCTAAATGGGCCAGGTGTTTGTGTCGGCCACTTGGGTCACTTAGCTTAGTCACACAGCTACCTCACTGCACCTCTTTTTTTCTCTGCATCATGTGCTGTTTGGGGACTATTTTTTAAATCTGCCATTCTGTCTGACACTGCAGTGCCACTCCTAGATGGGCCAGGTGTTTGTGTCGGCCACTTGGGTCGCTTAGCTTAGCCATCCAGTGACCTTGGTGCACCTCTTTTTTACTTTGCATCATGTGCTGTTTGGGGACTATTTTTTAAATCTACCATCCTGACACTGCAGTGCCACTCCTAGATGGGCCAGGTGTTTGTGTCGGCCACTTGGGTCGCATAGCTTAGTCACACAGCTACCTCATTACACCTCTTTTTTTCTGTGGATCATGTGCTGTTTGGGAACTATTTTTTAAATCTGCCATCCTGTCTGACACTGTAGTGCCACTCCTAGATGGGCCAGGTGTTTGTGTCGGCCACTTGGGTCACTTAGCTTAGTCACACAGCTACCTCATTGCACCTCTTTTTTTCTTTGCATCATGTGCTGTTTGGGGACTATTTTTTAAATCTGCCATCCTGTCTGACATTGCAGTGCCACTCCTAGATGGGCCAGGTGTTTGTGTCGGCCACTTGGGTCGCTTAGCTTAGCCATCCAGCGACTTTGGTGCACCTCTTTTTTCTTTGCATCATGTGCTGTTTGGGGACTATTTTTTGAAGTTCCATCCTGTCTGACACTGCAGTGCCACTCCTAGATGGGCCAGGTGTTTGTGTCGGCCACTTGGGTGGCTTAGCTTAGCCATCCAGTGACCTTGGTGCACCTCTTTTTTTCTTTGCATCATGTGATGTTTGGGGACTATTTTTTAAATCTGCCATCCTGTCTGACACTGCAGTGCCACTCCTAGATGGGCCAGGTGTTTGTGTCGGCCACTTGGGTCGCTTAGCTTAGTCACACAGCTACCTCACTGCACCTCTTTTTTTCTTTGCATCATGTGCTGTTTGGGGACAATTTTTTAAATCTGCCATCCTGTCTGACACTGCAGTGCCACTCCTAGATGGGCCAGGTGTTTGTGTCGGCCACTTGGGTCACATAGCTTAGCCATCAAGCGACCTTGGTGCACCTATTTTTTACTTTGCATCATGTGCTGTTTGGAGACTATTTTTTAAATCTGCCATCCTGTCTGACACTGCAGTGCCACTCCTAAATGGGCCAGGTGTTTGTGTCGGCCACTTGGGTCGCTTAGCTTAGTCACACAGCTACCTCACTGCACCTCTTTTTTTCTCTGCATCATGTGCTGTTTGGGGACTATTTTTTAAATCTGCCATCCTGTCTGACACTGCAGTGCCACTCCTAGATGGACCAGGTGTTTGTGTCGGCCACTTGGGTCGCTTAGCTTAGCCATCCAGTGACCTTGGTGCACCTCTTTTTTACTTTGCATCATGTGCTGTTTGGGGACTATTTTTTAAATCTACCATCCTGACACTGCAGTGCCACTCCTAGATGGGCCAGGTGTTTGTGTCGGCCACTTGGGTCGCTTAGCTTAGTCACACAGCTACCTCATTACACCTCTTTTTTTCTTTGCATCATGTGCTGTTTGGGGACTATTTTTTAAATCTTCCATCCTGTCTGACATTGCAGTGCCACTCCTAGATGGGCCAGGTGTTTGTGTCGGCCACTTGGGTCGCTTAGCTTAGCCATCCAGCGACTTTGGTGCACCTCTTTTTTCTTTGCATCATGTGCTGTTTGGGGACTATTTTTTGAAGTTCCATCCTGTCTGACACTGCAGTGCCACTCCTAGATGGGCCAGGTGTTTGTGTCGGCCACTTGGGTTGCTTAGCTTAGCCATCCAGTGACATTGGTGCACCTCTTTTTTTCTTTGCATCATGTGATGTTTGGGGACTATTTTTTAAATCTGCCATCCTGTCTGACACTGCAGTGCCACTCCTAAATGGGCCAGGTGTTTGTGTCGGCCACTTGGGTCGCTTAGCTTAGTCACACAGCTACTTCACTGCACCTCTTTTTTTCTCTGCATCATGTGCTGTTTGGGACTATTTTTTAAATCTGCCATCCTGTCTGACACTGCAGTGCCACTCCTAGATGGACCAGGTGTTTGTGTCGGCCACTTGGGTCGCTTAGCTTAGCCATCCAGTGACCTTGGTGCACCTCTTTTTTACTTTGCATCATGTGCTGTTTGGGGACTATTTTTTAAATCTACCATCCTGACACTGCAGTGCCACTCCTAGATGGGCCAGGTGTTTGTGTCGGCCACTTGGGTCGCTTAGCTTAGTCACACAGCTACCTCATTACACCTCTTTTTTTCTTTGCATCATGTGCTGTTTGGGGACTATTTTTTAAATCTTCCATCCTGTCTGACATTGCAGTGCCACTCCTAGATGGGCCAGGTGTTTGTGTCGGCCACTTGGGTCGCTTAGCTTAGCCATCCAGCGACTTTGGTGCACCTCTTTTTTCTTTGCATCATGTGCTGTTTGGGGACTATTTTTTGAAGTTCCATCCTGTCTGACACTGCAGTGCCACTCCTAGATGGGCCAGGTGTTTGTGTCGGCCACTTGGGTTGCTTAGCTTAGCCATCCAGTGACCTTGGTGCACCTCTTTTTTTCTTTGCATCATGTGATGTTTGGGGACTATTTTTTAAATCTGCCATCCTGTCTGACACTGCAGTGCCACTCCTAGATGGGCCAGGTGTTTGTGTCGGCCACTTGGGTCGCTTAGCTTAGTCACACAGCTACCTCACTGCACCTCTTTTTTTCTTTGCATCATGTGCTGTTTGGGGACAATTTTTTAAATCTGCCATCCTGTCTGACACTGCAGTGCCACTCCTAGATGGGCCAGGTGTTTGTTTCGGCCACTTGGGTCGCTTAGCTTAGTCACACAGCTACCTCATTGCACCCCTTTTTTTCGTTGCATCATGTGCTGTTTGGGGATTATTTTTTAAGTGCCATCCTGTCTGACACTGCAGTGCCACTCCTAGATGGGCCAGGTGTTTGTGTCAGCCACTTGGGTCGCTTAGCTTAGCCATCCAGCGACCTTGGTGCACCTCTTTTTTTCTTTGCATCATGTGCTGTTTGGGGACTATTTTTTAAATCTGCCATCCTGTCCGACACTGCAGTGCCACTCCTAGATGGGCCAGGTGTTTGTGTCGGCCACTTGGGTCACTTAGTTTAGTAATCCAGCGACCTTGGTGCAAATTTAAGGACTAAAAATAATAGTGTGAGGTGTGAGGTGTTCAGAATAGACTGGAAATGAGTGGAAATGATTGTTATTGAGGTTAATAATACTATGGGATCAAAATTACCACCAAATTCTATGATTTAAGCTGTTTTTGAGAAAAAAAATTGTAAAAAAACACCCGAATCCAAAACACACCCAAATCCGACAAAACATTTTCAGGCAGGTTTTGCCAAAACGCGTCTGAATCCAAAACACGGCCGTGGAACCGAATCCAAAACCAAAACACGAAACCCGAAAAATTTCCGGTGCACATCACTAATAAAGACATCCATCAATCATTTAAAAATCTGATTACCGTACACATGACCACTGGATCCAATGAGCATGTAATTCTTTTGTATTTCTACAAGTCAATTTCAATTAGAGATGAGCGGGATCGGTTCCTCGGGAACCGAACCCACCCGAACTTCACCTATTTTACACGGTTCCGAGGCAGCCTCGGATCTTCCCTCCTTGCTCGATTAACCAGAACGCACCCAAACGTCATCATCCCGCTGTCGGATTCTCGCGAGATTCGTATTCTATATAAGGAGCCACGTGTCGTCGCCATTTTCACTCGTGCTTTGGAGATTGAACAGAGAGGACGTGGCTGCGTTCTCTCCCTGAAAAGCTTCGTAATCTGTGCTCAGTGTGCTGAAAATATCTACGTTCTCTGCATGAAAACGATCCATATCTGTGCATTGTGGGGACTGGGGACCACCAGTATATAATATATATACTTTTCTATTGCTTCTATACTGCTTGTCAAAAAAGGTGTCACAGTTACACTGCTCTGTACTGATATATACAATAATATATATACTTTTCTATAGCCTCTATACTGCTTGTTAGGACACGTGTCACAGTTACACTGCTCTGTACTGATATATACAGTAATATATATATATATATATATATATATACTTTTCTATAGCTTCTATACTGCTTGTCAGGACACACATGTGTCATAGTTACACCGCTCTGTACTACTAATGATTTACAGTAATATATATACTTTTCTATAGCTTCTATACTGCTTGTCAGGACACATGTGTCACAGTTACACTGCTCTGTACTGATATATGTACAATAATATATATATATACTTTTCTATAGCTTCTATACTGCTTATCAGGACACATGGGTCACAGTTTCACCGCTCTGTACTGATATACACAATCATTTTAAATCATTTTCTATAGCTTCTATACTTCTTGTCAGGACACACATGTGTCACAGTTACACCGCTCTGTACTACTACTGATATACAGTAATATATATACTTTTCTATAGTTTCTATACTGCTTGTCACGACACGTGTCACAGTTACACTGCTCTGTACTGATATATACAATAATTTTATATCATTTTCTATAGCTTCTATACTGCTTGTCAGGACACACGTGTCACAGTCACACCGCTCTGTACTGATATATACAATAATTTTATATCATTTTCTATAGCTTCTATACTGCTTTCCAGGACACGCATGTGTCACAGTTACACCGCTCTGTACTACTACTGATATAGAGTAATATATATACACTTTTCTATAGCTTCTATACTGCTTGTCAGGACACACATGTGTCACAGTTACACTGCTCTGCACTGATATATATATATATATATATATATACAATAATATATATACTTTTCTATAGCTTCTAGTATTACAGTGCAGCATTTTGGTGACCAACAGTATACATATATAGTACAGTACAGTAGGTCATTGCTATTGATATATTACTGGCATATGATTCAACACATTAAAAATGGAGAACAAAAATGTGGAGGGTAAAATAGGGAAAGATCAAGATCCACTTCCACCTCGTGCTGAAGCTTCTGCCACTAGTCATGGCCGAGACGATGAAATGCCATCAATGTCATCTGCTAAGGCCGATGCCCAATGTCATAGTAGAAAGTATGTAAAATCCCAAAAACAAAAGTTCAGTAAAATGACCCAAAAATCAAAATTAAAAGCATCTGATGAGAAGCGTAAACTTGCCAATATGCCATTTACGTCACGGAGTGGCAAGGAACGGCTGAGGCCCTGTCCTATGTTCACGGCTAGTGGTTCAGCTTCACATGAGGATGGAAGCACTCATCTTCCCGCGAGAAAAATCCAATTGTGTCGGTTGCGATGCCTGACCTTCCCAACACTGGACGGGAAGAGGTGGCGCCTTCCACCATTTGCACGCCCCCTGCTAGTGCTGGAAGGAGCACCCGTAGTCCAGTTCCTGATAGTCAAATTGAAGATGTCACTGTTGAAGTACACCAGGATGAGGATATGGGTGTTGCTGGCACTGAGGAGGAAATTGACAAGGAGGATTCTGATGGTGAGGTGGTTTGTTTAAGTCAGGCACCCGGGGAGACACCTGTTGTCCGTGGGACGAATATGGCCATTGACATGCCTGGTCAAATTCCAAAAAAAATCACCTCTTCGGTGTGGAATTATTTTTACAGAAATGCGGACAACAGGTGTCAAGCCGTGTGTTGCCTTTGTCAAGCTGTAATAAGTAAGGGTAAGGACGTTAACCACCTAGGAACATCCTCCCTTATACGTCACCTGGAGCGCATTCATCAGAAGTCATTGACAAGTTCAAAAACTTTGGGTGACAGCGGAAGCAGTCCACTGACAACTAAATCCCTTCCTCTTGTACCCAAGCTCCTGCAAACCACACCACACACTCCCTCAGTGTCAATTTCCTCCTTAGACAGGAACGCCAATAGTCCTGCAGGCCATGTCACTGGCAAGTCTGACGAGTCCTCTCCTAACTGGGATTCCTCCGATGGATCCTTGAGTGTAACGCCTACTGCTGCTGGCGCTGCTGTTGTTGCTGCTGGGAGTCGATCGTCATCCCAGAGGGGAAGTCGGAAGACCACATGTACTACTTCCAGTAAGCAATTGACTATCCAACAGTCCTTTGCGAGGAAGATGAAATATCACAGCAGTCATCCTGCTGCAAAGCGGATAACTCAGGTCTTGGCAGCTGTGGTGGTGTTAAACGTGTGTCCGGTATCCACCGTTAATTCACAGGGAATTAGAGAATTGATTGAGGTACTGTGTCCCCGGTACCAAATACCATCTAGGTTCCATTTATCTAGGTAGGCGATACCGAGAATGTACACAGACGTCAGAAAAAGAGTCACCGTTTCCTAAAAAATGCAGTTGTACCCAATGTCCACTTAACCACGGACATGTGGACAAGTGGAGCAGGGCATACTCAGGACTATATGACTGTGATAGCCCACTGGGTAGATGTATTGCCTCCCGCAGCAAGAACAGCAGCGGCGGCACCAGTAGCAGCATCTCGCAAACGCCAACTCGTTCCTAGGCAGGCTACGCTTTGTATCACCGCTTTCCAGAAGAGGCACACAGCTGACAACCTCTTACGGAAACTGAGGAACATCATCGCAGAATGGCTTACCCCAATTGGACTCTCCTGGGGATTTGTGACATCGTACAACGCCACCAATATTGTGCGTGCTATACATGTGGGCAAATTCCAGCACGTCCCATGTTTTGCACATACATTGAATTTGGTGGTGCAGAATTATTTAAAAAACGACAGGGGCATGCAAGAGATTCTGTCGGTTGCCCGAAGAATTGCGGGCCACTTTCGGCATTCAGGCACCGCGTGCCAAAAACTGGAGCACCAGCAAACACTCCTGAACCTGCCCCGCCATCATCTGAAGCAAGAGGTGGTAACGAGGTGGAATTCAACCCTCTTTATGCTTCAGAGGATGGAGGAGCAGCAAAAGGCCATTCAAGCCTATACATCTGCCTACGATATGGGCAAAGGAGGGGGAATGCACCTGACTCAAGTGCAGTGGAGAATGATTTCAACGTTGTGCAAGGTTCTGCAACCCTTTGAACTTGCCACACGTGTAGTCAGTTCAGACACTGCCAGCCTGAGTCAAGTCATTCCCCTCATCAGGCTTTTGCAGAAGAAGCTGGAGAGATTGAAGGAGGAGCTAAAATTGAGCGATTCCGCTAGGCACGTGGGACTTGTGGATGGAGCCCTTAATTTGCTTAACCAGGATTCACGGGTGGTCAATCTGTTGAAATCAGAGCACTAAATTTGGCCACCGTGCTCGATCCAGAGGTGCAAAGACCTGCTGGTGAGACACTTGTCAAGTCAAGTGGAACGTGACCCGTCAACAGCTCCTCCTTCACATTCTCACACAACTGGGGCTGCGAGGAAAAGGCTAAGAATTCAGAGCACACTTGCTGGCGGTGATGCAGGGCAGTCTGAAGTGAGTGCTGACATCAGGTCCGGACTGAAGGACCTGCCAACGATTACTGACACGTCGTCTACTGTCACTGCATATGATTCTGTCACCAGTGAAAGAATGGTGGAGGATTATATGAGTGACCGCATCCAAGTAGGCATGTCAGATATTCCGTACGTATACTGGCAGGAAAAAGAGGCAATTTGGAGGCCCTTGCACAAACTGGCTTTATTTTACCTAAGTTGCCCCCCCCTCCAGTGTGTACTCCGAAAGAGTGTTTAATGTAGCCGGTCACCTTGTCAGCAATCGGCGTACGAGGTTACTTCCAGAAAATGTAAAGAAGATGATGTTCATCAAAATGAATTATAATCAATTCCTCCGTGGAGACATTCACCAGCAATTGCCTCCAGAAAGTACACAGGGACCTGAGATGGTGGATTCCAATGGGTATGAATTAATAATCTGTGAGGAGGGGGATGTACACAGTGAAAGGGATGAGGAACCGGATGATGAGGAGGAGGTGGACATCTTGCCTCTGTAAAGCCAGTTTGTGCAAGGAGAGATTGATTGCTTCTTTTTTGGTGGGGGCCCAAACCAACCAGTCATTTCAGCCACAGTCATGTGGCAGACCCTGTCACTGAAATGATAGGTTTGTTAAAGTGTGCATGTCCTGTTTATACAACATAAGGGTGGGTGGGAGGGCCCAAGGACAATTCCATCTTGCACCTCTTTTTTTATTTATCTCTGCATCATGTGATGTTTGGGGCTAACTTTTTTAAGTGCCATCCTGTCTGACACTGCAGTGCCACTCCTAGATGGGCCAGGTGTTTGTGCCGGCCACTTGGGTCGCTTAGCTTAGTCATCCAGCGACCTTGATGCAAATTTTAGGACTAAAAATAATATTGTGAGGTGTGAGGTGTTCAGAATAGACTGGAAATGAGTGGAAATTATGGTTATTGAGGTTAATAATACTATGGGATCAAAATTACCCCCAATTTCTATGATTTAAGCTGTTTTTGAGGGTTTTTTTGTTTTTTAAAAATACACCCGAATCCGACAAAAAATTCTCAGGGAGGTTTTGCCAAAATGCGTCCGAATCCAAAACACGGCCGTGGAACCAAATCCAAAACCAAAACACAAAACCCGAACAATGTCCGGTGCACATCTCTAATTTCAATAAATTTTAACTTTCACCACTTATGGAATAAGAACTGACACCAATATTGGTATGAGCATAAATAACAAGGAAACTGAAACAATGGCTCTCATTTAGAGTTTGATGGCAATAGTGCAACATAACTAAACATTCTGCCCCAGAAATGACTTGGGTGTATGTTGAGTTGCATTAATCTGTAGGTGCGTTCAACTCAAATTTAGCAGTATTTCTAAATACAAAATAAAAATGATATATATCTGCCCATCATAGCACAGAGATACAGCTTGACAGTCTTAGTCATAGATTAGAGAGCCACGTATATAATATAATGAATTGTCATATACACAAGACATACACAAGACAGAATAGTATCTTAAAGTGTTAATAATATAGGTGAAATGCACACTCCTATATAAAATCCTCCCATACGCTATTTACTGCTTAATAAATCTAATGTGAATCTTCTTTCCTGCTGTTGTCCAAATGATGTTGACCTATAAAATATCTGAATACACAGTTGCAACTGCAAGTAATAATGTAACTGCAACACTAACGAATAAAGTACTATCAGCTGGTGGGGTTAAAAAGCAAATAATTAGAAGTAGCTGCTGAACAGTACTGCTGGCAGCATCATCATTAACACTTATCCCTATGCCAGTGGATCGCAAACTTTTTTGAATCATGGTACCCTAGAGTATCAGAATTTTTGCCCAGCACCCTAGCCCAAAAGTTTGCTGAGAAAGAACAAAATATTAAAGTAAATTGTGTTTATATATGTCCTCCTTAGGTTCAGCTACAGTATGTAGTGTCGGACAAGATTTGCTTCTGTGTGTTCACATATTATATGATTAGCAGCCACTAGCACTGGTTTTGCCTATTACATTGACCATAAATAATTTTTATTGGATAGTGATGCTTCTTAAAAAGTGTATCTGGAGATGTATCCAAGTCTCATTAGGTAACATCTCCAGCCTTCTACACTCCCATGCTTTTCCAGTACTCAACGAACGTGCCTAGAGGTGACACTTGCTGAAGTGGACGGCACAGCATGCTCACATGCATGAAAGCCCTGCAACACTGATGGCCAGATGAGGCCAGGTGATTCTTTTTTATGGTTTTTGTCATGACAACTTATTTTTTTATTTTGTAACTAGTGAGGGAGGAGTGGGCAATGGTCAGTAAATTATGGTGGTGGAGGGAGGTTGGGGTTGGTGCTGTTTTGGCAATCGGAAGGAACCAACATGAAGGGGGCAGTCACATGATGGGGTCGACTAATAATGTTTTGCCTAGGGGCAGCCTGGCCCCTAAATTCAACCATGGTTATGCATATTGGGGGGGTAATGGGTAGCAGTGTATAAGAGTATATGACACAGTATACTGCAATTATAAAGATTATTATCATTACAGCTATAGAATTATTTAATATGCACAGTATTGAACCTATATATTTACACCCATCAAAAGAACTTACATTGAACTCTAAATGTGACCCTAAGTAATACTGAAATAAAAAGATTTGTTTAAATGACTTGAAAAAGTAGAAAGGTATCTGCCAGCACTGTATGACAAGGTAAAATAACAGTGATAAAACACTCGGACTGACTAAAAGAATGGTTACACATAAAGCAGATGGCCGTAAATAAGAGCTACTATTACCATATATTAGGTAAGTATTATTATAACAGCCATAATTAGGATAGCACTGAAAAGTCAGTTGTGTATGGGGACATATCTTAACTTTCTTTAACCCTTTGATTGCTGAGGGGGAAACCCAATTTCCAGTTAAATATTTAAAAAACCTGCATCTGGGACATTACTCCATCTTTTTTCTCGCACCACCAGAGCAAGCCTGATTTTTCCTAACATCGTTATTTTTAGGCAAAATCACCGGGATTTGCTCTGGGACTCCACCGGCACCCCTCCCTTCCTATCTCCCCCCTCCCCCAGCAGGACTAATTAAGCAATTGGAATTTACTTACTTTCTGAAGCGGTGTCTTCTTCTTCCAACATCGGGTGCTGGGTTTTCTGCAGATGCGGCTAGTATGCAGTGTTTGTGAGGATGTGTGAGTGTGTGTAATGTGTGTGTGTGTAATGTGTGTGTGTGTGTGTGTTTGTGTGTGTGTGTGTGTGTGTGTGTGTGTGTGTGTGTGTGTGTGTGTGTGTGAAAAGCATTTTTTTTAAACTAGCCCATACTAAAGTCTGAATTTTAAAACGAGGATGAGCCAAACTTGTCCTCTGCAACAAGCTGACAAAATACATACATGCTAATCTCTCCCCATTAATGTATTTTAAAGAGGTTGACAACTCTTGTACATACTGTAGCTCATTTCTTTCAGTAATGTCCACGAATTACAGCACTTGCACATCAGTATCCAAAACACCTAGTGTTACCTGTCTAATGTAACCATTTCCAGGAGGAACAGAAGCTGTGCATTAGGCAACTGAATCTGCACAGGTAACTCAAACCAGCCCAGTCTAGAAAATTCTAAAATGCAACATGTCAACCCAAGAAGGTGCCTGATTAGTTAAGTTTTTAATCTATAGATTGTAATCTTGAAAGCAAGGTCTTCCTACCTTTATGTCTGTCTGTTTTTACCCAGTTTTGATCTATTACTGTTGTTCTAATTGTAAAGTGCAATGAGCTTTATAAGAAACTGTTAATAATAAATAATAATTTATATCAAAGAATGCTTCTAATGACCACAATGTTCTGGTACTAGATTCTCTACAGCTCCTTTTATTGTAACTGGAGAGGAGCCCTCTAACAACACACATATGGGGGTCAGGAATTAATAAAAGGGAAGGCATCATCAACAGAGCTGGTAATCTTATCAAGGTTCAAAGTAGTCATTTGAATTGATTGTTAGGATATCTTACTCATGCAGTATATCAGCAAACTACAGCCATCTGTGCTGTCAAGAATCTGATTTATTTGCTCCAACCATAAGCAAAAAGACCAAAGAAAGACATGACACATATATTTTAACACTTGAGTAGTGATTGCTAGATCATTGTAGCATTTCATATTTACTGTAGATACATTACTGGATGTATAAAACGTATAGCCAACACCACTTATTAAAATTACATGATTGTTTCATGCTTGCCCAACCAATCTATTTTTATGCACTCACCAATACAATTGTGGATACGCATATCTCATCATTTAAAATTCAATACACTGCAGACATAAAAAAGAATATTAAGATCAATGGTTTGATACATATACCCCTAAATGTGTTTTTGTTTAATCCTGATTGCTCAGTAATTGGTGTTTTATGAAGACTTGTCATAACTAAAAAAATCAAGTATTTTACATTGTAGGGTAAATATATACTTTAATGTGGGAATGTTTACCCATCATAACAAAAATTGAGGTTTTACAACCTGCATATTTACAAAATAACTATCATTATCCATGTGTGTAAGGGTTCTGATACTGAACAAAAAAAAAATACTTCGCAAATTTATTTTCCATTTTCTACTAGGATTTTTCTACATATATTGCTTTAGACAACACACAATAATAAATAAATTCCAGATTTGAAATTTAAAAATCACTGTGCATGTTGCATTAATGAATGACAGATGCATCATAGTATTTAAAAAAAATATATCATAGAATTGTTAGCAAAAGAAAGCAATGTTTCTAAACAGATCAAGTTATTTTTTTCTAAAAGTAGTCTCTAGAGTAACACAATTACTATGGTGTGTCATCAGAGCCATTGCTACTATTAGTTTAATGGATAAAATTACAGATAAGAGTTGCAATTGACTTTAGCAGGATCCCGGAGGCAAACTCCTGCTTCTTGCTGATTAGATTCATTCAATTACGTCCTAATTGTTTATGCACTGAAGCTCATTAAAAATATCATTGTGTATGTCTGAAATGTTTTTTAAACACTTTGATATTTTTGAATTCTATGGCTATCCATAAACAAACAAATGTTTGTCAAGTGAGCTGAGCTGTATTATGGTGGTCATTCCGAGTTGTTCGCTCGCAAGCTGCTTTTAGCAGCTTTGCACACGTTAAGCCGCCGCCTACTGGGAGTGAATCTTAGCTTAGCAAAATTGCGAACGAAAGATTAGCAAAATTGCGAAAATACTTCTCTGTGCAGTTTCTGAGTAGCTCGAGACTTACTCTGCCAGTGCGATCAGTTCAGTGCTTGCCGTTCCTGGTTTGACGTCACAAACACACCCAGCGTTCGCCCAGACACTCCTCCGTTTCTCCGGCCACTCCCGCGTTTTTCCCAGAAACGGTAGCGTTTTTTCACACACACCCATAAAACGGCCAGTTTCCGCCCAGAAACACCCACTTCCTGTCAATCACTTTACGATCACCAGAACGAAGAAAAAACCTCGTAATGCCGTGAGTAAAATACCTAACTGCATAGCAAATTTACTTGGCGCAGTCGCACTGCGGACATTGCGCATGCACATTAGCGACTAATCGCTCCGTTGCGAGAAAAAAATAACGAGCGAACAACTCGGAATGACCCCCTATGATGTATGTATGCCATATTAGATTAGGGATAGTTGACATTGGCAATTTAAAATTAGTATTGGATGGATGGATGGATGGATGGATGGATGGATGGATGGATGGATAGCAAAGTTTGCCATGTACTGCGATATTGCTGCTAGTATCAACCAATTGCCCTGATATCTGAGGAAATATAATCCCAAAATGCTTAGGATGCCAGATAATATGTTTAGGGGTTACTATAATGTGTGTGTGAATTATTTATTACAATAATTGGCTACAATGAGCGAGAAGTAGTCAGAAGTAATCAGATCTCATCTAACCTGACCAAACGGAATCATGAGCCTGTCACTCAAATCTCTGGTTCATCGGCAGCATCAATCAGTAGGATAAGTGTGCAGTCAATACATATAAAAACAAGAAACAAAGGAAGTTCTGGCCGGCCCTGTTTCAGAAAAGATTATACAGTATACCCTCCCCATGTGGTCAACATGCATGGGTAAAGAGAAAGATACTTGCAGCCAATCTCCTGATGGGTAGAACGTAGATCAAAGTGACAGAAAGCACTGGATCAGAGGCCAACACATTAATTATATTCAGCATCCAGGTAGCAATGATCGGGTTGAGTTCCTGGTTACCATACCGATGCTGGGATCCTGGATTTTAAATGTCCGGTGGGTGGAGGTGGGGTGCGCAATGATACCCCTTGCAGGCTTGCTGCGCTCGCCATGCTGTGGGCTCGGTGGCGAGCTGTGGCCACTGTCAGGATTGTGCATGGGCAGGATCCCGATGTCAGTATTGTGACCGGTGGTCTCCTGACCGCTGGTCACATTACTATATCCCCACTGATTAAGTACATGCTATAACATGATAGGTACAAGCTGATTGGTTGCTATGGGCAACTTCTCCACTGCTGGTCCACTTCTCCACTCTTTTTACTGCTTGATACATTAAAGTTTACTGACATACAGTACAAAACTCCCATGTTAGTTGCTCTTAGGAATTTAGGAATATTTTCATATTACAAAGATTAACAGACTCTTTGAGACATAGTCACCTTGCCTAATAAGCTACATGGAAATATTTGATGCTTGCCACAGCATAGGAGCAAGGGACTTGCTTTTTTTTAAATGCATTTATGGATAGTGCTTAGGATTTCAAAATCAATTCTTCACAAACAACAATGTTGGAGGAAATGTAAAACCCATGAATACATGATAAGGACAGAACAACTTTGTTAGGAAGTCATACTTTGTGGTGCTGAAAGCTACTAAAACCAGTGCTTCATTTGTACATTTTACTTATGAATATAAGCTGCAGATGAGCAACTCTTAGGGGCTTATTTACTAAGCACTCTGGCTAAAATTAGTGACAAAGTAGTGCCAGTTTAAAATAAATATACAACACCTATGAAACATAGGAAGCGGCTCAGCATTAGCAGACAAGTATAGTATACAACACTTATAAAACATACAGACAGAGGGCCTAATTCAGACCTGATTGTAGCAGCAAATTTGTTAGCAGATGGGCAAAACCATGGGGGTAATTCAGAGTTGATCGCAGCAGAAAATGTGTTAGCAGTTGGGCAAAACCATGTGCACTGCAGGTGGGGGGGCAGATATAACATGTGCAGAGAGAGTTAGATTTGGGTGTGTTATTTTGTTTCTGTGCAGGGTAAATACTGGCTGCTTTATTTTTAACTGCAATTTAGATTTCAGTTTGAACACACCCCACCCAAATCTAACTCTCTCTGCACATGTTATATCTGCCCCCCCCCCCCCCCCCCCCTGCAGTGCACATGGGGGGTAATTCTGAGTTGATCGCAGCAAGAACTTTGTTAGCAGTTGGGCAAAACCATGTGCACTGCAGGGGAGGCAGATATAACATGTGCAGAGAGAGTTAGATTTGGGTGTGGTGTGTTCATTCTGCAATCTAAATTGCAGTGTAAAAATAAAGCAGCCAGTATTTACCCTGCACAGAAACAAAATAACCCAACCAAATCTAACTCTCTCTGCACATGTTATATCTGCCTCCCCTGCAGTGAACATGGTTTTGCCCAACTGCTAACAAAGTTCCTGCTGCGATCAACTCAGAATTACCCCCATGGTTTTGCCCAACTGCTGACAAATTTGCTGCTACGATCAACTCTGAATTAGGCCCAATGTGCACTGCAGGAGGGTCAGATATAACATGTGCAGAGAGAGTCAGATTTGGGTGGGGTGTGTTTAAACTGAAATCTAAATTGCAGTGTAAAAATAAAGCAACACAGAAACAATAGAACCCACCCAAATCTAACTCTCTCTGCACATGTTATATCTGCCCCTCTCCCTGCAGTGCACATGGGGGGTAATTCCAAGTTGATCGCAGCAGGATTTTTTTTTAGCAATTGGGCAAACCATGTGCACTGCAGGGGAGGCAGATATAACATGTGCAGAAAGGGTTAGATTTGGGTGGGTTATTTTGTTTCTGTGCAGGGTAAACACTGGCTGCTTTATTTTTACACTGCAAATTAGATTGCAGATTGAACACACCCCACCCAAATCTAACTCTCTCTGCACATGTTATATCTGCCTCCCCTGCAGTGCACATGGTTTTGCCCTATTGCTAACAAAAATCATGTTGCGATCAACTTGGAATTACCCCCATGGTTTTGCCCATCTGCTAACAAATTTGCTGCTACGATCAACTCTGAATTACCCCCAGAATACTGGCTAATAGGATGATTTATTATAAACAACTATTTATGTAGCGCATATATATTATGTAGAACTTTATAGGGAATATTTACTCATTCTCCAGTGGCACTTACAAACTATATTTCCCACCTAATAGATATGCATATGCACTTTTAGCAGCCAATGGGGGTCATTCCGAGTTGATCGCTAGCAGAAAATGTTCGCTGCGCAGCGATGAAGCAAAAAACTGGCACTTCTGCGCATGCATATGCGGCGCAATGCGCACGTGCAACGTACTTTCACAACGCCCGCTGCAGTTTTACACAAGGTCTAGCAAAGCTTTTCTGTCGCACTGCTGGCCGCAGAGTAATTGACAGGAAGAGGGTGTTTCTGGGTGTCAACTTACCATTTTCAGGGTGTCCAATGGTCCGGATCTGCCCAGGTACGCCTTCTTTCTGTCAATCTTCTTTGCGGTCGGCTCTGCGACCGCAACCTTCGTTAGACGCAATGTAACCCGGCGACCCCTGTTGCCGGGCAATGTCGCGTACGCGCATTGCGGCCGCCGTGGATGCGCATTCCGGACCCGTTCGCACCGCAGCGATAAACCGATGCGTGCGAACGGGTCGGAATGACCCCGTGTGACATGGAGTGTGGCAGTTATAAATTGCTATTTTCTAAAAGATATATAGATGGAGTCACACTCATTGAGCATGGCTACATTGCAGGGGGGCGAGTGGCGTGCCCAGGCACGCCTGCGCCTCGGCCCGCTGCTAAGCGTACACAGATGCTCCTATCCTCTTTGAATGGGGCGCATGCGCATCTATTATGTACGCACATCCGGTTCGCTCCTAGTGGTCCACCTCGCCAGACGCAACTAGGCACAGATGGAGCCACGAATAGCGTGGCTCCATCTGTACCTAGGTGTGCAAAGCCCATATAAAAAAGTACAAGAGAGAACTTTAGCCCTTCCACCCACCCTCATATTGCTTCTTATTAGGATATGTACTTTTTTTTAGTGGCTAAAGTATTTGTTGTTCTTTTGTGGCCCCTACAGAAGAAAAAAAATTGACTGTTACTTGATGGAATCTGTGGCAATAGTATTCTTCATTCAATTTCTAGTTTATTTTGATAACCTTAAGTTATTAAAAAAAAAATTTTAATAGCCCACTACAATAATCCCTTACAATGTTCCTGGCTGTTTTAAACAATCTTTCTGAGTATACATGGAAGGATGGGCAACTTAAATACATGAGACCTGCTTTGAATAAGAGGCTCCAAATTGCCATTTTTTTCCTGCTAATTTAGGGGAAAGCAGAATCTGAATGCTGAATGGCCTGCCCAGCGGCTGTGACTGCAATTTAATTGTGGTCGCAGCAACTGTGGACAATAGGGTGAAGAAGGTGCTTGTGACGGGCTTTTCCTCCTTCTTCTTCACCCTATTTAATGGTGAGTGGGTTACTTTCTTTTCTTAATCACCTTGACAAAGGGGCTTGCACGCCCCAAAATATTGGGATTTTTGTATGACAATACATTGTTCTCATACAACAAAGACCACTTGAGTGCCACTGATTTTTCTTATATATATATTTAATCCTTCAGTGTTACGGTCATCTATCCTGTCATTAGGAAGACATGAGCAAGGGCACACAGCAGGCTGTTCTCTAATTGTGCGGTGCCGAGCCTACTATATTTTATATATACACAATACATACTGTATATAGCCATATATAATATAGAAAATTGTGCAATATAAATAATGAGTAGGCCCAAATAAACTTAATTAGGATGTCTTCAGTCATATGACTACCATATGATTCAAGGCATATAAAATAAAATATAAAGAAAACATAGTGTGTACTGTTTCAACACTGCATATTTCAATAATAAAAACTGTGAACAAAATTAGAAACAGAATAGTTCCAAACAGAATTAAAAAAAAGTCCTTCACTTCAGGTACTTTAAAAAAAATAAACACAGTTTTAATTTATGAAGTAGTCTGCCAGATAAGACAAAATGCATTGGGATGGATACTAAACCTTGGACTTACCCCATGAACATACAAACTCAAATATTTTTATTTCCTGCATGTGTGTTACCTGCAGTTTGTTTTTATTACGGAATTAAAACTGCGTGTATTTTTTTCAAAAGTATCTGAAGTGAAGGACTTTATTTGTCGAGACTTTTGATGTCAATGCTGTTGAAATGTCGACAAGCAATGCATTGACATTTCCATTATGTTGACATGTGAAATGTCGTAATGTCAGCCTTAGGCTATGGGCAGGAGGATTAAGATTAGAAAGCGGGTGGAGGTTATCATGAGACTCTTGGGGGGATTAGGATTAGGCACTAGAGGGAGGGTTAGGGTTAGTGTCGATACACATTGGAAAGCCGAAGGATCACAGTTTTGGCCTGGAAGTCATAGTCACATGACAGCCAGGACCTGGAAGCTGCACTGGAGCTGTGGCAGAGTGCACTGCACTGGACCACTGTGTACATGATAAATGTCGACAAATCATACCACACCTATATATATATAAATGAACCACGACCTTCAATGTGAATACAGAATGCAGATGTGTCCTCACAGATTGTTGCTGCAGTATGCGTCATGACATGCCAAGCTAATTTGTACCCAATGACCCCCCATTTAAAGTGAATAGATAGCTAATTTGTACGCCTGCTCCCGCTATCCTGCACCATGCATGTATCCATCATGGCAACAATCTACGAGGACACATCTGTAGGCAATCTAAAGAGCATATCAAACAATGTCACAGAAAATTGTGTGCCTTAAGACGGAAATTGTAGTATTGTAGGACTACATTAGAATGTCTGCAGAGAAATCTCTAGCTTTTATTCCAGACATTACACATGCAGGAAGACTGCTCGGTTACTCAGAGTACAAGATTATTAATGAATGTCCTAAAGCTAAAATACTTATTTCAAATAAATGACTGGGCGATCTGACCTTAAAGTGAAATTATAGATAAAATACAAATTGCTCCTACTGAACATTTTGTAACATCAGAAATACAATGTATATGTTAATGTTTCCATGCCTAAGCAGCACATGTTCAAAATGGCAATTTTTTGTCCAATTTGTATCATGCAGTAGCACGGTCGCATCCAAAAGCAGGATGTGTGTGAGTCGTGTTTTTGAGCCTATAAAATAATGAAGAGGGTGAGAAAGATTTTGCATTCAACGTGAAGGCTTTATTTGTAGACTCTCTTTATTAATACAGGATTTAAAAATAAAATTGGATTGTTAAGATTATTAAACTAATTTCAATGAGTGGGACATACTTTCATTTTGGTTTGGAAATGTAATTTTTTTGTAGCATCTTACAAATGCTACTAAAAAAAAAAAGATGCATTTTTGGCAACAAATATGTCTGACGCTAGCATAGTCTCACAGAACTTGGCGCAATGAGAGGGGTTGTTTGGCACAACTGCAGCAATGATATGAGGACACATCTGTACTCTTATTGGAGACCTCCTCATGTCTGCCCTGCACTGCAGCAGTATCAGGGCGTTACATGAGGAACACTCATCTTCTGTCCAATGCCCAGGAAAATTGAGACAGCAGTGGTCAGGGACCTACAATTCCTCAGCCTTTCTCCTGCTATCCCTCTGCATACCTTGCTATCAAGTGAATGCACATAAGATACAATATTGTTACAAGTTTTCTTTACTCACCATACAATGTATCTTTATGATGTGAAATTAATAATGAAAAAGGAGAGACTGATTATGCAACAGAGTTTTCACTTGGCATTGTAACCTTGTTTCCAAACCTTAGGGCTAAAACACACTACCCGGCTTTTGCCGGCCGGGAAAAAGCCGGACGGCTTTTTCCCATGCCAGCATTGTAGTTAACAGTGTGAGGGGTAGGGTCCCTTCACACTGCACGGCCCGGCCCGGCTGCCGGGTTGCAGCCGGGTCTCACCACTGGAAGGTCCGGCTGCCGGGCCGGCGCCGGGCCATCTTTGTAGCCAGTAAACCGTGTATGTGAAGGGGAGCTTTCAAACACAACGTTTTTTTCTGAAGCCGTGTCTGATGCTGCGCATGCGCACAGCATCACACACGGCTCAAAGCCGTCATGTGTGACAGACTCTGCCGGTTTCTCCCGGATGGCAAAAAGCCGGACAAAGTTTGTCCGGCTTTTTGCCATCCGGGAAAAACCGGAGTGTGTGTTACTTTTGTACTTTATGGATTACTATATACTTTGATCAATTTGGTAACTCACAGAAACCCCAGATTTATTTCCCTCACAACACATACTGTATCAATTAATGATTATGGCATGTATTGTAGAGTTAAGGGCCCCATACACTACAACGATATGTCTGAGGCTGAAGTCGGATGTAATTTCGCTTGAACTCCCCCGGGACCTTCCCGGGAGTGATTTCTTATGATTTGGTACTTTTGTACTATTTTTGCATAAGATATATCGCATGCGATTGATGAAGCCGTTATACATCGCATGCAATATATCGTACAGCATACAATTGTACCATGAGATATATCTGATGGGCTGGATAGAGGGCTACAGGGGCTAAGAGTGTCCTGAGAATGCCAGTCAAAGTTCCCTGTGATACATCGCATGCGATATATCACATGCACAAAAAACACACTTTTTTCATCCGATTCCATCCAATTTCGATATATCATTAGTGCAGCTTCAATGACCTAGGGGATCCTATCCGACAGCCACGGGGACGCGCATCAGATTGGATACGATCTAAAACACATACAATTGTACACAATTTCATACAATATATCAGACGGATATATCGGAATTGTATGAAATCGTGTAAAATCGTGTGTATGGGACCCTTAACTGTGTAAGTGTTGACTGGTTTTACCGGTCATTGTTGGTTGGGAATGGCTGAAGACTCTATTTCAATTTATGTTACTCACTAGACTTGATATTGTTTACCTTGTGCTATTTTGGACAAAGAATACCAGGATTAGGATTATTAGTGGGATACCACTTTAAATGATCAATAGATTGACATTGGAGTATTTATCATATTTTTTATTTGTTCCTCTTCACATCCACCACATATGTCATCCTTCCCTCCCTGCATGTCTAGTATATATATATATTTTTTTTTAACCAATTAGGGTAATAGGGATAATGGACTTTAAAATCACATATTAAATCAGCAATGATTAGTAAAAAAACATCCAATTTGCCTAAATACTTGTTACATGTACAGATGTAGCCATCGCAGGTGCACCTTGTTAGCAGCATAACAGCATGTGCATGCATCTTAGTCGCACCCATGCCCGACTGACATCGCATTGAGCAGCAGATGGCACAGCCCAGCCTACTAACATGCAGGTGCAACTAGGCACGCCGGGAGTGCTTGTGCAGCCACAACGAGCAGGGCTACATCTGTATGTTATATTCAGGTTCATTTATTCTTATAATAATGATTTGAATTTTGACAATACTTCTAGAAACAGTGTGCCCCACAGAGAAATACTTGTCCCCCCCTCCATTTAATGAGATTATAAAGAATGTTTTTCTAAAATAGTATATCTCCACCTTATTAACTTGACTGTTTATCTTCTGTGTTACTGTGCTATTATATACTTTACAATGTGAATAGGGCACATCATTTATACATCAAAGTTTGTGACCTAGATATGTTGACAGACTCAAAAAACAATGCAAAAACATCTATTGAGCAATTTACAATGAATTATATTCATACAGAGAAATGTTCAGACATTCAGTGATCATTAAAATATGTGCTGTGTAAAGGAGTAACAATATTACAGGCTCTTTAAAAGCAGTATGCTTTTACCAATAAAATGAACACACTGTAACTACAGTCAGGGCTGGCAACAGAAATCATGGGTCTGGTCAGATTGGGATCGAACACCATCCCAGTAAATTTATGAAAGCAGCCCTAATGGGTGTGGAGTCTGTTGAGGGGGTGGGGCCTGTCAAGAATGGGTGGGTCACTTCTTAGAAGTCCTGATTCTGAGACACAGTTGGGGCCTCCTTTGCTTTACGTTATGCTAATGTTTACTTGCGACTTTATGCATATGCTGCTACAATGCCTTTCCCTGATGTACATCCGTGCATCTGAATATACTGTACACGGACTGCTATGCTCATTTTCAGTGTCTACTGACACTGCTGCCATTCTACAAACCCCTTTTTTTAACCTTATATCTTTCAAAGTACAGGTAGGGGGAGCACACACTACATACAGCACAGTACAGGGAGGGAGCACATACAAGTAGTGAAATACAAATACAGGGAACCAGCACAGTGGAATATGTCCCAGTGGCCTATACTCCCCTGATTACATACATAGTTACCACATTATTACATGCATTGCAGCACCACATTACACGAATAGCACCACATTACACGTATAGCACCGCATTAAATGTATAGCACCGCACTACACGTATAGCACTGCATTACACAAATAGCACCACATAACACGAATAGCACTGCATTACACGTATAGCACTGCATTATATGACTAGCACATTACACGTATAGCACCTCGTTACACAAGTAGCACCACATAACATACATAGCCACCGCATTACATAACTAGGCCCATCATCATAGACAGACATTAGGCAGCTATAGGGCTGAAGGACTTTGCATTAGAGATTGTCCCAGGGCTGGCTGTGAGTACTGCCTGATCAGCTGGCATCCTGAGAACAGGGTACATCCTGCTCCTGTCCAGTCCCCAAACCCAGAGCCGGCCCTAACCAATATGATGCCCTAGGCAAGATTTAGGCTGGTGCCCGCTTGCACAGACGCTAATTCCGCCTCTCACCCTGTACCCCTTTCCCAACACCATCACCCCTCACCCATAGCAGTCCTCATTTTGGTGCTCCTACCCCCTATATTTTAAATAGGAACAGTGTGCGCATTCGGTGCGCATCCCAAAAACGGTGCGTGTTCTTGCTGGGAAGGGGCATGGCCACACAATAATAGCCCCAGTTGAAATTATGCCACACAGTATTGCAACTTTATTCACAGTATATCATGCAACAGTGTCTCTTATTCATGTTACATCACACAGTAGTACCACGTTACTCCTAACAGTAGTGCCCCTTATTCACATTACACCACACCATATTGCTATTTATTCACATTAGACAACACAGTAGTGCCCTTTCTATACATTACGCCACAAAGTAGTAGACCTTATACACATAATACCACACATTAGTAATGACTTTATACACACAATACATATAATACCACACAGTAATGCCCCTTACACGTATGACACACGTTATTAATGCATTTCGTGAGCAGATACAGCCGCAGTCATACACAGAATATAGGCATGCTGCATATCATTTGAATCAGCAGAAGCTGCTTGTGCCCCTAGGCATACCAGATGCCCTAGGCAATTGCCTAGTTTGCCTATACCTAGGGCCGGCTCAGCCCAAACCATACACTGTGACCGGGGATGACCTAACCCTTACACCATCATAATAATGCAAATAATGTAATTAAAAATAGTGAACCCAGCTCCAACCACCGCTGCCTTTGGTCTCCCATTTTTCACTCTCTTTCTACTGTCTTTTCTCTTACAATGATCGAAGCCCAAGGAGCATCTATTGGGTTGCCATGCTGACCAGCCGGTAACACAGTGGCTGACATCACTAAGCAGCACCAGTCATGCTCTCAGGGCCTGGATCCCGGGGCTCCGTCTCTGTATGGTGATGTTACTCCTGGTGATTTAAGGTAAGCCTGCTCACTTTCATAACTTTTATGTCTTCCTGACAATGAGGTGTTAACCTTGAACCTTGAAGGTGGAATACATTTCTTCTTGTGGATTGAGCTGCAGTGCTGTGCAGTATGTATTTGCCTTGGCAGTGTTCATACCCCGCAGCTTATATTTATATATACTGTGTATATATATATATATATATATATATATATATATATACACACACACTGCTCAAAAAAACTAAAGGGAACACTAAAATAACACATCCTAGATCTGAATGAATGAAATATTCTTATTAAATACTTATAATGTGCTGACAACAAAATCACACAAAGATGATCAATGGAAGTCAAATTTATTATCCCGTGGAGGTCTGGATATGGAGTCACACTCAAAATTAAAGTGGAAAAACACACTACAGGCTGATCCAACTTTGATGTAATGTCCTTAAAAAAGGCAAAATGAGGCTCAGTAGTGTGTGTGGCCTCCACGTGCCTATATGACCTCCCTACAATGCCTGGGCATGCTCCTGATGAGGTGGTGGATGGTCTCCTGAGAGATCTCCTCCCAGACCTGGACTAAAGCATCCGCCAACTCCTGGACAGTCTGTTGTGCAATGTGGCATTGGTGGATGGAGCGAGTCATGATGTCCCAGATGTGCTCAATTGGATTCAGGTCTGGGGAACGGGCGGGCCAGTCCATAGCGTCAATGCCTTCATCTTGCAGGAACTGCTGACACACTCCAGCCACATGAGGTCTAGCATTGTCTTGCATTAGGAGGAACCCAGGGCCAACTGCACCAGCATATGGTCTCACAAGGGGTCTGAGGATCTCATCTCAGTACCTAATGGCAGTCAGGCTACCTCTGGCGAGCACATGGAGGGCTGTGCGGCCCCCCCAAAGAAATGCCACCCCACACCGTTACTGACCCACTGCCAAACTGGTCATGCTGGAGGATGTTGCAGGCAGCAGAACGTTCTCCTTGGCATCTCCAGACTATGTCACATCTGTCACATAGCACAGTGAGAACCTGCTTTCATCTGTGAAGAGCACAGGGCGCCAGTGGCGAATTTGCCAATCTTGGTGTTCTCTGGCAAATGCCAAACGTCCTGCACGGTGTTGGGCTGTAAGCACAACCCCTACCTGTGGATGTCGGGCCCTCATACCACCCTCATGGAGTCTGTTTCTGATCGTGTGAGTAGACACATGCACATTTGTGGCTTGCTGGAGGTCATTTTGCAGGGCTCTGGCAGTGCTCCTCCTGTTCCTCCTTGCACAAAGGCGGAGGTAGCGGTCCTGCTGCTGGGTTGTTGCCCTCCTACGGCCTCCTCCACATCTCCTGATGTACTGGCCTGTCTCCTAGTAGCGTCTCCATGCTCTGGACACTACGCTGACAGACACCAGCAAACCTTCTTGCCACAGCTCGCATTGATGTGCCATCCTGGATGAGCTGCACTACCTGAGCAACTTGTGTGGGTTGTAGACTCTGTCTCATGCTACCACTAGAGTGAAAGCACCGCCAGCTTTCAAAAGTGACCAAAACATCAGCCAGAAAGCATAGGAGCTGAGAAGTGGTCTGTGGTCACCACCTGCAGAACAACTCCTTTATTGGGGGTGTCTTGCTAATTGCCTATAATTTCCACCTGTTGTCTATTCCATTTGCACAACAGCATGTGAAATTGCTTGTCAATCAGTGTTGCTTCCTAAGTGGACAGTTTGATTTCACAGAAGTGTGATTGACTTGGAGTTACATTGTGTTGTTTAAGTGTTCCCTTTATTTTTTTGAGCAGTGTGTATATATATATATATATATATATATATACACACACACACATGTACATACACTGTGGATATAAGATGATGGCACACCTATATAGCAGCATCATGATGCCAGGTGTCAGCAGGTCCAAATTAAATGACAGGTTAATGAGGGGGTAGGGGGCTCTAAAAACCATTAATGGCACCATTGTTTTGTGTCCTAAATGTTTGGGGCCACTATGAGACTTGGGGCCCAGTACAGGTGTCTCATTTGACCCCTCTCCTGTCGCCAGGCCTGACTTCACTATGTGAGGTATAGGATGTACCATGTTCTAAAGTTATTTCTTAAAAATGATTTAGGAATTTAGGAAGCAATGGTTGCAAAGAGGTGAGCAAATATTATGCAAACTATTTTCAATGTACTTTCCATGCATTTATTTATACAGGAAAGGTTTAAAACAGTGGTGAGGTGCTCAAGGTGTGGAGTACATTATAGTTTGTAGTTTAGTTTTATATAATAATAATAATAATAATAATAATAATAATAATTGTATAGTTTAACTGTTTTAGAATATATCACCTTGCCAACATTGTTATAACAATAAAACTTGATGTCCTAATGAAAATAGTGTAATAAATAGTCCCCAACATTGTGCTCCTTTGTCCAAGCAGCAACAGAGGGTTACATTTATTTAACACTATATAATGGCCCCTAGCCTAAGGTTATGTGTATCCAGTCAGAAGGTCAACAGTTACCATATCAAAATTCATAATGTTGACATTAGAATGCAGACACAGTTCACTCACCCCATCACTCCCCCCCCACCGCCGGGTCGCCTGTCAGCCGTATTGGCCGTTGGCACCTCGCGGGCATATCGTCTAATGTGTAGGGCCCTTTAGGCTTCAAGTGGGAGGTTAAGGTTAAGCTATGAGGGGGGAAGGGGTTAGGCAGTAGGATTTATGTATGTTACATAAACATTGTAAGCATTGTTTTGTTTTGTTTTTATTTACCCTAACATGTCATTTATTAGTGAAAAACATGGCTAGGGACCCAATGACCCAAGAGTCATGGGAACTTTCCTTTTACAGCCAATATACAAGGTCACTTTTCCTGTCCTGTAGCCCCCTTTATCTTCATCCTACTTACACATTTACTTGGTGGACACAATTCAACTGATGCTATCTGTTTATAAACACATTCAACATGATTGCTAGATAAAGCAAGGGCACAATACAATAGAGCATGCTGCATTCACATTGTGTACTGGTGCACATTCTTGATAGGGTTCACAATGCACTGTTTGCAGTACAAAACAAACTGTATTTAGTAAGCAGTGAACACAGCTCAGAGATATCATATCAATAGCCTGGAAGAAAGGTCCATGTAGGAAAAACCAATAGTCTTGCTGGGGAAATTAGTAATTAAATATAAATATTAGAACATTTTATAAGGTAATATACCTTTCATATCCATAGTGCTACTTTGTTGACAAATTTGCAATAACATACATAACTAATATACAATTTGTTGACAATTTGCAATAACATACATATAACCGATATACAATGCTGGGAAAGACTGGGATTTCTGCTGCCTGCTGAGTGCACTAATTTAAAACACACTGAACTATCAATGAGTGAATCCATTACTCCGTTGGAGTGTGCTACAGTAGACACCAAATGGCTGTTGGGGTTCAATATAGGTATTTCAAATAATGGCAGTTCAGATTGTGTGTGAGGATCATAGTATTAAAAAAATCCATGAAAAAATGGCAGCTGCACCAATATCCTTTAAAGTGCCCGGACAGCTTTAAATCATTCTTATGGCTGTATATTTACAGAAGAATTTCAATGAAACCTTCTGGGTTACTGTAATGATTAACTCCACTTATCATAATTCAAAACCATGCAGCACCAACAACAGTCTATTTTCCAGACTTGTCACCATAAAGATTTTAGAAGAATTGTACTTTTTAAAACTTGACTTACTCATTAAGTATGCAGTGCAAATTATATCTAATATATGTTCTACAAATATTATGGCCAATATGTGTTTATTAGGTGCATTAGTACATTTTATCACCAAAAGTAAAAAACATAAATCTTTTAGTGCCATAAAATAATTAACAATCTAGAACTTTTAAAACGTTCTGAATAGCTAGAGTTCATTATACAGTATAATTTATTTTTATGTTTGAAAAAGAAAAACAAAACTTTCTAAACCTGTTATTTCAGTTTATTTTATACATATTCATTCTTAAAGTATACACTTAGCATTGACGCTGATAATGTCCCTGAACAAAGTACAAATTGTCCATAATTGCTCCATTACAAAAGATAAAAATAACTCATCCTTGCCTGATTAATACCTACAAATAATTTAAATCCATTAATATCTTGGAGGAAATACTGTATACTAAAGCACCCATACAAATGTATGATATTCATAAACACAAAGGTCTTTTTACATATGTGACAAATTGCAGTACAGTATATTTTTTTACAGATAGGTAATCTATGAAAAAGGAAAATGTAAAAAATATATATATATATATATATATATTAACATTTCCTTTTAGTTCCAGCGTCTTACTTTGTATGTTTTATTCATTTGTGAAAGTGGCAGGAGGTATAGCAAATCATATCAGTACTGGAGAAAAAAGACCGTCAGTAGAAAATAGGTTGTGAGTGACCTTTCTGGGAATAGCATTTAAGTTCATTATCAATATACAAGAATTGAACGAACCTTTCAAAACATTATATTATAGAAGAAGGAAACAAAGTATGATAGATAAACAACAAAATCTGGAGAATATACCACAAAGTGTAACATTTTGTGTTATACTGTAGTGAAAATCAGCACCTCTCTCCATGAAAAGAACACTTTAAGGGTAATTAGTCAAACTTTACGCTTTAACCAATTATCAGGAATCCATTCCAAAGTTAAAACACAGGAAGCACCATTTATTTTCACTCCAACGGCTATGATGAAAATAATATTTCTTTCCTATAACCAAGCATATGCTGGTACCATGGCCCTAATTCAAGGTTGATTTCAAAAGCAAAACCTTCCTCTAATGGGAAAAACCATGTGCACTGCAGGTGTTGAAGATGTAACATGTGCAGAAAGAGTTAGATTTGGGTGGGTTATATTGTTTCTGTGCAGGGTAAATACTGGCTGCTTTATTTTTACACTGCAATTTAGATTTCAGTTTGATAACACCCCGCCCACCTGCAGTGCACATGGTTTTGCCCATTAGAGGAAGATTTTACTTTTGCGATCAACCTTGAATAAGGCCCCAAATATATATGCTTTAAATTCATAAGCATTAGACAGGAAAAATAGTTTTTTATTTCTGTTCTTCAGAAATCTGCTGTTACTTTCACAAACTATTAATATAGCTAACATACACACAGTATTACATATGGAAACACACTTTCTATCTTGAGATAGTCTTGTAGTCATAACAAACCCAACATTATATTGTCTAAAGATTTATCATTATAGGGTTTTGTATTTACACTTACCATGGATTTGTATTATTTAACTATGACATATTGGTGCTTTGGGTGCAAGTTTTGATATGCAGCCATACATGGGGTCTCACGGTACTACCAAAAAAACGTTTAAGGAGACACCCAAGTGTTACTTACAGTGCATCATGTAGTTATATTTTAACTCATGGAGTGCAATGGAAAGTAAAAGAAGTAGAAAAATGAACTCTAATGTTGCTTACGTTTTGCATATTTATTTTTGATGATGAAAAAGGGAATGTAAGTTAAAAAAGAAATGTAGAGAAACTTTTGAGGTGACGAGTAGTAGCACCTCATTTATAAAAGCACAGCTCTGAGTATATATCTAATTAGGACAATATTGCTGCTTTTGAGGATCAATGAAGTATCGATCAACACTTTGCTATATGTGTTTTGGGAGATACTTGACATCTCATTTAATGTTACAGATAAGAACAGGTTCATCATAAAGTTTAGTTATTTATGGTATGACTAAATAAAAGTAGGGACATTTAAAGGGGAATTAGAGATTTTAAAAAATGGTTTGTTACATTTTTCAGCTATGTCAATTATGATTCCTTTTTTAGTCTTCACTAGTTCTAAAAACATTAAATATTAATGCATTTTTTACTATCCTAATAACCTTTTAACAACATAGCACTCATCATTTGTTTGTGGATTAAACCCCATTTAAATTTTTCATATAAAGCATTGTGAATTAATGTCTTATAAAATTCATAAAGCCACTCCAAAATATATTCAGGCTAAAATAATCATGTAATTTAGAATTTCAGTTACAAATCCCAGTATTTTAATAGAATGTAAATCTTAACTTGTTTCTCTATATAGTAGTCATGTCTGGATATAGTGGTTAATATATATTTTGGACCAGTCAATCTACTGACTTCTTGTTCCCCTATATAGTAATCAATTCAGGATATAGTGGTTAATATATATATATATATATATATATATATGTATATATTTTGGACCAGTCAATCTACTGACGTATTGTTCTTATATATAGTAATCAAGTCTAGATATAGTGGTTAATATATATTTTGGACCAGTCCATCTAGTGGCCTGTTAAATGTATTTAATATATTTTCTGGAACAAAAATTCCCTCTTCAGAGTTTGCCTAAGAATGAGCCTGGCAAGAGTGTCCAAAATATCATTACTTATGCTGCACATCAGTGCTCTTTTTTGTCTGTCTCTTGCCTTCATGTCAGTACTAAGGACTTGCTAGACGACCAAGGAGCCCTTATAGTGCTGATATAGAAGAGAGTGTGGCAGTGAGAGGTCGAGCCATGCATAAGATTACTTCATAGATTATCATATAGGAGTTTGTTTATCTTCCATATCTGGCACCAGGACCAACATGACAGCTGTCTATCATTAGGCCGTCAAGTAATGGAGCCTAGATTGTAGATGATATAAAAGAGCTTTATATTTTGTACCATGTGTGCCAAAAAGGAGACTTCTTGTTTCCAAGTACACAGCCTCCTAGCCTAATTTACAATTTCAATGAAGGTGTTTATAGATCAAATTGTAGAGCAAGACCATTGTGAATGTAAGGGTCTCTTTTGTGAAAACCACTAAAGCCACAGATCAATGTACAATAATTATATTTCGATAACTGTTGGAGTTTACATTAATTAAAACATTAGTAGTTCACTAGTAAGTTACTCCTATTATCAATATTCAAAACCAGCTTCCTTTCAGTTAACCAAAATTCCACATGAGAGAAATCTGATATCAGTACATTTTAATGTCCTATAACTATGGGCTTTAGACAAACAGGACCAGTTCACCCTCCTATAGATGGATAAACTTGGTGGTAATGTCGACATTGACCATGTTGACACTGATGTAATGTCGACATTGTGTTTGAAGTCTACTTTTCTCCTTAACCCTAACCTGAATAGTTAACATTACCGTATGACAATGTTGACATTTTGTAGACAGCAATATTAGTGATGTTGACATTTTAGTTAAGTCAACATATTGAATGTTGACCTTATGCTGTTGATATTATGAATAGAATATGGAAATGTTTCATTATGCATAAATGACCATTCAGGTCCAGTTGCTATTCCAACCTGATGCACAAAGTACCAATGTTCGGCACTTTGCGCATGTGCAGGACCCCTTCTTTGCATACATAAATGGATCCTGTGACACTGAATGCAGCTACAGCATGATGCCGTTTAGGAAAGGGGCAGCGATAGCCTCCATTTGTGAAAATGTAGGTCTTTTGCTGCTGTTTAGGGGGAGGAAAGAGGCCAAGGATCTCAGTCATTGCACAGAGATTTCCTGGCATCTGCAATGAATGGCTTGCACATCTCCATGGGTGCTGCAAGCTGCCCAATGGTGCCAGGGAAGATCCAATACTGCGCCCTTAGACACAGTTCGGATTAGTAATGCAAAAGGAGGTGTGATGCCTCCTGCTGCATTACTATATTTGTGCTGTTGCTGAATCAGGCCCCCAAGTTCCTAATTCATTCAGTTTATGTAGTAAATTATGAATATTTACATGGACCAGAAACAGTCCTTTAGGAACCTTGGTAGAAACACTTGAACAATACTTGTGTTTATGGAAAAGGAAGGGGCAGGATTGTTTTTGTCTTGAGAAATGAATGTGCTTGCTGCATCTCTTGATGTTAAAGGAAGTTGTGGGGCTTGTTTTTAGCTGTAACTACCAATACTGTCTAGACAATGTAAGATTTCTATATAAACCAAGATGAGCAACTACATAAAGTAGACAACTGTAGCTATATGATACTGTATACAGATGTATCCATGCTGGTTGTGGCTGCGACTTGTCGCAGAGGTGAATCATTTGCCATGATGTGCATGCCGGCATGCACATGCATATATTAGCACCTATGCTCCATATACTTTCTATGGAGCAATTGCGGGTGCAACTAGTCGCAGTCCGGCGTACTAATTCACACCTATGGCAAGTGTGCCCATACAGCCGTGCTGCATGCTGAACTAACATGGCTAAAATCATACATGTAAAACTGCCCCAAGCTATATGTATATACTGTAGCTACCTACTATAGAATAACTTGAAAATACAGTAGTTAAGAGTACTTACAGTGACGAGTGTTGAGAATAAAGTAAAGATTTTATGTTATAACCATTTTTATTTTATTTTATTTTTTACAAAACCTGACTGAAGAATTCAAGAATTTTGTTTTGATGTACCCAAGTAAAATATAATTCTTAAAATCAACATTTATGTTGCTCTCATTATTAAAATGATACTTAATCTCATGTATATATCAAGGAAAATAGTGAAATATTTAAAATAACTGATTTTTTTTTATTATTTGGGGAAGATTTATTAGCACTTGGAGATAGATAAAGATATATAAAGTACTAACTAATCTGTGTCTAACTGACATTTTACAGCCTGTATTTGAAAAATGCCAGGAGCTAATTGGATGATATTTTATCTCTCTCCATGCTTTGATAGATATTCCTCCAGGGAAAACGTACAAACTCAATACAAAAAAAAGCTTAGTTGAGAATTTCAATTGCAATATATAATTAAATATTTTAACTTGAAAAATCTATATGATGTCATTATTTGTTATGTGTATCACAATTTTAAGTATATTTATCATTGACTGATACAATTGTAACAAAAAAATAACATTCTTTTTTAATTGAAATTAGACATATTGATTATTATGAAGAGCACTATAGAAAAATGATGACTATTTAGTCTAAATTATTATTTTAGAATAAGAGTCCTGTTTTAACCCAGTGCTCCGAGCTTAAATGTTAAAAATTTCCTCCAGCTTTGAGCAACTACTCATCCATCAATTGCATTAAATAAACTGAACTGTGAACAACTGCAAACCAACACAAAATATAAAATGTTTCCCAAAATGAGTCTAGATCCCCAGCATTTGTGTCAGCCAAGCTCTATTCTTACTGTAGTTCTACAAACAAAAACACCATAATATGTACCAATGGGAGAAAAACATGCTTACCTACAGTAGTTACAGGTCTTTTGAGAAAATTTGATAGTCTACTTGTGAGATACAATTACATTGCCCTGTGCCTTCTAATTACATAACAACCCTGAATGAAAAAGTGGAGGAGTAGGGGAATACAGCATACAAGAACCATAGATTTCAGTGACTACATGAAGCCTCCTGATGTATATAGAAAAACTTTATGCACACGTTGTCAATATGCTGACTTTAGACAAGAATTTTAACTATTATGATTGCTGAAATCAGAGTAAAATTGAATGTTGGAAGGAGAATATTTATAGAATCTTCTAAAAAAGATAACTGAAGACTGTAGCAACCCATCAGGATACAGCTATCATTTGTCTCATACATTCTGCAAATTGACAACTACAATCTGATTGGTTGCTTCAGCCGACATCTTCATATCTCCTCCTGAGATTATGGGCCTAATTCAGACCTGGTTGTTGCAACGGCAGGTATCGCAAGGTGAAGCCTTATGTGGTGTGTGCACGTGCAGTGGCAACATCTCACTGGTGCAATCGCCTCTGCCTTTGATTGTGATCGTAGGTGTGCATTTTTTCGCATATCTATGATCAGCTCTGAATTAGGCCCTATAGTCTATGTTTTACTGTAAATAATCACAGCATGATTTTATTGAAAAACAGTGTAAGAAATACATTCCCTGATTACTCGAGTTACATAATAAATATTATACAGTTTTCAATTTTGGTTAACACAATGTGTACATGGTAGAATGGAGTGTAGAGGGGAACTGATACTGCCAAAGGGGAAGACATCAGTTTGTAAGGTCAAGTTGATATCAGATGTTTTTAAGGAGTCCTTTAATATACAAGTACCTCAAAGTGCCTTATACAGTAACTATTTATAAAACAGCTTTTCTTTAAGGTCTACTAAAAGGAGAAAAATTCCTTAAATAAAAAATATTCTAGCTTTAGTGTATCATTGCTCCAGGCTTCCCAATACTCAGATTTAGATGAGACTGATATAGTCCTAGCTTCAAGCTGAATTTAATCCTTGGCGTTAAAACTGTAAATGTCACCAGTGATTGATTTAATCCACTTATTGGAACTTCTATCTTTATAAAGATCTGTAGTAAAAATAAAAATACGACACACATCTCTGTCTACAAGAATCATGTCAAAACTGTTTTGTTTTATGTCTTCCAAGTTATAAAACATTTGAATTTTAACAATTCTAGATTAAATTTTAACTATACTATTCCAAGCACTTTGTTCTACGAGGCTCACTGCAGTGCAAATGCTTCCATTGTCTTATTCTTGTACTTCATATTGGTTCTCACAGCAGGAGCAGAATTATTTACAGTAAATTAGTGTGGGGGTGGGGGGTTGTTGGTGCAGAGTTACTGAATGGGATGAAGCAGGATTTCATCATAGGTATTGTAATTGTATGAATAAACCAAGTCAGCTACGTAAACCCTTGCTGAGTTTCCTCTGCATATATGATCACCATCTTTGCTTTGATGACTTAAATATTGCTGCAATTATGGAAAAAGACTGTAGAATGTACAAAGGCATATGTACTACTTGTTTCAAAACAGACTTAGAAACCTTCATAGGCAATGAAGTATCACATTACATGTTTAAATATCTAGTTTTTTCAATGTAGTTTTTTAAAACTTTTAAAACAACTGCATTGCAGAGTTTCTGATATGCATTTGTACATCCCAATATTGGCCTACAATTTGGGACAGGGGTTTGGCTATGTCATTCCAGAGTTGCGGCCGCATTATAGTGGTCATAGCCATGTCACTGTCCGTTGCTATTCTTCATCTAAATGTAAATGTCTTTATGTAAATATTCCCTTACCGCACTGCAGGACAACAGGTTAGTCACCTGAAAAGTTGAAAATTCGCACAAAAAATTGGATGGCTAGGAGGTATGATGAATCTAATATGGCAGTTATATGAGGGTTCAATAAGCAATGTAACAAGACCTCTCATGTGTGTAATTTTCTCTATTTCCTTCTAATTTCTGACCAGGCCAGAGCAGGTAGACTACTACTTCCCCTCATGGCCATTAGACTGCGCCTCATATTAGTCATACTGTCCCAATGTCAGGTGTAACATGTTGGGGCTGGTGGAAACATGGGGGGTCATTCCGAGTTGTTCGCTCGCAAGCTGCTTTTAGCAGCTTTGCACACGCTAAGCCGCCGCCTACTGGGAGTGAACTAATCGCTCCGTTGCGATAAAAAAATAACGATCGAACAACTCGGAATGACCCCCTAGGTCAGACACTGATGTGCTTAGTGTGACCAGATTTCTGCATGTAAAGGGCACATCAGCAGCTGAAATTTATCACCAACTTGTCGAGGTGTACGATGATAACGTCAAGTCATGGAAACATTTTTTGGTTTGGTACACAGCCTTTGATAATAGCAGGACAGACATTTAAGATGAACAGCAGTCTGTCCAGCCAAGCATGTCCACAACAGATAACAATTTGTGCACTGAAGGTCTGATTCAGGAGGACAGATGCATTGAAGAAGCACCTGAGTGGAAGGCAATTAGCAAGTTCAGCAAGCCATCATGTCCTTCATGCAGTTGACACTGATTTCTTCTATGCCAACATAGATATCATTGGAACAAATACTTTGACAAGCATGGGGACTATGTGGAAAAATAATTTGTACCAAGGCTATATTATTAATTATATGTACGAGTTGAATAAGTTTATGCCATGAGAGGTCTTGTTACCTTATTTATTGAAACACTCTCATATATTTTTACTGGTACACTGTTATCAGTAGTGTTTCATGCAATCTCTTAAATGTATGTGTGCTAGTGTAATGTGCCTTCAATAACTCCATTCTACCTATCACCTGGCAAAACCGTTGTCACATAAATGTCAAGAACTACATTAAAATACTGTAAGTTTAGAATTCTGCTCATTCAACCAACTGTAGCAACATCACTGTGTCAGACTACCCAACAATGGCAATGCATGCAGAATGACTTGATGAAGTCAGGGGGACGGGGGGTGAGACTTCCAGCACATACGGTGTCACAGAAAACTCCACTCATATATTTCTAACTCTCAGTTTTAATTATGTCAAAAAGAGTTTATGTCACAATAAATCCATAAAATAATTATTTTTCAATTAAAAATCCTAATACCGGTATACACACTCAGTATAGAAAGTTGGACAACATAAAACATAAAACATCAGGTGTAAAAAGATAAAGGGAAAAGGTAGGATCCTTTGTAGTATTTTGGGTCCCAGGATATGCTAGATTGCATTTTACTCCCTTTCCTTCTAAAAAATTATTCCACTGGAGGACTACTTTCACTTGTATTCCTTCCTTTATAAATGTCCTATTACCTTTGGGGAGAAAACTTATTTGGTGTATAGCTCCTCCCACTAGTACATTAGCACAGAGGATTTAAAGGTCTCTTTAAAGTATCATTTTTTTCAGTAATGGTACCTTTTATATGAAGCTTCAGGTGTCTCTGCACCATGGTACCTGTATCTGACTAACAGGGTTCATGGAACCACACTCGGCATCCAGTAGTGCTACAGTGTGTAGAGGCACAGCAGTACACTTTTTCCAGCCAGCAGCCCCACCAAGGTGTGTGCAATCACATGGTAAGGGGTGGGGTCAGCACATGCCACAGTTGAGTCTGGCTATGCTGATCTTAAAGAAAAAAAAGAGATATTAAAATAAAGTCTAAGACATACTTGTCTAGTTTTTTAAAAATCATTTCAGGGAGATGTAAGCTAGTTAAGAGAAAGTGCCACTTTCTACACCAAAGGTATGTGTCTACCTCCGTCTATGGAACCTACAGTATAAAGGGACATTCAAGTGTCATGTCAGCACCACTCAGACCTCACCATATGCCTCTCGCAACTCTCCAGAGCCCCCCCCAAGCACGAACACTTACCTAAACAGCAATTTACTGAATTAAACTAATTTACATTACATTACAACTCAGACACATTGACACACTGGAATTCAGACACTGTACTCCCAATACATACAGACAGTTTTTAATTAGTACCACAAAACATTAGAAAAAAAACTATGTCAAATTAAAAAGAATGGAAAAAAAAAGAGTAAGAGACCTGTAAGCCTTGCCTGCCCGGCTTGTAGATAAAGAAAGTACACCAAGCTCATGCATTTGATGGAGGAGGTGAATAATGAACCCACATGTAGGTAGTCAAGGAAGCCAGCAAAGAGTCCTTGGCTCATCGGCAGTGCAACGTGATGGCACTGACAGACTTATATTGAGTTCTATGGTGTTATGTGTGTCATATCATCATGTCCATCAGGGATATTAAGCATGCATAGTCCTGAGATTTTCTGAGTCAGTGTGCTTCCCATGATCTTTAGCTACCCTCCCAAGATAACGGGAGGTTTCCCATTACTCCAGGAGTCTCCTGGGCATTGCAGGATGGTTGTAAGTATGGTCTGAGGTATTTGTGCCACAGGGCAGGATGAACATTTATAGCACAGTTTCGCCAATGATGGTACATGTACAATAAAACCCGTACATTGCAATGGCATGCTTTTCTGCTGCATGAGACGTACATTCTAATATGATAACCTTTAAGTCATGAGAAAGCAACAGTTTTTGTAGCTATTTTGCTTTGCTAAACAGATCAGATTCCTTTTTTATTTGATTATGAATTATTCCAAGCTTCATTATGGATAAATTCATGAATCTGTAATACAAATATAAAATAGGACAGTTTCAGAGGGAGCTCTGCACCAGGTGAATTATTCATGTATATCCTCCAGAGTACCTCTCTATTCTCTGTATACAATTTACTGGCGGGAGACCTCCAGGAATTTTCCTTTCACTATGATCCTTTTACTGCCATGGACCAGGAGAAATAAAATTTACATATTAAAGAGAAGAGAATTTCAGATTTTGTAAGTTATTAAAATAACTTGACAACAAAACTGTTTATCACACTATGGGGCATATATACTAAGCCTTATAGAGAGACAAAGTGGAGAGAGATAATCTACCAATAGTTCATTTTTAAAACACAGTCTGTAAGGGTGGTATTCATGTGACCGACGGTCGGGAGACCGACGGTCACATGACCTCCTGCAGCTTCCCGACACCCACTATCCCGATGGTCGGCATGCCGACCAACAGGGACTATTTCCACTCGTGGGTGTCCACGACACCCATAGAGTGGGAATAGAACCCGTGGCGACCGTAGGTCGCCACCGAGCCCGCAGCGTGGCGAGCGCAGCGAGCCCGCAAGGGGCTTGCTGCACTCGCCTCTCCCCGCCGGGATACCGGCGTCGGTATGCTGCCGGGATCCCGGCGTCGGTAAGCAGACCGGCGGTCAGGAGACCGCCGGTCAGCCATACTACACCCATCTGTAACCATCTGTTTGGCTGGTACTTTATGTCTCTCCACTTTATCTCTCTCAAAAGCTTAGTACATGTGCCCCTATAACATACAGTAGGATATGGATGGTAAACCACTGACTTAGATCTTTATTACAAGTTTGATGAAAATCAGTATAAGCTAAACCCATGTATCAGCTGTGAAATTTTGTATTACCAGACATGCAGCAAAAAAATATAAAACTACCTGTTGTTCACATGGGAGTTTCTTATTTTCATGGTTGTACATATAATGAGTGTTAAAAACTTGTTAAATCTATAGAGATGTAAATTTGAGACGTCTTAATGTAAGTAAATATAATCCATGGTTCTTGTCGTTACCCGATTAGCACCCATAGCAGATACGGTAAAAAGTGACAAAACCATTTTTGTAGTTTATTCAATTCTACACACTGGAGGTGCAATCCAAATTTTGATCTGATTGCCCATTTGGGCATTATCATTCATGCAACACAAGCCACCACACCTCACATTATGCTCCAGCACACTGTGCCACGCCCCCCGCTGTGCTGACCTGGCTGTCCCCTCTTGGAGGGGGCAGCCAGAATGTCAGCAAGTTCTGCAGCACTCACCCGGCCATTCCAGGTGAGTAGGCAAGTATGATATTAGAGGATTAGTTTTAAATACTAACACTCAAAACAACACTTTCCCCAAAATATTTATATTAAAGTGCAACTACAGATGTTTCCGCACACACCCATCATCAAATTGCACCAAACAGCCCTGCTTGGCTCTTCACATATTTTGACACTAAGTTGCACCATGCATCCTGCCACAAACTTTTGTACAAAATATTATTGATCATCAGTTATTTATATGGTGCACACATATTCTGCAGAGCTTTCACAGAGAACATTTGGCCATTCACATCAGTACCCTTCCCTAGTGGAGCTTACAATCTATATTGCCTACCACAGGTACACGCACACCTACATACTAGGGTTCATTTTTGTTGGGAGCCAATTAACCTACCATATATTTTTGGATTGTGGGAGGAAACTAGAGTACCTGGAGGAAACCCATGCAAGCACAGGGAGAATATACAAACTCTGCACAGTTATGGCCATGGTGGGAATCGAACCCATGAGTTCAGTGCTGTAAGGCAGTGATCCTTATTGCCGGAGCATCTAAGTTGCACCATGTGTCTCGCAATATAAGGCACAAAAAGGATAATTGTATGTGGACACATCTGTATTTAAATCATTGCCACAATGGTGCTAATAGTTGCATGTGGATTTGAGAGTATGCTCTAAAGTTAGGGATATGCCAGTGTTAATTTCATTTAATAAAAAATATACATATATTTAATCAGTTACTGGAATTTACAAAAATGGTCTCCATAATCTGAAGAGCTAAAAGGCCTCACATTTTCTAGTCTCAGTTAGTTATACCCTATTTTTTTAAAATGTACACTGCCCGAATTATTATTCAGATGGTTCACTCAACCCCTTGAGACTGGAAAGGCCAGAAAATGGTATGAATAACATTAGATTTTAACAGAACGAGCTGCACAAGCTTTCAATAGCTCACAGACAGTACAGCACAGATCAGATAGTCTCAGTCCTTTACCTCATACAAAAAATGTGATCAAATTAATTCAGCAATGGAATGTAGATTTGTTTTGCAGAGCTGATGTTTTCACCCTATCTGGAATACAAAGTGTACTGCACTCGACTGTTCCATTTGTATGTTACGCATGCTGCATACTCTGCTTCAAGGTCTTCAGCTACTTTTGAAAATGACGTACGCTGGGCAGTAATGTGCATCATGAGACTGAAATAAAGTTCTTACATAACTAACCGCTCAGATCTGGTAATTTTCATAGGGTTTGGCACTAGTATGGATATGCATGGCTTAGCAATGTTAAAATGCTATGTATGCCAAATACAAGTGCATGCAATATTATTTATACTGTATGTACCGCCCATCCCAAAAGAAAATCCCTAAATGCTTTTTTTTTTTTAAACATAAAAACATACATTTCTTCTTTAATATAAAATCTGTAATAAATCTTATGCTATAAACAGGATGATGGCGTGTAGAGGCTCAAAGTCTCAGCAGGGGGGTCATTCAAGGGGTGAGATGCTTAGGGCTTCCACTAACCATTCACTGCCATACATTATTGCAGTGAACTAAAACTACAATTATTGGCTGCACACATTCATCCTTTAGCATCACTAAACAGTATCTACCTCTCACCTATGATATGATCGCCAAGATGCATGTACAGTATGTATTATTATTATTAATAATAATAATAAGAATTATTATTATTATTATTATTATTATTATCTTTTATTTATATGGTGCTACAAAGATTCCATAGCCCTAACAAACTACATAAACAATGAACACACAAGAAAACAATGACTTAGAGTACAAGAACATGGTATATAAACATTTCTGCATCAGGGGACAGGACACTGAAATAATTATCAGGATTGCAGAAATCAAGGACTAGTTGCTGCTGGAGAGAGTAGAGAGTCTAAAATAGTCTAAAATAAGAAAAGCACATGAGGGGAGAGCTAATGTTCTGAAGGGGAGGGGCAGACAGATAGGGGGTGACATAGATGGGTTAGAAGAGAGCATGTGAAAGAAGGTTAGCCTTTACTAATAAGGCTGAAGGCTGTACAAGCTGCAGGGTGAGTGTATAGAGCATCCTCTGGGCAGCTATGCAACAACAATACTGGCTGAACAGTGCCTTTCCAGGCACTCTGCAAGCCAACGGTAGTGGGCGTAAGACAATGAGAGTGCCTACCTCAGAGCCCTGTGCCCTGGTCCACTGCACTGCTTGTACACCCATAGTTATTGCACTGACATAACCATCAAGTAGATTCAGGGTCAAACTGGCCCACTAGTCAACAGGGGATGTCCCTGGTGAGCCCCAATACCTAAGGGCTTATTCCCCCTCCCTTATGAGTCAGGATCCAGGCTGCATTCTCAATAAGTACAATGTTACTTTATCTGAGACTCAATTACTTGCTGTAGCAGACTGGTGCCTGGCTACACCCTTAAGCATGGGCTCCTACTGCTGCCTGCCCCATATAGGCCCTTCATGCCCCAGTGTGACACAAAGTCGATCTCAATTGAGTGACTTTCTTAAAGAAGAAAGGTGCTGCTTACCTCCTGATAATTCCAGATTTTTGCAGACCCTATGAAAATTCACTTCCCGACTCTACCAGCTGTATATGGCGGACCAACAATTTAATAAATTACTTAATGCTGGAGATTTTATTGTTTTAGCAATTAATTCTATATACAGTAGTTATGCAAAAGTAATAAACTCATAAATTAAAGGTTCATTTTATCACTATGTCCATAATGTTGTCTTTCACTCTACAGCATGTTGCCACGTGAGCTGCTTTTTTTTTAAACTAAACATAATCACAGTAGAGATGTGCAATTCGGTTCTTTAGAAATCTGAACCCACACAAATGTTGCAGATTTAAACCAAACAGAGCCTGGTTCGGATTTTCCTGTGGTTTAGAAATCGTGTTTTAAACTCAAATTTTGGGCTTTGTATTGCAATAATTACATGATTTTATCAATTTTTATCAATTTTTAAGAAACCCTAAACCCAAGATTGGAATTTTAAATCCGAATTGCGAACTAAAACACTTGAGAGTGGTTTTGCAAAACCAAAACACAACGATGAAATTAGAACCAAAACCAAATAACTAAAATAATCTCTAAAACACAGTAAATAACAGCTCATCAGACATACAGTACTTTGCAGAAATGTAACGTGATTCGCACACAAAGGCAGAGAGGTTAGTGATATTACTACAGTTCAAATGCCTTCCGAATCAATTGTTGACTTGAGCTGCTTGCACCAATGTTGGTTCACTGACCACCATTCCTTCTTCTTGGAAGTTGGACACTATATTGGACTTCAAACTAAATATCACAATGCAGGTTCACTTATCAGACTAAACTATATTACATTTTTATGGCTGAATGGAATTCTCTTTAAGCAAAAATGAAAAACAAATATGGTACACAAGGTTAAAATTGTTCTGTACTTCCTATCAAAATAAACCCAACATTGAACAAAATAAGGAATGAGACAATGTGATTGCTTCAATTCACAAAGAATAACAAATGATACACAGAGGAAGACTCTGAATAATAAAGAGATTCAAGAGGATGTACATAATAGAATCTAGTTAGTCAACTGTCAAAGTGGCCTTTAAGATTGAAAAAAAAACAAAGTTATTGATTATATTTGTGATAATTAAATCGCATCCACATTTTTGTACATTTATTTATATTCAGTAACTTATATTGCAATTATTATTTTGTTTAGCTGCTATATTATCAGGACACTGTATTTAGCAAATGAATGCTATTGCTTTTTCTCATCACAATATTATACTGTATGGTAGTTGCTTACATGCACCTATGATGGATCAATAAATTGATTTGAACAACTACCATTCTGTTTATCACTGTTCTGAGATGAATAGATGGGATCAGTAGTTGAAGGTTATGCTGATCCTTGTAGTGCCATACTAGAGGATCTTACGGTGCTTCCTGGTGAGCTGGATCTCAATTTAGAAATACATAAATGTATGACCCAAAGTAATGTAGGTGCTAATATCATGTAGTGCAGGCTCACCAGAGCAGAGACACTTTGTCTTGCTGGTGGCCTACTGTACCATAAGTTTGCAAATGTATATAATGGAGATCTCTGCATTACTATGATCATGTAAGTTTTATGAATATTTTCCCTCACTAATAACATGCTGCTAGGTAATGGTTTTTTTTTACTCTGAAACTCCCCCACCACCACCACCACCACTTACACTCTATCTTAGTGTATCCACCTGGTTATATTCCTCCCTTTAGACTGTAAGTCCTCACAGACAGAACCCTTATTTACTCATTATCTAATCTAAGCACTTACCTCTAACCAGTGCAATTTAGTTCCCTTGTCTCCAATTCCCCACCAGCATATTTGAAACCTGTGTGTGCTGCCCACTTGTTGGGTACAGGATCACTGCATTCTAATTTACTACCAAATCCACATTAATTTCATTATCTGTTTTATTTTTTCCGCCATAATGAGTAATTTCACACTTCCCCTCTCTTCATTTAATTTCTTCCACCATGCATTTATTTGTATTATTTTGTTAATAGTTATCTTATGTATTATTAAGTGATGTGCGGTGAGGTGAGGCAGAGCCTTTCTTATCATACAAAGGTATATGACAGTGTTTTGACCATGTAAAGTAAATTAAAAATACATAGATTAGATTAGAATAACACAAAAGAAAGAAAATATTTGCAATAATTTTTATAGTCAAAACTCTGAAGTAAAAAGTCCATGGCAGGTGAGGCAGTGGCTCCCCTGTCTACCTTATCCGCACATCCCTGATCAACACTCACCAAGCTTCCAGCAGTATATACTGTTGCACCTGTGTATAATGCCCAAATGCATGCTGTGGCTCATATATTGGGCTAGATGCATCATCGCTTGGAAAGTGATAAAATGGACGTGAAAAAGTACCAGCCAATCAGCTCCTAACTGACATTATTCAAACACAGCCTGTGACATGGCAGTTAGCACCTGATTGGCTGGTACTTTTTCACTGTCCATTTTATCACTTTCCAAGCGATGATGCATCTAGCCCATTGTGTGTTAATCGGGCTCTAATACTAGCCAGTGCCTCCTGAGCCATTTACCTCACTGCACGTCCCAATGTACAATTGTTTTACTTTTACTACCACTGCACGGTGCTGCGGACACCCTGTGGTGTTATAGAATATAAAATAATATAACAGCAGAGGCATATCTAGAGTAGGGCGAGTGGGGCACGTGCCCTGGGCGCCTTGGCAGGCCCAGAAGAGGGGGGCGCCGCCGGCGACCAGGGCATCATGCCCCACTCGCCCCCGTCAACCCTAAATGTGAGGGGAGGAGAGCGCAGCATCTCTCCCTCCCCTCACCGCCGCTGCCAGCGCTGCTGTGTCCGGTCTCCGGCGCTAGCCAATCAGAGCTTGCGGACCGGCTCCTGATTGGCTGCCGGTCCACGAGCTCTGATTGGCTAGCGAACCGGCGCCAGACAGCCGCCGGAGACCTAGAGCGGTGAGGGGAAGGAGAGGCGCTGCGCTGCGCTCTCCTCCCCTCACATAGAGCAAGCGGTGAGTGACGGGGGGGGGGGGGGCGGCGGGCTTGGCGGCACGGTGGGGCATGTATCTGGCACCAAATGGGCCATATGTAACTGGCACTGTGGGGCATGTAACTGGCACTGTGGGGCATGTGACTGGCACTGTGGGGCAATGTAACTGGCATTGTGGGGCATGTAACTGGCACTGTGGGGCATGTAACTGGCACTATAACTGGCATTGTGGGGCATGTATCTGGCACTGTGGGGCAATGTAACTGGCACTGTGGGGCATGTATCCGGCACTGTGGGGCATTGTATCTGGCACTGGGGGGCAATGTAACTGGCTCTGTGGGGCATTGTATCTGGCACTGTGGGGCAATGTAACCGGCACTGTGGGGCATTGTATCTGGCACTGTGGGGCATGTATCTGGCACTGTGGGGCATTGTATCTGGCACTGTGGGGCAATGTAACTGGTATTGTGGGGCATGTATCCGGCACTGTGGGGCATTGTATCTGGCACTGGGGGGCAATGTAACTGGCATTGTGGGGCATTGTATCTGGCACTGTGGGGCAATGTAACTGGCACTGTGGGGCATTGTATCTGGCACTGTGGAGCAATGTAACTGGCACTGTGGGGCATTGTATCTGGCACTGTGGGGCAATGTAACTGGCACTGTGGGCCATTTTCAGTGGTCACACCCCTTCTGGTGTGTGGCCATGCCCATTTTTCCGCCGTGCGCGCCTTTAGCGTGCGCTCATACTTCTTTTGCTATGTTGTTGTTGTTTTTTGGGGGGGCGCCATTTTACATCTTGCCCTGGGCTCCAAAAACCCTAGTTACGCCTCTGTATAACAGCATGCATTCAAAAAACAAATCTTAACTACTGATTGTTCAGTTTACATTAACCACACAATTGTGCACATAACAAACAGAAATCATTGGCAGTTTTGCAAAACTCCATTGTAGCAGAATCTGTAAATTATGCAAAAGGAGTAAAAACATATTGAAGGAACTAATGAAGCACTCATGACAGGGGAGGATTAAGAAAGGAAAGGACCGTATGCAGGCTCCAAGCAGGTCCCCTCCTCTCCATCAGCAGCTGCAGTGCTATAGACTCTGGCTTTGTGCCAAAGTTTACTGCGCATGTGAAGGTCTACAGAAAAATGGCTGCCGTGACATTTTCCTGGTGATTTATGTCACCAGAACCAGCTGCCACAGGACTCCTGAGAGGTAAGTACTGTATAATTATATGAGAGCAGGGTGTGTGGTGTGCCCCCCCCCCCAGAACCCAGGGGATTGTGTGCACTGCACACCCTGCACCCATTATAGGTACTCCAATGGTTCATGACATCATCATAATAAACAGTCAATATAAGTTCTACATTAATGTTACGCAATAATAATATACTACACACTAATGCAGCAATATCCACACCTTATGATGCAACACAATGTACTGCAAGTGTGTGCTGGAAATGTCTGTCCGGAATACTTTGGATACATAGAAATGTAGAGTCATCAACCATTTTATGCAATCTGCTTTTAATGGGTTTATTCAATAGGAACATGTTTGTGTTGTGCATTTGTTTTACTGTTCTACTGTAGAAGGAGCTAGTCCTTATTGGGATGTAGTTATGATGTGTGTGGTACCATATATCTTTCAACATTCTTAAGGTCAACATGTGCATGTCAGAATTAGCCATGTCACTACTGATGTAATGTCAACATTGACATGTTAATAAAGTTTTTTTTTTTTTGGTAATTCTATCCTATCCTTAAACCTAACCCTATACCTAATGGTAATCCTAGTAGCAAGTTTAACACTAATACTTACCCTGATGACAATGTCAACATGATGACAATGTTGATATTCGGTCTATGTTAGCATTTTGCATGTGTCTACCTTAATGTTTCCATTTTGTTAAACCATATTGATATCATCAATGTGGACCATCTGGTGTCAACTTTGTGAATGTGGACAGTATGACTGGTGATTTGATGATTGCACTGTGTTATTATGGTTGTCATCACTTGTTATGGGGATGAAAGAAAGTTTATCTCAGATTTTGCACTTGAAATAAAGCTGCATCATTAAAATCATCTCAAATACATTACTTATTACTATTTTATGTTGCCTGTATTTCTACACCCCTGATACCTGTTCATATCATTTATTAATTTTCTGTTCTGCTATGCATGATTGGAGATTGACAGCATAAGATTGTATTACAATAACAGCCAGGCCATAACCTTACAGAGTTTCTGTCTCTTTTTACTGCTCATAACTACAATACCATATAGTATGAATACATTAAAATTTAGACAGATGTACTGTATAAAAGCAAAATAGGCAAACAAATGAAAATACTGAATCTACAATGTGGAAATTAGTCGTGATGCTTCAAGAAAGAACAGATAATAACATAAAATAGTTACCCATGGCATAGTAACACAAGTTCTACCGTATGTGTTTCTCAGTAAAATATATTAAAAAGATAATTATTGGTAAACATTTTGGGAAGAACTGATGATGATACTGCTCATGTGCACCTCTCATGCACATACTGTGCTCAGGGCCACCGAGAGGGGGGGGGTTTAGTAATTATCTCGGACAGCTTGTTGGAGGGGCCTCGGATGAGCCAAAGAAGGGACAGCGTCCGATGCCACCTTCCCTTACCTTACTGGTCATCAGTTTCTATCCCCAGCTGAGCTGCAATGGGGCCACAGAGGCAGATTTGCTGGCTGAGGGGCTAATGGCACCTCCCTGTTTAATTCTGCAGTGCTACAAATACTTTTTACTAAGGGGATGTGGCCACACCCCAGAAAGTTCCCAGACCAGGCTCAGCTCATTATGCCACTGAGTGTCCTTTGGAGCCTTGTGCATTGATAGGCATTTCAGGGGCCTTTACATGCAAGTGCAGAATATGAGACTTGATATTATGTAAAATGAGTTCATGCCCCCAGATCCCAAACTATGCCCTGCTCCAACAAGATCACACACATTTTTGGGAAGAATATGCCACTTTCATGTCCCTTATTTTGTGAATGATACTGTATATACTGAATAAAAACCATTGAGAATCCATACAACCACTTCACAAACAATCTTCTGATCTTTATTTAAAATAATTAAAATTAAATAAATAATTGCATTATTTAAAATATGTGTGATGTTTAATGACTTCATATAGTTATTCCATGCCTTGTAGGATGAGAACAGAATATTTATTATGCATAATTTCTTCATGAAAGAAAAGCATCTAAAGCTGAAATTACTTTAAAAGACTCCCATTATGTGCTGCACACTGATATGACCTTTTTATTGTCAACGTCCGGCCGCTGAGATGTTCCAGTTGATTTACTTCTATCTAGTGGCTTTTATTCCTACCCTTAAATGATTTTTTCCCCTACTGAGATTATAATGAAACTTATTTTATGATTTAAGCAACCCCACAATAGGAAACCATTCGCTAAAGTATTTTTTGGAACATCCTGCTGGTTTAAAGCATATATTTTAAGATTATTAGTTGCCTTTCAGAAAATTGCGTAACACAGTGTTGCAAGCACTTCTATAGGTAAAAACATACATACTGTATAAGCAAATTACTTGCATCTAAACCAAAAAGAGTTAACAGACTTCTCGTAGGCTCCACATGGATTGCCACAGAGACAAGAGCCACATGCCTAAATTACATTTTGAATGAGTTTGTTCTCTTAATAAAAGGATACTATCATTCTGTCACTTTCTGTGCACCAGCAGTTCATTTGTAGTCATCTGTATGTTGCTGGCTTGCTATTTAACTTCCATGTTAATCTACTGTATTTTGCAGAAGACACGCCAAAGTTATAACAACATCACTTGCATCTGCAGGATCAAATTTACACCATGTTGTAGAGTTTGATGGCATGGTGTGCAATCAATACAACATATATGAGATGAAGCAGTATCCATAAGTATTATAATGATCATCTTTCAAAGTCTTTACATTTTTAGGAGGACAATTCTTACTTAAAGCAATAACACATTCTAAATCTAAACATTCTCATTTCTATTTTATGAATGGTGCAATTTTTTTTAGCTGGAAACACAATTAGAGGCCTATTTATTAAGTTCCAAATTTATGTCACTTTAAATAATTGTTACCATCGCTATTTTCAGCAATAACAAATTCACTAAAATGGCTATTTACATTTTAAGTCATGCAAAACTTTTGCAACCAACGCTTTTCCCTACTGCTTGATTATCGCAGCAGCAAACGAGATGTTTGTATTGAAAGAGGTACCCGAACATTGCTCCCTGGTGAAACTGTAGCCTATAGGCTGCAGTGGCTAACAATTTTCGTAGATCGCCTTATCTAGCTTGGTAAAATTAGTATCCTGTGTTACTTAGATAATTGGTTATCAACCTTGGTCCTCAAGTACCCCCAACAGTTAATGTTTTCCAGGTCACCTAGCAGGTGCACCGGTGTATTCATTACTCATTGACACTTTTTAAAAGACCCGCAGCTTGAGCAAATTATTTCACTTGCAATCCTGTGAGGAGACCTGGAAAAGATGAACTGTTGGGGGTACTTGAGGACCGCAGTTGAGAACCACTGACTTAGATGAGTAAGGAGCCTATTCATTAGTGTGGTTTATTATTATTATTATTATTATTATTATTACCAGTTATTTATATAGCGCACAAATATTCCGCAGTGCTTTACAGAGAATATTTGGCCATTCACATCAGTCCCTGCCCCAGTGGAGCTTACAATCTATATTCCCTATCACATGTACACACACACACATTCATGCTAGGGTTAATGTTGTTGGGAGCCAATTAACCTACCAGTATATTTTTGGATTGTGGGAGGAAACCGGAGTACCCGGAGGAAACCCACGCAAGTACGGGGAGAATATACAAACTCCACACAGTTAGGGCCATAGTGGGAATTGAACCCATGACCTTAGTGCTGTGAGGCAGTAATGCTAACCATTACACCATCCGTACTGCCACGTTGATTGGCTCCCTTTAATTAAGTATCCAACTCACTGCGGTGGCGGCGATGGATACTGAAGTACCGGAGCAATCCAGTATTGCTCCAATTGCAAGACAGCTGCTTTGAAAATCTCCTACAATTTCACTGCTAATTACTAATAGTTAAAGTTTATACTACCAGGCAGTGAGCATACGTGTGACCTGAAATCATAGTATTGACAGAGGGGGCTACTGGAAGTGACCCTTCCCACTCTGGAATGGGCAATTGGGAATGAGCACCAACTGAAAATGGCATCCATTCCCTCAAGAAACCTCTGAAAACTTTATAATTTCAGAGGTTGCTAAATACAAAGCGGCCACATTGGACCCAGAGGGGCCCATTATTTAATACATATAGAAATTAATGTTTCTGCATGTGTAAAAGGCCCATAAGGGATGATGAATAGTTCCCGATAAGAAAATATTGCTGCATTCAGTTTTCGTTAAATAGCAGCAATACTTGAATCATGCAAAAATGGAATTATTAAATAGGTCATTAAGACACAAGACAAACTATAAAACAAAACATCAACATTATTTGCACTATTTGCAAGGGGTAAACCAAATGTGTAGTAGACCAACATTTCTATTATTATTATTATTATTATTATTATTATTATATACCAACAGATCAATATTTCCTAAAATAAAATAAAATAATAATAATAATAATAATAAAATGGAATGCTTAAAGATTGAAACAAATTCAAACTGTAATCAATATAATTTTTGCATGTTATATATATTTAAAAGCATAGGCAAACGCAGGGGGGGTTTTGGTTGCCTAAAATATAAAATATGATTACTAGAGCTGCCACGGCAACATGCAGTTTAAGGGACAGAGTGGAGCTGCTGCACATGCCCAGTAGTAACAACTTCTCCTACAAAGTTTGCTGTGTTCATGGATCTGAGCACTCAGGACCAGAACCACACACACAGTGTGTCAGTGCACAGGACCAGAGAGTAGCTGCCAAGAAGAGGAGACAGGCACCTTACAATGAGGTGGAAAGAATGTGGGTTTACAAAGTGCAGCTCCTACATGTTCTATTATGCATGTCTGTTTATATCTTTGGGATGTTTAATCTTTTTCTGAGCACTTATGTTGTTTATCTTAAATATGTTTGATACAGCCTATACTATAAACCATATATATCTTTAGTATATAAAAAGACCAATGTGTACATATATGTCCAGGGTTGGTACCAGGTTCTTCTACCACTCCTCCAGACTCCTGCACTTGCTCCACTGCTCAGCAAAGCGGAATATTGTAGAATGTATTTGGAAACCTCTCTTTAGAAATGTAATGCAGTTAACTACTGTATTATTGTAATTTCATGTAGTTAAATAATATTGTTGTTCAGTCATGATTACATTAACACAAACTGATATGTCATTAACTCCTACGGTTTCATTTTATGGGAGAACCTTTCTAAATTCGGTAAGATTTCATAATGATTGTCAATGCAGAAAACTCAAAACTACAGGAAGTCTAAAAGGAAATAAAGAGGGGCACACTATTTCATAGCAAAAAAATTATGTACATAAAAACTTGCTAAAGCAATTCAAATATATTCTATTATTGTTAACAAATAAAAATAACTCTAAAGAGTTCAATAAAAAAATATAATGCATTAACAACAAGACCTTAATATCCAAAATTGACACAGATTATACTGACAACATAAATATACTGTTTTTTTTTAACACAGAACAGACACTGCTCAACCACCTCATTAAATGGCATAAAATTTCATAATCTAAATCTTCACAGATAGCCAGAATCGAACATCAAACATTTTCACCTTTAATTAGAGCAGGATACCAATTAAATTTAAGTGAAAAATCAACAGACAATTTTTGGGGAACGGAAGAGAAAAAATCCTCTTTATCTACAGTTTTCTGACTGGGCCAGCATGTTTGATGCATAACTATTGTGATGTTTTAAACTATTCATTACAATCTGTGTACTGACTAGAGCCCCTGCCCCAGCTGAAGAAAATCAACTCCATAGAATCAGAGGCGTCACTCACCTCTTGGACACCCGGTGCGGCGGCAAAAGAGGGGGCGGGGCTTCGCGAGAAGGGGCGGGGCTTCACGGGCTGGCATCCGTTTTCACTGCTTGAATGACTGGAAAGGGGCGGTGCTTTCTGAGAAGGGGCGGAGCTTCGCGTCCCGACACCCGTTTTTTTGTCACTTGGGGGGGTTTAGGAGGTGTAGGCTCACTCCCGGGGAGTGCTGTGCTTGCAGTGCTGGCTCCTACAGAGTGACAGGAGCCGAGTGCTGCACATAATGTAACAGTGCAGCACCCAGCTCCTGTCTCTAAGCAGGAGCTGGCATTTTGGTGTCACCCCTCGGCGGGTGACACCCGGGAGCGGGCCGCACCCCCCGCACCCCCCTTGTGACGCCACTGCATAGAATGATGTTGATTCACAGACGTTATGATGTTCTTTATGTGATGTGTTATCTTTGTGCCAAATATGCCTTTCAGAATTAATGGCAATGAGTTCACAAGGTCAAATATAAATGAAGGACATAGCCACATGCCTACAGATATAAGCTGTTTTTTGAAAAATGTCTTATGTTAGCATGTATGAAAAGAAGTTGACCGACAAGAGAACCGATCCTTCAGAAAAGAGATTAACATGAGGTTCACAAATACACCACACCCTTCTTGGAACAAGTCCCCATTGTTCTCATCAGACCCACAGTATGTTTCAACATGTTTCGAAGATAATTGTTTTTGTTTTTATTTAGATGGTCATGGATAATGAAGCAGATGTATTAAGCCTGGAGAAGTGATAAAGCAGTGATAAGTGGAAGGTGATAATGCACCAGCCAATCATTACAGGTTTGAAAAATTAAAGTTAGGAGCTGATTGGCTGGTGTGTTATCACATTGCACTTATCACTTCTTTATCACTTCTCCTGGCTTATTACATGTGCCCAGAGCCCTGATATGCTCAATACAGGAGATTTTTGACACACAAAAGGAATTACTAATGTTTTGCTTGAAATTACTGTATCAGTTTTGATATGCCATAGGTCTCTAGGTAACCTTCCTTGTTTTCTCCTTTTCCGATCAACTTTGGCGCAACATCATGATCTTCTCAGCTCATTGATTATAGTATATTCAAAATGTTCATAGTTCCTAGATGTTTTTAAAGCAACTTGTCAACAATGGCTATCCCAGTTAGTTGCAACCAAGAAAACAGCAAGGATTCTGTATCCTACAAGCCTGTCAATATTTGGGGAAAATCTAAAACATGTCCAGGTCACATTAAAGATGGAAAATTAACCATGATTAATCTTTAGATAAGGTTTTACATCAAAAATATTGGCTATTTCAATTAGACATTTTAGGGTAGATGTGTCAAACAACCAATCAGAGTCTGTCATTTTACAGGATGTTTGAAAAATTACATGAGCTCAATGGTTAGTTACTTTGTCTTTTTCCAATCTTTAATAAATCTCCCCCTACTGTATATATCCACTGAACATATCAAACTGTTGTATAATAAACAATATTGCCAGCAACCAATACCACCACCAAATATAAACACATTTTCCTAGCAATTTTCCTTTAAATTTCCTAAAGTAATAGTTAAAATACAAAAACAGTTCAAGTGAGCATAATGTCATTTATGACTAATTTCAAGTCGCTAACAGAACAACATGTAAGCAAGGAGACACAAAATTTTTTAAGTAAGCACTTGACATTAATTAAAAAGAAAAAAATACATCTCCTGCATTAACTAGGTAGCAATTTTCTTCTTACATTTGTTTTATGCATCTCCAATGTGTGCTTGATGAATTTTCTACACAGGATATTAATGTGCAATACATGGCGATTACTAATTCTGATGAAATTCAGCTGTTAGATTCTTACACGTTTTGGTACAATATGTCTGTTCAGTCTTTTCCTGTCTGAAACCATGTTTATCTACAGTATTTAACTGAGATAAACCAAGTGTTTTCCAGGTGTAAGGGATTCTCTCTATATAATACTTGTTGTTTTTAATATGTTTTCTTATTTTCTAGACTTTTTTTTAGTAAGTATTATTTTGTTTTGTTTTAGTTTTATTATTATTTAAATAAAAAAAGGGGAGCTGAAATCCCAAGACAGGTTTCAAGCCCACAGTGCATGTGTGAGCTGGCAAAGCCCGGCTATGCATGCACAAAGGCTTCTAGGACTGACAGATAAACTGGTAAATGGACTCTTCTGACTGCCACAAATAACTATGATGTGGTATGAGAGCCCTGGGCACAAATGGATCAAATTAAAGAGATAGAGAGCTAAATCATGGTACGTGAGGTAGTAGAAACATTTACATGATGACTTATTGAGGTACATTAGCTCATATACTGTAAAATGGTAAAATCATATGGATCTCAACAATAAGCTCAAATAGAGCAAACAATAAAGACATAAAACAATAATTACCTGTACCTCGAAATAGAGCAGTCCAATTATAGAGCAAACAGAATGGTAACTGTACCAGAGCTGAACTCTTTGAGCAGCACAGATCTTGTATGCAAGATACCGTAGTTCCAGATCTAACTTGCATATGTCACTGAGGAGGGTCCAGTGGAATAAGGGTAGTAGTATAGCATTAAGCTCCAACTGACACATTTCGAACTGGGCTCTTTATCAAGGCCATCAATCGGAATGTTGCCCTTTCTTTATATATCCAGTTATTCAAAAAATTACAGTCAGAAGGGCCAGATTAACTACAGTCAGCAGGACCAGATTAACTACAGTCAGCAGGACCAGATTAACTACAGTCAGCAGGGCCGGGTTAATGGGGAGGAGGGGGGCAAAAGGGGTAGGCCCCCACACAAATCATGCAGCTGTCACCTGCCGAGGCAGCAGGGTTAACTGTGGCCTGCAACAGGCAGAAAAAGCAGCTTATCCAGAGAAGTGATTTCTGCCAGGCCCAGTGCACTGCTGCTACAGTGACTGTGAGCTCCTGCACAGATATCCCGCTGCCTGACGGAGTAAGGGAACAGAGTGGATCCTGATGCCAGGGAGCTGTGAGGTGACGGCTGCTGGGATTGAGGCAACGCTGTTGAGGCAATAGAGGCAAAGCTACCAGCAGGGACTGCTTAAATATATATATATATATATATATTTATATATATATATATATATATATATATAGAGAGAGAGAGAGAGAGATTGATGGGGGCTCCAAAACTTTGCTGCCAGAGGCCCCCACATACCTTAATTTGGCCCTGACAGTCAGACCAAGCCAAGTAACTGACTCATCCACGGCCTTTTAGCAATGACAAAAAGATTGCAAATCCATATAGTATAAAGAATAGTGATACTGGAAATGATGTACCATTTATAAGATATAAGTGTTAATTACTAAAGGTGATTGAATCTTAAACTAATAAATTCTATAATGGTTCCTTTCTAAGCAACTTTGCTGAGCACAAATTGTCGGGAAACTTCATGATATCAGTTGCATAATATATTCTCCATATAAAATGCCAGTGGTCAGGGTCAGACAGTTCAGGAGAAGACAATGGGAGTCATTCAGACCCGATCGCACGATCGCACAGTAGGATTTTTCGCTGCGATCAGGTCACTACTGCGCATGCGTATGCACCGCAATGCGCAGGCGCGTCATACGGGTACAAAGCGGATTGTTGCAATGGATTTAATGAAGAATCCATTCACACAGCCGATCGCAAGGAGACTGACAGGAAGAGGGCGTTTCTGGGTGTCAACTGGCCGTTTTCTGGGAGAGTGTGGAAAAACGCAGGCGTGTCCAAGTGTTTTCATGCGGGTGTCTGACGTCAATTCCGGGTAAGAACAGGCTGAAGTGATGGCAGCAGCTGAGTAAGTTCTGAGCTAATCAGAAACTGCACAAAACTTTTTGTACCACTCGGCTGCTCATGCGTTCGCACACTTGCAAAGCAAACATACACTCCCCTATAGGTGGCGACTATCTGTTCGCAGTGCTGCAAAAAAATTGCTAGCGAGCGATCAACTCAGAATAACCCACATTGGTGGTCATTCCGAGATGATCGCTAGCTGCCGTTGTTCGCAGCACAGCGATCAGGCTAAAAATCAGCACTTCTGCGTATGTGTATGCGGCTCAATGCGCACGCGCGACATACTTTGATAAAAGCCGATGCAGTTTCACACAAGGTCTAGCGACGCTTTTCAGTAACACTGCTAGCCGCAGAGTGATTGACAGGAATTGGGTGTTTCTGGGAGGTAACTGACCGTTTTCGGGGAGTGTGTGTAAAAACACAAGCATGACAGATACAAACACAGGCATGCCTGGGAAAACACGGGCGTGGCTGGCCGAACGCAGGGCGTGTTTGTGACGTCAAAACAGGAACTAAATAGTCTGAAGTGATCGCAAGCTAGGAGTAGGTCTAGAGCTTAGAGATTTTTTTTTGTAGCTGCACTGCGATCCTTTTGTTCGCACTTCTGCTAAGCTAATATACACTCCCAGTGAGAGGCGGCTTAGCATTTGCACAGCTGCTAAAAGCAGCTAGCGAGCGAACAACTCAGAATGAGGGCCATTGGGGGTCATTCCGAGATGATCGTAGCTGTGCAAATTTTTGCACAGCTACGATCAACTTTCCTGACATGCGGGGGGACGCCCAGCACGGGGCTAGTCCGCCCCGCATGTCAGTGCCACACCCCTCTCGCAGAAGTGCAAAGGCATCTCACAGTGGTGATGCCTTTGCACTTCAGGAGTAACTCCCAGCCAGCGCAGCTTTAGCGAGCTGGCCGGGAGCTACTCCTCGCTCCCTGGCCCGCAGCGGCTGCGTGTGACATCACGCAGCAGCTGCAGCCTGCCCCCCGTTCGGTCCGGCCACGCCTGCGTTGGCCAGACCTCGCCTACGAAATGGCAGCCTAACGCACCATTTCGCCCCCTCCCGCCCATCGATCGCCTCTGCCTGTCAATCAGGCAGAGGCAATCGCTGTCCTGCCACGGCCGTCGGCCGTCCCGCATGCGCAGGCGCACAAAGGCGCCGGTGAATGCACAGCAGGGACCCGTTCGCTCGGCTGCGTGAAAACGCAGCGAGCGAACGGGTTGGAATGACCCCCATTGTTTCGTGCCATACAAAAAGAATTGTAGTATCACCGTGGCAAATTACCAGAAACTACTGCCTTCTACCACTGTAGCCCTATGAAATTTTACAAGGTTTGATCAAACAAAACATTTAAAAGAAGTATAAATATAGGGAAAAAGGTTTTGAAAAGCTGTTCAATACTGCAATGTACAAAAGCAATTTACAGGGAAAAGTTTTTGGGTTGAGCTTAATACTATATATTGAGCAATTTATGTTAGAAAGGTCAGAATCTAAAAACATAAAAAGGTTACAAGCAAGCCACTTTCAAGTATATTTGTCATTACCTTGCATGAGTGCTCTTCTAAGTGAATAAAAATGTGATCACTAACTAGCCTTCCTATAATTGCAATCACTACAAGAGCACTGTAAAATATATTAGTAATCAGTAGAAAAAGGCAAATATAAGTATGTTGAAAACAGAGCAGAAATTTACAAAATAAATATTCTTTCTGTCTTATTAACTATATACATTATGCTTAATGTTACAGAGGGATGACAACAGTGGCGGAACTTGTGAGTGGTGAGCCCAGGTGCAAAAATATAATTTGGGCCACTTCCTCCACCCCAACTCAAGTTCACAATATTCCACACAGCAGTGGGTGACAGGGAGAGGCAGAGGGTGACCGCTAAGGCAGGGATAGCAAAGTTTGGCATAGAGAGGGTGGGTGACGATGGAAGGTAGGGGGAAGAAGAGGGAGATAGGTGAGGCAGTGGTTACATGGGGAGGATGACAGTGAAAGACAGCGGGTGACAGGGATACAAGCACAGTGCCCTCTACGGTGAAGAGAACAGGGGGCATGTACTTTGGGTTATGTTTCAATGAGCCGACATGCACAAGTTTGACACCAAATGGTTGACATGCACAAGGTTAATATGGGCAAAAGGTTGCCAGGGTCAACGGGTCGACATGGAAATCGTAGACACATGAAAAGGTCGACATGAGATTTTGATGGATTATTGGTGTCAAAATGTCCCTTCCAACATGTGGAACCCCAGTTAGTACACCATGTCCCCTCACATGGCTTGTTTCGCTCACAATGCTTTGGGCAAGATGCCTCAATTCGCTCAGCAGAAGATACCTCAATTCGCTCCAAATCTCAGTCCATGTGGATGGTAAAGTATGAAAAAATATGAAAAAATGCAAAACAAAACCTCATGACTTAATTTTTATGTGTTGACCATTGTCAAGATGACCATTTAAACCTGTCGACCTTTTGACCATCATGACCATATGTACGTCGACCATTTCGGAGGTGGTGAGCTGAAATGTTCAAAAAGTGACCCCTTTGGGTGCCCAAATGGGGTTATTTGCCCAATGGTTTAGGCGGGTTTAACCGATTTATGCCTGCTATAGGCGTGATCAGTGCGAAGGTCACTTTAGACGGGAGATAGAAGAGAGAAAGGAGGCGATAATATTTGAATATCACCATTGGACTGCAGATTGCCTCCTTCCACACACACACTCACACTGCCCAACACACCACACCGCTAACTGTGGCTGTGAGAGACTGGAGTCTACTAGGAGGAGAGAATCCTGGACAGCCCCACAAGTGCAATAGCATGCTGCAGTTCTACATGTGTAACCACTCCCCCTGTAATCTTCCATAAATCCGGTGGACCGCAACTGCACAGTATGCTCTGGCTGACTATCAGAGCTCTCTGAAGACGGAGCATCTGTACATGTGCAGTAGCTCCGACTCAGATTTTTATTTTATTTTAGGGTACTCAGGACCCCCCCATGCGCCACTGCATGGTCCTGATCAGCTTACCTTCCAGTGTTGGGTGGTATGACCTAAGACACTATTACAGGTCACATGGTGTAACTTTTATTATGGGTCGAGAAAGTGAACATAAAGTTCCATGCATCACACGCTTTTAAAAATGTTTTCCTTTTTAACTGGTCTGTTAAGAAATTGTTGTTATAAGAAAACTTAATTGTTTAGTAGCAATGCCTTACCCTATAACTTAAGAGTTAAGACCCTCTAAAATCTTGGTATTTTAGAGAAGTATGTCATTTGAATTTGTGCAGCTGTCCCATGAATCACAGAGAATCACCCTTATGGTGTTTCTTTATTATTTTAAAGTATGTATTTAAAGTATGCCTATTGTTATTCGTTTAATGAAAAAAAGAAAAAATGTTACATGTGTCATGTGTCATGTGACAGGATACTACGTGTGGTTGTGCCTGGTACTTTGTATAATACTGTGTGTGATTTACACAGTGTAAAGTCTGGCTGAGATAAATAAAAAAGGAAAAAAGAACAATGTCAAGAAGGTGTAAATAGTTTCCAAAGATATTGTAGGAAAAAATACTTTGGGGTGTATTCAATATCTGTCGGAAACTGCCATCTTGTCAGAAAGTTTCAGACAGGTTTAGGTCGGAAAGGGGTTCCGACCTATTCAATGCGGCCCTGTTTTTTCCGACAAGTCAGGAAATATGACTTGTCTGAAAGCTGTCGGAATGCATGTGGATCTGCGGAATAGCCGCCGATCCTCGTGCTTCTGTCGGAAAGGGGATCAAATCTGACAGGTTTTGGTCGTGTTTCCAACAATGTCAATCTGACTTTGTAAAAAGTCGGATTGACATTGCCGCCGCCTCCTCCATTCACCCTGCCGAGCTGATGATCTCGCGCTCCGGGGTGAGGGGAGCGGCACTGGGTGAGGGGACCAGTGCCAGGGTGAGGGGAGTGGTGCCGGGGCAAGGGAAGCGGCGCCGGGGTGAGGAGCAGTGCTGGGTAGCAGCATCGCAGGGGTGAGCAGCAGCAGCAGCGGTCAAATCCGACAGTCGGATAAGGCTCAAATCTGACAGTCGGATTAAGCCACTCTTTGAATAGGGGTTGGCGGATCCATTCCGACAAATGCATGTCGGAATTGATCAAACTCTTATTGAATAAACCCCTATATATGGTCTAGTTAGAGATTAATGGGTCGACCTGGATAAGGTTGACAGTCAATAGGTTGACCACTATTGGTCGGCATGAACAAGGTCATCATGAAGAAGGTCGACAAAGTAAAAAGGTGACCATGGGAAAGGTCAACACATGAAGAGGTCAACATGAGTTTGGTCAATGTTTTTGTTGTCATTTTCTCTGTAACATGACCAGCAACCCATTTAGGGCACCGTGTCCCCTCGCATTGCTCGCTTCAGGTTATTATTCCCAATCATAGTCCATGTGGATGGTAAAGTATAAAAAAGTTGAAAAAACATATTTAAAAACCCATGTTGACCTTTCCCTGTGTTGACCTTTTAACAATGTAGACATTTTGGCCATGTCGACCTAATGCATGTTGACCAATAGTAGTCGACCTATTCTTGGCCAACCTAAGTACTGTCAACAGAACATCCGGATACCATATGGTCTTTGCCACTTTCTAGCCTGAAATAGATAAATGGTAACATTGCTGCCATAAAGTAAAATATTAGTGCCTTTTACAGCTATTTAAAACCTGATTGACACCACAAATGTATTATAAGTCTGTAATACAGCATTACATGACTATCTATGTTAACTCCTGTAAAATAAATCTTTCTATTTAGGGAATAATGAGAGCACCACTTATATTTGGCAGTAGTAATGTCACTCTTCAAAGATATATAATTATATTTGGTGAGCGGTGATGACACTTGTGTTACATGATTAATTTTCAAGGTGTTGATATATAAAATGTTAACTGTCAAAGAAGGCAAAATACACCTGGATTCAAGGAATACCTCGCACAAGCATAGCTGTACTCTTAAAGGAAATGTGTGCAATACTTTATGGAGAATACATTCATCTCCATATTATATAAAATACATGTTCACTTATAGTCCCATGGCCCATATAAAATGTTTGACCTGTGCTTTTATGTAGTTACAAAGCATTTAAGTGACTTATATTGACATACATTATTCTCAAAGATTTATATAGTTTTACCACATTTTTCCATTTTGATTGCAATTATTCTGTTTAGGTTGTATAGTAAAACAGAGTAATGGCTAAGGTTTGTCTTGTGTGTTTGTTTAACCCAAGAAATTACATGGAGGAAATAACTGGGCATTATGAAAGGTCAGCTTTTTAATAATAATAAGCCAACAACCGTTTGGTGGCATAGAAAAAATGGACCCAATCAACACAACCAAACAATACAAACCCAGCAAAAATTATTGCATTGTGGGTAGCGTTCAACTTCTGTGGTTCACTCAGGTCAAAACAACATATTTCTTGCTGATAATTATTGGTTTCCCAGTACTGTGTGTGTTGTCTTGGGCTGTGAGAATAGATTGCTGGTTCTGGGGCTATAGTTCAGGGTTGGGTTGTGGTCTGTGCACTCAGGTGCCCAGTACTGTTGTACCCGGTCTTCTCATCTGTTCCAAGTTCCTCATTTGGATTTTGGGGACAGGTCTTGCATCAGAACAGTACAAGGGATATAGCTTCCTCAAGCTCTACCCTGGTTACATAAGACTCTGATTCCTGACTTTGACACCGGTTCCGTTTTGCCAGTACTATGCTGTTCTGAGTTCTGGGGGTCTGGTTGGTTTTAACTGATCACCAGTTGAGAGGCCGCCCAGTGACCTGGAGTTCCCTGGTTCCATTTTAGTATCCCTGCATATCACCATTTGGTGGTTCCTATGTGTCACACTCACTAGGGTGCCTAATCTTCTGTAAAACCTATGAGTACAGGTAACATCAAGCCTTCCTGTTTCCTGTGCGTCTCAGCTCATACCCAGGGCCTGAGCCGGAAAAATTTCTGAAAGATTTCCAGAACCGTGAGAATTACTCAGGTTGGACTAAGCAAAAATCTCTACACCATAAAGCATTGAGTCTTCTATAAATGACATAAGATTCAACCTGTGCAATAAAACATTGTTTATACTTGTTAACCTCATTCTAATTCAAAAGACTCCTTAGGAGTGACAGAAATAAGAGAAAATGGAATTCAGAATTGCAGCCCATGGACTGTAAAAGGGGAATTACAATATGGGAACAGATTTAATAAAGGAATTGCACTGTACATATCAGAGATGTGTAAACCATCACAACTGTAGTTAGGATTATGATTTTTTTTAAAGTCAGGCAAAATATATGTCAATCAATGCAGATCAAATTCATTCTGAGAGACAGCAATGCTATCACCACACCACTGTGTTGTCCCAAAAGTAGGATGGGGTGTTTCAGCGCTACACAACTGCAGTACCTACAGTAAATGCACAGAGCACACAATGACACACCTGAGCTTCATGATAGATAATTCCTTGGCATGTGGCTAATTACAGAATAATTGTTAGACAGGTATAAAGGCCCCCATGCATCAGCAATCAACTGGGAGGATTTGACATTTTGCAGATGATTGTGTAAATAAATCTGAAATGTATGGGGTTCACAGACTGCAGATTTCGACCAAAGATTGATTGGGGTTGTTAAATCAGTTTGTAGCTGGCAATACACCTAAAGATTTAATTGTCCAATCTGGCTGGTTGGAACAAAAATCTGACAATGTACAGGAGCAAATGACAATTGACCTTGTAAATGACTGCTGCTTTAAAAAACATCCAAGTTCGGCTGGCATCCCGAACCTCCGGCAAACTCGGCCGCTATTACATCTGGCTCTATATGTTACAATTTATCCCTGGTGTAAAACGATTCACACATGCAATTGCCTCTTTTTTTTCTGTTTCAATTTTTTTTTAAATGTATTTCATTCTGGCAGGCCCATGTTTTGCCTTGAGAATATGCATACTTTTTGTTACATTTAATAATTGTGATGAATTTCTATTTTTAGTAATGTGCTTGTTTCTTAGCTTTACAGTGGGTGATTAAAAGCGGAATAATATTGTAGATTGAGAAGAGTACCAAACAATACATATAATTACAATTATGCTTTTTTTGTAACGCGTCACATAGAGACATATAATTATCACTAAGGGGCCTATTCATTATGAGGTGTCAGAGAAATTACCAGAGCAATTCAGTATTGCTCTGGTGCAGGGACAGCTGCTCCAAAAAGCAGCTGTCCTTGCAATCCCTAACACTGCTACTGAAGTTACCTACTGGTGCAGAATCTGGCCAGTGCAGATGTGAGATATGAGGTCACGTTGGCACACGGCCACAGGGTCACCATGGAAAGGTGGCAGAGAGATCTGCTGGGTGCCTCTTTGCAACCTCTGACCTAATTCCTATAGAAAGGAGCGGGGTTCCAGGAATCAACACCATCTGAAGATGGCAGACCCTGCATGCATACTCCAAAAGCCTTGGGCCCCTAATAATTAATGGACAATGGGTTTATCTTGAGACTCTTGCGATACAACACAAATGAAATTCACATGTACTATATGGCATGCCAATTAATTACTAGAAGGCTTAGAGTGATTTGATTTTCCTAGAAAACACTGTAATATACCATTTCGTATGCATATACAACCGCACATAGAATATAGGCATGATATGCTATGATATGCTGCATATCATTTTATTCAGCAGAGGCTGCTTCTATGTCCTATTCATACAGTGATGCGGATAAGATGCATATTCGGCAAAAAAAAAGTCATGCAATGCTAACGGAGTTGCATGGGACCTGTCAGCTCACTCACACAAGGCATCTCCTGCTACATGGCATATTGAGGCAAGATGTATGAGGATTCATTTGTATGTTGACACTACCAGTATGCCAACAGCTGGCATGTCCACATAGCATTTTTAGCACATTTAAGCCCTTACTTAACCTCATTCTCCTGTCTATATTCACAGCGTCGGTTTTGTGACAATGACAAAATTGTGAATGACAACATTTATAACTGATGACATAATGTATATGTCAACAATCTAAATGTTGACATTTTGACTGCATACCCTTATGATGACCTAGACTAATGATCAAGAAGGTATGTTTGTGCGAGCAGTAGCGATTAGGCATATATTGTGTGGACTTTTTTCTTTGCTGTATTTTTTTTTCCTGCATTCAGGGAGTACTTAATCCACTTTCCAAAACTTTGTTGTAAAGTCTATTTTGTACTTGAAGTTTAAAAATGTAAATTGTATATTATTTTGCTAATGTAGCAGAAATGTGCTATAACAGTACCCTTATGACCACACAAGAAAGGCTTATTATTCTATAGAAATGAAAAACGTTCTCAGTAAGTGATTTGTCAGGCTGTGTAGGGATTGACATACAGTATTTCCTAAAGTGGAGAGTCTGGGAAAAAAAAAATCATGAAGTAGTTCTAAAACTAACGACCTGGAAAATCCCTGCTGAGCTCAACTCATCTTATGCTGTAATTCACTTCCAAGTGCAGAAAGATGAAAATATTAAATTTTATATCAAAGGATATCATGATATGCAGCATATGCTATCACCAGCGATAAATACTTAATAGGTGTGTCACATGGAATATTAGCCAAAGATATTACAGCCAAAATAATGACGTAGTACAGATATTATGGTAAATGTGAGTTCAACGCAACCAGCAGGAAACTGTCACTATATGAAAAAGCTGTAGCTCTTGAGTGGGAGAAACTGCTTTGAATTTCATTTATAATTGTACTTGAAAAAAAGAGGTCATGAACACAAAACCATGTTCCCCTTCCAGAAGATTGAAGAAATGCAGATTTGTGGAGAAAAAGAAAGGTTGATGTGGAAATGTTGTACTTGGAACTATCATTTAAACCAGGCATGTCCAAACTGCGGCCCTCCAGCTGTTAAGAAACTACACATTCCAGCCTGCCCTGACACAGCTTTAGCATTCTCTGACAGCAAAACTGTGTCAGGGCATGCTGGGATATGTAGTTTCAAAACAGCTGGAGGGCCGCAGTTTGGACATGCCTGATTTAAACTGTTCTACAATACTGCTCCTAAAAATTATGTTGCATTTTGAAGCATCTGATTAGTTTGCAGAGGCTGCTACAGAGTACATAGAGGAGGCAACTTATAAATTACCTTCTCTGTCTATACATAATTGCTTTGAAAGTGTCTTGTGGAATTACCACAAAAAAAAGTTAAATTCAGTTTTCTTACTTTGAACTTAGTGCATCTTTGAATGTTTCATTTCTGTATTATATAGTTAGAAGCAGTCTACTACTTTGTTAATGTATCTGCTATATGGAGTTGTCATTTTTTATTTATGCACTAATTAATCCAAATCCGAGGCTTAGGGAGGGTAGTTCTGGTGGAGCGTGAGCTCCAGGCATTGATAATGTCAGAGGGCCGGGACTCTTACCCATGGAACAACTTCCTTGCAGCCTGGCCTAGGCAGCGCTGGGCTCTTCCCATATGCAACTCGAGCCAGTCATGACCCTACAGCCAGCATCGGAACATCATAGGTCACATCATCGTGCTTAATTATCTCTGTCCACGCTAAGGCAGGCTGTAGACTGCAGAGGAAGGTGATGGGGCTGAGGATGGTGATCTGATTGAGAAAGGTGAAGATGTTGATGGGGCTGTGGCTGAGGAAGGTGATGGGGGCTGTGGCTAAGTATTGTGATGGAGCTGTGACTGAGGAAGGTGATGCGAGGCTCATGGCTGAGGAAGGGGATGAGCTGCTGAGGTGATGAGGTCTGAGGATGGTGAGGAGGAATGGAGTGGGACCAAGTTCCAACCCACTGGCCTTGTCTGGACTCTTTGGCGGAAAGCACCCACTGGTCTGAACTTTCTGGAGCGACTGGAGACTGATCTCCTGTGATTAGCTCTGCAGTTTTCTGTGACTGCACAGCATGTGAGGTCAGTCTTCTGTAGAAGGCTGGGGAATCAATGTTTGTTTAATTTTTTTCTGGCTGTGGGAGCAATAAATCAATGTGTTATTTAATTTTTCTGTGGAAGCAATCATTGAATCTAGGTGTCACATTTTTGTCTGTAGGACAATGTGTGTGTTTTTCCCTATGGGGGCCATTGTGATTTTTTTTTGCCATGTCGGGGACAATGTATGCATTTTTCCCTGTGGGGGACAATGTCTGTGTTTTTTCCTGTAAAGGCTATTGTATATTATTTTTACCAATGCTTATCTATGTGGGAGGCGCTGTGACATGAGTCTCCTCTGGGTGCCATGGCTCCACGCTATGCCTCGGACCCAAATACATTTTACTATTGCACCAATTATAAGCTTTATTTTGTTTATTTGTAGAAAAATACATGTTACTTGTTATATTTGTAGAAAAATACATGTTACTTGCCTCTATATCACTGCAGCATATTGTCTACAGACTGAAACAGTAATCATTCTAATTATCTGATGCGGTTGAGCATCAGGATCGTAAAGATGTGTCCATATTGGAGAGATCCAGCCATTTGAAGTTTAGGCAAAGCCTAATAAATAATTGCAGCTTTTTAAATGAGTCTGGCATTCTAGGCACTTTGGGGCAATGTATTTGAATCACTTGGCTAACTCAAAAATATTGCAAACATAACAGAAGGAAAAGATAAGCTACATAAGTACTTGTAAGTGAAGAGTTGTATACCTGTATCATTCCCAAACGTTCTACATGACACATTGAGGGGTATAAAACCCAACACTTTGAGCATGTTTATGCCTGATTTCATGGTCACATATTGCTTAACCACTTGAGTGGCATGCTCGGAAAATTTCCAGGGCCAGCTGCGCTGTGCAGACTGGCAACCCCGGAAATTTTCCTGGGCATGCCACTGCTCCCCCTCCCTCCTCCTTGCACTCACCTCGGCTGTCCCGGTGGATGACGTGATCATGTCGTGACATCATGACGCGATCGCATCATTCCGCAAAACGCTGCCAGCCGTGCAGAGTACAAGGGAGGAGGGGGGAGAGGATGATAGTGCTGCAGGGCTAGTGCCTGCCAGAAAATGCTACATCTAGGAATGACCATCGATGGTGACCATCGATAGGTAACATTGGTGGTGTAAAACCATGTGGAATGGATCCATGGATGATTTTACCCATCAATGGCCATCCCAGCTTTACATTACAAATGCTAACCAGGGGGCATGGCTTAGTGGGTGTTAGGGGGTGGAGCTACGCTCCATGCCCTGACACTGAGAAAAAAAAAACAATTTGGTAGCACTGAATCATCAATGGTGGGGAACCATCTGGTTCTCCCCCATCGATGGTAAAAGTATTCGACAACGGTCATAAACCATCGACAATTTTAAATCATAGATGCTCAATGGCCATCCCTAGCTACCCCTAGGCAGCGAGCATTCCCTAAGGCAATGAGCATTCCCCGTGGCAACGAGCATGGATCGCAGAGAATAAAACTCCTAACAAAAAGCATGACACAGCGCATGAAACCCCTGGCAATGCGCACTGTCCAAGGGAATCATAGGGCATGTGACAAACTACAGTGGCTTACAATGGTTATGGATGGCCTTGTGGTGCAAGAGTGGTTGTGTGACACGTCTCCTTGTATAACAGCTTTTAGATAATAAATAAAAGGCAACATATGGTCAGCAATAATACTCACGTAGGCTGTGACATTTAGATAATTCCCAGTTTATGTTATGAGTAGCTAACCTATTTTCACATTCTGATGAAATAAAGACTATAGAATTATATTGTATTTTCTGTTGTTAGTAAATGCCAAAGCCTTTCTCCTGTGACAGTGATGTGCAGTTGCAGGCCTTATCAATGTGACTAACAAAACTTTTATTATTGCCTTGTTTGGTATTTATAGAAAGGTAAACGCTCCTTTCACATACCAATAACTCGGTGCCAGCATTTGATTAACAGTGTGCCCTTAAAATCAATCCCTGAGAAGTCAGGGCATGACAGAGATTCCATCTCCTGCTCAAAGTAAATGAAAAGATCCTCACACAAGTTGATTCATCCCGCAGTTGACAGGAAGGTTGAAATGAGAAAGCTCACAGCTAATATATAATGTCCATTTGTAATTAGTTATGTTGTAAATAACCAATAGAATGAGAAGGTGAGAAAGAAACAAGCACATTGAAGTCTCTCTCAATAAGAGAGAGGGATTTGCATATTCAAACATGAGCAGTTTTATAGAGCTCTTAAGACATAAAGTGGAGCATTATAAGAAACACTTAAATATGCCCACCTTCATACACTTACAAGATGCTACCTCCTGCTCTTAATTATAATTGTTGTTTATTAGTCTCTCTTATCAATGCCTCTCCATCTGAATTAGTAGTCATGAATGAGGTTAAGAGGCTGTACAGTCATCAACCTCTTGCCTTGTTCTGACCAATGACTTGTATTTGACGGAGCAATGGTAACACCACAGCTTTCAATGTCTCATATACCTAATATAGTGAAGAAATCTTTCCTAATCATATATATTCCAGATTTACTCCATGTAAATTTAAAACTTACATATATTCCAAATAAATCTAAACAGATGATAATTCACACAATGGTACAGCTACTGCCACATGCACGCATTACAGGGGATCAGTATGTTAAACGACCGCACGGGATGCTGTATGTTAGTATACCAACATCGGCATCCAGAGCGGGGGAATGCTGCCAAGGGGGCGAGTGCAACGAAGGCCCTTGCAGGCTCTGTGGCGACCTCGCCACAGGTTACATAGTTACAAAGTTGTTGAGGTTGAAAAAAGACAAATGTCCATCGAGTTCAACCTATTGTACATTTTTTTGTTTTTAGATATTTTTTTAAATATTAATTAAATGCTGTATCCCTGGATATTTTTTTCAGCTAGGAATTAATCTAATCCATTTTTAAACTTATTGATTGAGTCCACTATTACTACCTTCTCTGGCAGAGAATTCCAAATCCTTACTGCTCTTACTGTGAAGAATCCTTTTCTCCGTTGGGTATGGAATATTTTCTCCTCTAACCTCAGGGGGTGTCCTCGTGTCCTATGTAGTGTTTTTTGGTAAACAAATCATTTGATAGATCCTTGTATTGTCCCTTAATGTATTTATAAATATTAATGATGTCCCCTCTCAGTCGCCTTTTTTCCAGTGTGAACATATCAAGCCTTTTAAGTCTTTCCTCATAGTCCAGTGTCTCTAACTCCTTAACCAGTTTAGTGGCTCGCCTCTGAACCCTTTCAAGTTCCAAGATATCTTTTTTTATAATATGGGGGGTCATTCCGAGTTGTTCGCTCGCAAGTGAATTTTAGCAGATTTGCTCATGCTAAGCCGCCGCCTACTGGGAGTGAATCTTAGCATCTTAAAATTGCGAACGATGTATTCGCAATATTGCGATTACACACCTCGTAGCAGTTTCTGAGTAGCTTCAGACTTACTCTGCCAGTGCGATCAGTTCAGTGCTTGTCGTTCCTGGTTTGACGTCACAAACACACCCAGCGTTCGCCCAGACACTCCCCCGTTTCTCCAGCCACTCCTGCGTTTTTTCCGGAAACGGTAGCGTTTTTTCCCACACGCCCATAAAACGGCCTGTTTCCGCCCAGTAACACCCACTTCCTGTCAATCACATTACGATCGCCAGAACGATGAAAAAGCCGTGAGTAAAATTCCTAAGTGCATAGCAAATTTACTTGGCGCAGTCGCAGTGCGGACATTGCGCATGCGCATTAAGCGGAAAATCGCTGCGATGCGAAGATTTTTACCGAGCGAACAACTCGGAATGACCCCCCTGGTGCCCAAAACTGTACACAATACTCCAGGTGTGGTCGCACCAATGATTTATACAGTGGTAGGATTACACTCTCATCCCTTGTCTCCATACCCCGTTTTATGCATGATAACACCTTATTAGCCTTTGCTGCTGCATTTTGACATTGCGTACTGCTACCAAGTTTATTATCGATGAGCACACCCAGATCCTTTTCAACTACCGTTATTCCTACATTTTCCCCATTTAGTTTATAGGCTGCCTGATTGTTCTTAGTCCCAAGGTGCATAACTTTACATTTGTCTATATTGAACCTCATTCTCCATTTTTCTGCCCAGGCCTCCAGTCTAGATAAGTCATTCTGTAGAGACTCAACATCCTTGTCTGGATTAATTATTCTACATAATTTAGTATCATCTGTGAAAATTGACACTGTGCTTTCCAGTACCTCACCTAGGTCATTAATGAATATATTAAACAGCAATGGCCCGACTACTGAGCCCTGCGGTATTCCACTGAGTACTGAAGCCCATTAACCCCCTCTCGCTGTTCCATATTAAACAGCCAATTACTCACCCAAGTACAGATAGTGTTTCCTACCCAAAAGCCTTAGAGAAATCTAAAAAGATCACATCCACTGCCTGACCCTTATCAATATTATTGCTCACTTTCTCGTAGAAGCTTATTAAGTTAATTTGACACGACCTGTCCTTCACAAATCCATGTTGACTCCTAGTAATAACCTTGGAGGTATCCAAGTACTCTAGAATGCTATCCCTTATTATACCTTCTAGTATTTTCCCCACTATAGATGTCAAGCTAACCGGTCTATAGTTCCCGGGGAGCGTTTTAATACCCTTTTCAAATATTGGGACTACCTCTGCTATACGTCAGTCCTTTGGTATCATTCCTGATCTAATTCACTCACTGAAGATCAAATATAGAGGTTTCGCTATCTCTACGTTGAGTTCCATAAGAACCCTGGGGTGGAGTCCATCCGGCCCAGGAGATTTATTTATCTTAATTTTACTTAGTCTCGCCCGGATTACTCCCTCATTTAAGCAAGGTTGTATTCTCCACCTATGGGTGTTGTGGTCAACCCATAGAGGGGGATTCACCTACCTTGCCAGTATACTGGTGGCGGTATGGTAACCCAGTCGAAGTTCATGCATCAGTATTCTGACAGCCGGGATCCCGACGAGCAGTATGGTGAGTGCATACTGACTGCAGGCATACACTGCTTAGCCTGTCTGCCCTCAATAAGCCCGCCCACAGACTGGTTTCACAGGAGTCTGGGGGCAGGCTTATTAAAGATAGACAGGCTGAGCAGTGCATGCCTGTCTTCCATACGTGCGGCAGCTGCTGATCCCTTGGGCAGGAAGCCAGCGCATATGTTACATACAACCAGTGTCGTACTGGGGTATGAAGGGCCCACCGGGGGAAGGCAGTGGTGGGGACCCATGCTTAGGGGTGTCTACAGAGGGGCTAACCTTTAGGGAGTGCATTGTCTGGGACACTTGTTAAATATATATAGTAAAACTGCTATGCTAGTCCATGCATAATAAAATACCAGATTAGTAACAGGAATGCACTGTGCAGTATAATGTAGGGAGGTGGGCCCTTAGGCAGTGAGGCCCACCGGGGGTTTCCCCCATGCTCCTATGGGCCACTTTGACCCTGCATACAACTTCACATGCATGTTCATGTCTGCTGGCCAGCTCCTTCCTGTGGGCTTTGGTCGGTGCTGCAGCCACCGATGTATGTTACTAGACTGCTTCTCTTGTACATGTATTGTGGTCACCAAACAGAATTACAGGATTAGAATCTGCATTTCCCCTCTCACAGAATCTGACATTCCTCTATTAATACAGAAGTGGGGCAAATGCAGAATGCAGTCAGGGGAAGGGGGGGGGGGGGGGAGGGTTTGTGTGTGTGTGTGTGTGTGTGTGTGTGTGTGTGTGTGTGTGTGTGTGTGTATGTATATTATATATATATATATATACACTGTATATATATATATATATACATACACACACACACATATTTTATATATATATATATATATATATATATATATATACACACATACACACACACACACAGTATATATAGCACACACATACATACATACATATACAAACACACTACACAAACACACATGCATACATACATACATACATACATACATACATACATACACACACAACATACGTGCCTACTTTTGAAAACTAGTTTCAGGGAGATTTTAGATGAATTTTCAGCGCCGCTGAGGGCAAGGGCGGATTTAGGGGTGAGGGCGCCTCTAGGCACAAAAGCAACACCCCCCTGCATAATTTTATTTGAATTTGTTTGGTTATTAGACCTCATTTGATGACAGACAATTTAATAGATTTATTTAAAAAAGCCACTAACTACTGTATTATTTTCTTTTCTTTTTTTCAAATTATATATACATACTTAATAGGACAGCTTACAGGGGAGTATGTGAATGTCCAACCCATTTACACTCCATTCACAATGGCATATAGTACAGTACATTGGAAATATTTTGTAGTTACTAGTACTTTTTGAACTAACAGTACCAACACAAGCATCAAGTGCCGCCCCTAGGCACGTGCCTCAAATGCCTCATGGGAAATTTGCTATTGGCTTAGGGGGCATGTCATGTGGCATGTCTAGTTTCACCTAAATTTCCAGGGCTGGTTTTCCATCCTAATCCGCCCCTACCTAAAGGTACTGTAAAACCTTAAGAAAAAATATTATCCACAAGCACTGACCCTATTCTGATATAAATCATAAAACACTGAGGAATATCCTTTTTGACATGGAGTAAATTTAAGGTAATGCACTCGCATACTGTACACTAAAATAGACAATGAAAGGCAATGTACGCAGGCTTCAATGGTTTGTAGATAGATCTCTCCTTGAAATTACACATTTCTACACATTTTGTGAGACTGTAAATCACTTCTTCATGGAAAGTCTTTTCCTGAAGTATTGAGTTGCAGTTTCACGAAACACCAGTGCTGAAAGTAGGGTGGTACGGGGTGGTATGGAGCACCATTAAGAAAATGGTGGTGGTACGCAGAACCACCAGCACAGAGCTGGGGCATAACTTAGAAGGGGCATTTTTGTGTGTGGGACTTAAAATGGTGTCAGTGGCATAACGGTGTGTGGCCTAATGTTTAATGGGCATTACGGTGTGTGGCATAATGTTTATATGGTGATATGGTGTGTGGCATAATGTGTAATGGGCATTAAAGTGTGTGGTATAATGTGTAATAAGCATTATGGTGTGTGGCATACTGTGTAATAAGCATTATGTTGTGTGGCATAATGTGTAATGGGCATTACAGTGTGTGGCACAATGTGTAATGGGCATTACGGTGTTTGGCATAAGGTGTAAGGGGGCATTATGGTGTGTGGCATAATGTGGCTGTGCCTCTATTGTCATATAGCCACTTCCCTAGTTTTGTGTGACCACGCCCCCTCATGACATGTGACCACGCCCATTTTTTTACTATCCGTACCACTAAGAAAAGATTTCTACTTGTACCACTGCAAAACACATTTGTATACTTACCCCATGTCACAGTGGACATTGTACTTATATTGTTTATCTTAGATTGAATTTTATTAGTCTTTGAAGGGTTAAAAAGTTTGAGCATATGGGAAAATGTATCAATTTAAGATGAGGGACTGAGATTTAAAACAAAGAGATCAAAGAGATTTAGTGGGGCCAAAGCTTGGAAAGAAAGAAAATTGTGAGAGATAACATACTAGCCAATTAGCTTCTGCCTTTCATTTTCAAAATGTGTTTGAAAAATGAGTAAGGAGCTGATTGGTGCTATATGAGTCTTCTCACCTAAAATTAAGTAAGGGAAGTACAGCAAGCCTTTTAGTCAACACTTAAGGATCCTGTTAATTTTCTACATAGTTATGTAGTAACTGCATAATTGTATACATTGTTGATATGTGCTTATAGACTTATAGACAGTGATGTGCGGTGGGGTGAGGCAGGTGAGGCAGAGCCTTTCCTGTCATACTTACATTTAAACCAGAGGTTTGACTGAATAAAGTATATAAAAATACTGATAATTTGTTTGAAATATTTTCTTTGAATTATTATAATAATTTTTATAACTCAAATTCTGGAGTAAAAAGTCTGTGGCAGATGAGGCAGTGCCTCACCTTTGTATCCTTTCCACACATCTCTAATCAAAACTCACCAGATTTCCAGGAGTTTATACTGCTGCACCTGTGTATGATGACCAGATGTACCCTTTGGCTCATATATTGCAAGGAATTCTGGCTCTGGGGTTAGCCAGTGCCTCCTTAGCCATTTAGCTCACCTCGAGTCCCTGCTTATAGACACACTAGGCGATGAGCTCTGTGAGCGACATTGCCTAGTGTGTCCCCCTCCCAGGCCATCCAATGTAGACATACACACTGTGCGATGCCGCTAGCGCTATCTCACAGCGACGTCATGCCGCGGCCAGCCAGACCATGCAGCTTTGGATGATGAGTCCAAATTGAGCTGCATGCACGGCCAAGACTGAGGGTCATTAACAACCCACGTTGCCGTGCATCACTCATCATTTACAGCGTACACACTAGTCAATATAGTTAACAATGACGCTCAGGAAGGATCAAAATGAGCTACGTCGTTTACTATATTGACTAGTGTGTATGGGCATTAATGCAGGAGATTGCATAGAAATGTCTTGCAGGAGGCTGTTTAGCGCTGTAGATCGCAGTACCTTTTATTACCAAGGGAAACTAGTATAATCTGACCCCTAAATACCAAACTAAAAAAAAGTAAAGCTTTTCGGAGTTTGGCCCCATGCTCAGAAGGTGTAAATTGCTTAAACCCATGGAGGAATACTAGCAGGAGAGAAATGCCTCTCCTGCAGCCTCAGATTCTAGAAACTGATACTGTGCATATGTACAGTGTCAGATTACCCACAGTACTGTGGTCTTTCACAAACATGAAAAGCTTCTTCTATATGCCGAGGAAGTAACATGCAGGTATCACTACCACTGATCCTGCAAGTTACACTTAGGGGGTAATTCAGACCTGATCATAGCAGCAAATTTATTAGCACTTGGGCAAAACCATGGCCCTCATTCCAAGTTGTTCGCTTGCTAGCTGCTTTTAGCAGCCGAGCAAACGCTAAGCCGTCGTCCTCTGGGAGTGTATTTTAGCTTAGCAGAAATGCGAACGAAAGGATCTCAGAGCGGCTACAAAATAATTTTGTGCAGTTTCAGAGTAGCTCCAGACCTACTCAGAGCCTGCGATCACTTCAGACTATTCAGTTCCTGTTTTGAAGTCACGAACTCGCCCTGCGTTGGGCCAGCCACGTCTACGTTTCCCCAGCCACGCCTGCGTTTTTATCTGGCACGCCTGCGTTTTTCCGCTCACTCCCTGAAAACGGTCAGTTGACACCCAGAAACGTCCACTTCCTGTCAATCACTCTGCAGCCAGCAGTGAGACTGAAAAGCTTCGGTAGACCTTGTATGAAACTACATCGGCCATTGTAATAGTACGACGCACATGCGCATTGCGTCGCATACGCATGCGCAGAACTGCCGTTTTTTTTGCCTGATCGCTGCGTGGCAAATGAAAGCAGCTAGCGAACAACTCGGAATGACCACCCATGTGCACTGCAGGCAGGGCTGCCAAGAGAAATCCTGGGCCCCGGTACAACAATTTCCTAGACCCCCATGCCCTTCCCCTGGAGGGGGTGTGACCACAGCATGCTGAGGGCATGGCCACACCTCTTTGGGGGGGTGTCTAGCACATAAGAAGAACCCACTCACAGGAGCATGGCATGCCTCCCAGACAGTGCAGTAGAGAGCATGGCTGTGCCCAGGTACTTTTCAGGGGACATAGCCTAATCTCAGGAGGAATGGCCATGCACCCTTAGAAAACAATAGAGAGAAAAAAATTGAATTTTAAGCACTTCCCTGGCCACACTTCAGCCCAGCATACAGCAGTGTGTGCTGGGCTGAGAAGAAAAGCTGAAGCTGCTGCATCCAGGTAAGTGGGAGTGGGAGAGTGGGGTGGTGGGGACCTGGGCCCCTCTATGAGACCTGGGCCCCTCCATGAGACCTGGGCCCCTCCATCAGACCTGGGCCCCTCCATCAGACCTGGGCCCAGGTAATTTGTACCCTCTCCCCCACTCTATCTGCGCTACTGTGTGGCAAAAATAACATTTGCAGAGAGAGTTAGATTTGGGTGGGTAATATTGTTTCTGTGCAGAGTAAATACTGCCTGCTTTATTTCTACACTGCAATTTAGATTTCAATTTAAACACACCCCACTCAAATCTAACTCTCTCTGCACATGTTATATCTGCCCTCTCCCCCTGCAGTGCACATGGTTTTGCCCATCTGCTAACAAATGTGCTGCTACGATCAACTCTTAATTACCCCCTTAGTACATAGCAGCCAGGAGCGGTTCTTGGTGCGGGCAAGCAGTGCCTGCGCCTGGGGCGCTGCGGCCTGGGGGTGCAGCCGAAGTCACCCCGCAGGCCCCGCCGCCTACCTGCACCCCGCTCCCTGGCTGCAGCAGACTGTGTGGGCGTCCGATGCAGCCGGCTCCAGTGACAGACACTAGAGGTCATAATTGACCTCTAGTGTCTGTGCGGCGCTGCTATGGGAGAGACGTCATGACGTCTCGCCCATAGATAAGAGCCGCGGCGGCCAGATGGAGCAGCAGCAGCGGTCGGGAAGCAGGATCGGGGCAGTGGTAAGTATAGTTTTTTTTTATTTTTGTGTGTGTTTGTAAGCAGCTACAAAGGGGCATAGCAACAGGGGGCACAACTACTGGGGCACAGCGACAGGGAACACAGCGACTACGGGCACAACTACTGGGGGCAAAGCAACAGGGGGCACAACTACTGGGGGCACAGCGACAGGGGGCATAGCTACAGGGGGCAAATCTACTGGGGGCAAATCAACAGAGGGCACAACAACTTGGGGCAAATCTGGGGGCGCAACTACTGGGGGCATAACTGTGGCCACGCCCCTCCACAATGAAGCCATGCCCCTATTTTTGATGCGCGCCTTCGGCGCACACTAACTGTTTTGCTGCGGGGCGGGGGAAGCGCCAGTGGTAACTTCCGCACTGGGCGCCACAAGATGTGTAGAACTGGCCCTGATATCAGCAGTGGCATTTTAAGAGAAGAGAGGGCCCGCATGCAGCCTCTGTTGCGGGCCTCCTCCTCTCTGGCAGCAATTGCACATGCACAGGTCTCCAGGAACATGGTGTCCCCACTGTGTTCCCAGGGTTGTCACCAATGTACATAGGTAAATCACTCAGAAATTCCAGTGGCGGCCATTTTCAAAGTGATGTGTCTGCAGTGCAGGTCCACCATGGGACTCCAGAGGGGTTAGTGTAATATATGGGTGCAAGGTGTGCAGTGTGGGTGCCCCTGGACACAGAGGCCCATGTGCACCATTAGCAGGGATATTTTCATTTAAAATGAATACATCTTCCACAAAACTGATGCTTTTTATTTGATCAAGAACATTTCAGTGGATGATACAGATGTGTCCTCCTTCATCATTTCTGCAGTCACTTAAAACAGCCTTTCTAGTTAGTTGCACCTAGTCATGAGTGCATTTACTAGCGCCAAGCTAGTCTGTTCATGCATTTTTCCACAAAAATGTGCCTTATTTGCATTACTATGTGAATACTGACACACAAGCAGACTGTATACAAAATGATATGTTACATTGTTTTCCTTTAATACACTGTAACGTGCCTGGGACTCAGGGTCGATATTGTCTAGGTCGACACACATTAGGTTGACACCTATTGGTCGACATTGAGTAGGTCGACTCGTGAAATGGGTTGACATGGCTATTAAGTCGACATGAACAAAGTTGACATGGAAAAAGGTTGACATGAGTTTTTTAATGTTTTTTTGGTGTCGTTTTCTTCGTAAAGTGATGGGGAACCCCAATTAGTGCACCGTGTCCCCTCGCATGGCTTGCTTCATTTGCCATGCTTCAGGCACGGTGCCTCGCTCCGCTACCACTGCGTTCGGCACAGGTTACCGTTCCCAATTGTAGTCCATGTGGATCGTAAAGTATGAAAAAGTATAAAAAAAAATGTGAAAAACTCATGTTGACCTTTTTCCATGTTGACCTTGTTCATGTTAACCTAATGGTTGTGTCGATATTTCCTGTGTCGACCTACTCACTGTCGACCAATAGGTGTCGACCTAGATTCTGTCGACCTATAGTCCGGATACCACTGTAACGTAGCATTTCGTATGCTTGAATACACTGTAACGTAGCATTTCATATGCAGATCATACTTGCCTACCTGACCCTCTCCATGAGGGAGAAAATGCTCTGTTCCTGGACTTTCCTGGTAAGGTATGATTGCCATCACCTGTGGTGAAACACCTTTCTTATCAATTACCTAGCTCACCACAGGTGATGGCAATCATACATTACCAGGAAAGTCCAGGAATAGAGCATTTTCTCCCTTATGGAGAGGGTCAGGTAGGCAAGTATGATGCAGATACAGCTGCAGTTGCACACAGAATGTAGTCATGCTCATATGATTTTAATCAGCAAAGTCTGCTTGTGCGTCTTATCTGCATAATGATGCGAATAAGACACATTTTTGAGGGGGAGAGAAGCTCCCCACTAGCAGAGTCACATGGGAACTAGCAGCTCTCATGCACCCTATGTGCTGCAACACATTATGTATGGAGGCTAGATGAGAAAGAAAGTATATGTACAGTACATACTAAATATTTCTACTAATCTTATACTGGGTCTTCTCTGCCAGACTCTTTCAAGGTATCACATGATATAAATTTATGCCACAATCCAAATGCCGGCTGGCAACATTGGGGGTCATTCCGACCTGATAGCTCGCTGCAGTTTGTCGCAGAGCAGCGATCGGGTGGAACTGCACATGCGCTGGCGCCACAGTGCACCGGCACATGGCAGTCGTCATTGCCTAGCAATCACCTCTGAGACAGAGGCGGTCACTGGGCGGGAGGGGGCTGAACGGCGGCGCAGTTCGGCCAACGCATACGTGGCTGGACCGTTGGGGGCGGGCCGCAGCGGCTGTATGACGTCTCACGCAGCCACTGCGGCCAGTAGCAGCGACGAACAACTCCATGCCAGCTGCAGGAGCTGCGCTGGCCGGGAGTTACTCCACAAATACAAAAGCATTGCCGCTTTGCGATGCTTTTGTATTTGTGCAGGAAGGGGGGGGGGGGGCGTCAGGGCCGGCTCCAGGCCTACTAGCACCATGAGCGAGAAAATGTAAAAGCCCCCCCCCCCCCCCCATGCGCGCTCCGCGCTCCCGGAAAAGTGGGTGTGGCCTCTGGAAAAGTGGGCGTGGCCTCGTAACTTCATATCATCAAACTATAAATATATTTTCACACAATTAGCAGCCTTACCCATAGCCACAGTAGTGTTCCTTACACACAATGTCTCCAGTATAGTTCCAGATACACATAATGTGCAGTGGCAGATAGACATGACATGCCCCGCAGCAGTGCCAGCTAGACATGACATGCCCCGCAGCAGTGCCAGCTACACATGACATGCCCCCCAGCAGTGCCAGCTACACATGACATGCCCCGCAGCAGTGCCAGCTACACATGACATGCCCCGCAGCAGTGCCAGCTAGACATGACATGCCCCGCAGCAGTGCCAGCTACACATGACATGCCCCCCAGCAGTGCCAGCTACACATGACATGCCCCGCAGCAGTGCCAGCTACACATGACATGCCCCGCAGCAGTGCCAGCTACACATGACATGCCCCCCAGCAGTGCCAGCTACACATGATAGTGTTCACTTTTTAGGGCATGGTGCTGATCACAGGGAGGGCACATTTTTAAGTTAGGAGGGCAAAATGATGTACATACTGTAATGCTTGTTGTTCCCATACCTATATGCTAAAGCATGGACAGTGCGCGCGGAAGGCGCGCAGCAAAAATTAAGGGGAGTTACTTCGTGGGGAAGGTACGCGGCCACATAATAGTGGCAATTTGCATTACACCACACAGTAGTGCAGCTAATACACACTGCACCAGGTAGAACCTCCTATACACTTTGCGCCAGGCACAGCACTGAGACACATTGCACCAGGGAGAGCACTGAGACACATTGCCTAGCCACAGACGCCTAGCGGGAACACTACATGACATGCCCCCCAGCAGTGCCAGCTACACGTGACATGCCCCCCAGCAGTGCCAGCTACACGTGACATGCTCCCCAGCAGTGCCAGCTACACGTGACATGCCCCCCAGCAGTGCCAGCTACACGTGACATGCCCCCCAGCAGTGCCAGCTACATAAATGGCCACACAGTGCCAGATATGCACCCACAGTTCAGATACATAAATGCCCCCAAAGTGCCAGATACATAAATGCCCCTACAGTGCAGATATGCCCCCCACAGTGCCAGATACATAAATGCCCCCACAGTGCCAGATACATAAATGCCCCCACAGTGCCAGATACATAAGTGCCCACACAGTGTCAGATACATAAGTGCCCCCACAGTGCCAGATAAATAAGTGCGCACAGTGCCAGATATGTCCCCACAGTGCCAGATATAAAAATGCCCCCACAGTGCCAGATATGCCCCCACAGGGCCAGATACATAAATGCCCCCAGTGCCAGATGCATAAATGCCCACAGTGCCAGATATGTCCCCACAGTGCCAGATATAAAAATGCCCCCACAGTGCCAGATATGTCCCCACAGTGCCAGATATAAAAATGCCCCTACAGTGCCAGATATGCCCCCATAGGGCCAGATACATAAATGCCCCCAGTGCCAGATACATAAATGCCCCCAGTGCCAGATGCATAAATGCCCCCAGTACCAGATGCATAAATGCCCCCAGTGCCAGATGCATAAATACCCACAGTGCCAGATATGTCCCCACAGTGCCAGATGTAAAAATGCCTACACAGTGCCAGATATGTCCCCACAGTGCCAGATATAAAAATGCCCCCACGGTGCCAGATATGGCCCCAATGCCAGATACACATGTCTCATGCCCCCAGTGACAGACATGTTCCCAGTGCCAGATATCCCCCCCCCTCACCTGCCCCCGTGCTGCTCACCGGTCACCGCGATGGTTGCTGAGGCTGCTGCTAGGTGCTGCTCTTTGGCTGAGGGCAGGGAGGAGAGCGCAGCGTGCGCCTCTCCTAGGAGCCCTCAATCTCCGGCGGCGGTGTACAGGTTCAACTAGGTGCCGGTCCGCAAACCAATCAAAGCTCGCGGTCCGGCAGCCAATCAGCCTCAGCTGCCGGACCGCGAGCTGTGGTTGGCTCACGGGCCGGTGCCGGTTAGAGGGGAGGGGAGCGGACTGCAGCTGTAGCGACGGCTCCAGGCTCCAATATGGCATCCAGAGCTAGCGGCGCCCATAAAGTGCGGCGCCCTGTTCGGCCGCTCTGTTGGAACATGCCTGGAGCCGGCCCTGGGGGGCGGCACTGACATGCGGGGCAGACTAGCCCTGTGCTGGGCGTCCCCCCGCATGTCAGGGAAGATGATTGTAGCTGTGCTAAATTTAGCACAGCTACGATCAACTCGGAATGACGCCCATTGTTTCACCATAAAGTTACAGCTATACTGTATCTCTCATACAGAGTAGGCAGAATGAAACATCGCAATTAATTTACAAATCAAAGAGCAGTATTCAAATTGTAAAACAAGATATCCAAATCAGATTGTGGAAGCCTACTTCATATATTGTGAAGCACGTTATTCACCTTATTTCTGTAGGTCTACTGCTCTTCCCTTTTTTAATTCTCCTTTTTAACCAATTTTATTTTTCAGTTTTTGTCAGTTCATTTTTAGTGGTGTTTAAAAACAATAATGTTTTTACTTTACTTACGTGTAGATTGTATGTCGATCTGTAGAATTTAAATTTCTGAATCAAACATTGTATACAAAATAGTAATGGCAAGCATACTGCATTACTTTTATTATTATAACTTTAGTTTTATTTTGTTTTAGGGATGGTTTGTTTTTTTAGAAAAGAGAATTTAATTTAATTAATGTTTTACGATTGCGAATAGTACTGTACAAGTACTATTGATACACAAGTACTGTTAGAGTAATCAGGACTACACTCTCTCTTTGCTGTTCAAAATAAGGCCGATAGCTTTGGGAGCCTTGTTCAGTCACCTGTGAAACTGATCTAATGAGTCTTAAATGGGCTCTGATGTGTGGCTGGTTAACCTATGGATGACTGCCCGCCCTGGAGCAGGAAAATAACCTAAACAGTACACATTACATTTTGCCATTTCTAACACATATTTAATTACATGTGATACAACCCAGAGGCACTTCTCTCTGAATGTGACTTGTAGACCAATCATATTGTGTGAGAGAGAGCAATGTCTCAAAATACACAAATAATGTCTTTGAAAGCCCAACCAAACAAAAAACAAACAAAATACACAGATCTGTTTGTGTGCAGAATACATATTCACAGACCCAATTCTGTGAACTCAATCAGCTATATTTGCACAATTGTTGTGTAAAAACTCCTGAAAATTAAAATAATACTTGCTTACTCTCCAAGAATGGCCGGGAGGCTCCCAAAAATTGGATGGCACTCCTGGTCACCCAGAAAAGTGGCAGGCCTTCTACATCCAGCTTGTACCCCCTGCATACCCCACACTGTCCCCTGCTCACCCAAGCAGCCACCCTTGTCCAGTGGAAAAGTAGGAGGGGAGATGATGTGATTCGCACTGAATCGCAAGATCGGAGCCCCATCCCCTGCTTTACAAATTTCAGTAATGTTCGCATTGTATAGCGGGGGCGGAGCCGCAATATTGCAATCACATCTTCCACCCCAGCATCCACTCGCTGCTGGACCATTTATCTGGTGATTTTTGCTCTGTTGCTGCCACCAAACGGCAACTCCAGAGAGGTAAGTATTAAAGAAATGAGTGCAGCATGTGCAGTGTGGGCTCAGGGGTCCGTCTCATCGCACACACTGCACTCATTGTAAATAGTGGTTCTTTCCCAGTCATGTAACAGACAAAGGGCCTAATTCGGTAAAGATTGCAAATTCTGATGTCACGCAGCCGCTGTGATCATGCCCCCGTTTGCGCTGCACAGCCCCTGTTCATCCGGCTCTGCCCCCGCAATGCTCCTTCTCCTCCCTGGAAATGGAGCGTTGACCAGCAACCCCCACCATCCCCGCCCCGAGAATGCCTCTGCCTGATTGGCAGAGGCGATCACATTTTCTGCGCCCCCCCCCCCCCCGCAGAAAATACGGGTGCATGTGCAGGATGGGCGCTACACATGCATCCGCATCTTTTTCTCAATAATTCCATTTGGATCACACACTGCGATTCAACCTGAATTAGGCCCAAAATTCGGAAGGAACATTATAGTTGCCCCAACTTAGGGAATTTGGGTGGATTTATCAAAGGTTGGTGAGAGATCAAGTGGAAAGATATAAAGTACTAACCAATCAGATTCCGTAATTTTACAGGCTGTGGAGGATATTTATCAAAGCTGGAGAGTGATGAAAGGGAGAGATAAAGTATCAACCCAGAGGTTCCCAAATGTGGTCCTCACTCAAATGTAGTCCTCAAGGAACCCCAATAGACCAGGCTATAAAGATGTCCATGCTTACGCACAGGTGACTTAATTAGTACCTCAGTTTGATTATACCATCTATGCACAAGCAAGGATATAACTAAAGCCTGCACTGTTGGGGTGCTTGATTTCTGCATTTAGGAACCACTGTACCAACCAATCGGCTGCTGTCATTTTACAGGCTGTGTTTGAAAAATGACAGCTAGGAGCTGATTGGTTGGTACTATATCTCTCTCCAGTTTATATCTCTTCAAGCTTTGATAAATCTCCACTTTTGTAACATCCATTATACAAGTTTAGGCCAGAGGTCTTTTTTAGGTCCAGGTTTTAAGGATAGAGCCTTGAGCCCTGTAGGAGAAAGAGCTCTATATAAATAAAATTATTATTATTATTATTATTAATTATTATTATTATTATTATTTATTGTTATTATATCCATGTTTGAGCACAGGTGACATATTTAGTACCGCCATCATTTTTATTTAACCATGTTTAATGGTCAGATATAGATCACTCTGAAATTATATTTGCAGAATTGTATATTATGGTATTATGTTGCTTAGAATATATGTACTTAATCAGCAGGAACTGATTGTGTTTTAATTTTTATTTTTTTATCTAATCTTCTAAATGTCATCTGAAAATATAATTCTAATACTGTGGATCTCATTAGGCCAAATTGATGACAGTTGAGAAATTATGCTAATGAATATTGTAGAATTTCCATCAGTAATTGAAAACTGGCTAAGATTGCATTTTGGCACAATACCTTTTACATTTACATCTTGGGTAGACAGATACTCCTTTTAATAAATAATTTTGCGTGTTTTGTGTACTGTGCCAGTTCACATGTTTAATGTGATGCTACTAGTACCGCTTTCAGATTACACACCCAGGTCGAACCTGGCTTTTGAACCCGGGTCCGACCCAGTTCAGACCCTTTAACATTGCAGTTTTGATCCGGGTTATTCCTGGGATGGTTCATTTCACACTGAACCCGGGTCACCCATGTTAAACACTATAATGTGATTTAAAATGGACTTTTCTGGCTCACATTGATGAGGTGCCAAAGGAAAAAGAAGGAGGGGCGGGGGACTCCTCTGAGCAGACACATAAACAGCCACCTTTTTCAGAGACCTGTGTTAAATATCTCGGGTCAGAGGCTTTCACACTGCACAATGACCTGGGTTCAACCCGTGTTTAACCCATCTTTTAACCTGGGTTGAGATGCCTGGTTGCTCGATCCGGGTTATTCACTTTGGCGCTATCACACTGCACCTTCACCCGGGTCGACTCGTCAATAACCCAGGATATTTTGGAGATGTGAAAGGGGTATAACTGTGTTCCATTGCTAGATATGTGCTCAGTATGCTTCTAAATAAAGCTTCAATCATCAAAATATTCTGTATATGATGCAAGGGGTTAAAAGGAGACATACCTTCATCACTCTGTGCTTGATTGCATTTGAAGTAATTCCCCAAAACTATTGCAAAAGTTATCCAGTTCAAGAGCTTCAGTATCATTTTCTGTCAGACTTCACTTGGGGCAAATCTGAAATGAGAGGAGAATAAAAAAATGAAGTAAAGATGTGACATGCTCATCTCTCATTCACTCAGTGGCAGTCATGTTGTGTAGGACTCCATTGAGCTCATCATCAGTCACTTGTATCAATAACAGCGTAGCTGCTCTTATCCACTGTGGTAGTCAGAGTGACTGTACTTATTGCCCGCTAGCAATCCCAGATCCACACAGAAGGTTTTCTGATAACAAATGTGCAGTAACCACAGCGTTTTGTTTCTGCATTTTTTTTTTTACCTCTATTTAACACTAAGAGGTGTCAGGAGTTCAGAAAGCAATATAAAAGTACTAAAATGGACTGAAAATGTTTTGCTAGCTGTAGAGAACATCAATCTAAAAATCAAACCTGTCTTCTAGCATACAGACGTCAGCATGAAATCTCAGATGCCACTTAAAAGAAAACCAAGCAGCCTACATGAAAGTACTACTGTACAGTGCTAGTAACATTTATGGACTGTATGTAGAGTGGTTAATTTCGTCTGATACTATATCAAATAAATGGAATGCACTACTAAGTTTCTGTCTTGTATAATTCATTGCAAAGCTAATATAAAACAACATGATCCAAAGGGATATGTATAAAAGCTTGGAGAGAGTTAAAGTGGAGAGAGATAAAGTTCCAGCCAATCAGCTCCTGTCAGTTTACAGGCTGTGTTTGAAAAATGACAGGAGCGGATTGGTTTGTACTATATCTCTATCTACTTTCTCTCTCCAATCTTTGATAACTCTCCCCCCAAGTACCTTAATTTTAGTTGCTACAACTAACCTACACTACAGTATGTAGACAAAAGTGATTGGACACTGACCACAAATAGATCAACAAGATTTTATTGACGTCAGTACTTTGTAGGTCCACCATGTGCAGTGATCACTGCAGACACTCTTCTTGACAAACTGTCCATAAGTTCCTGGACAACAGTAGGCGGTATGTTTTGCCATTCCACCTTAAGTACATTGGCATAAGACTTAATTCCATTAGAATCATGTTTTATTGGCACCGACCTCTCCGCGCTGACTCGAGAATCTCTGCATTTTGTGGTGAGGGGGTGTTGCTTAAAATGGTGGTCAATTAAAATAAATATATCTGTCAGGGGTCCTGGGAACTCAGAACCTCCCCTGTGTGCGCCACTGATACACACGATCAAAGAAACTCCAACTAGTTGGCTGGTTGGAATTAAAATCTGGTAATGTATAGGGGGGGTACACACTGAGAGATCTGTGTTTAAAATCGAAGCAATCTGGCTAGAGCATTTCTACCGTGTCTATGCCCTCCCAGTGGCGCATCGCTATCGCCGGTGCTAGATTGAGCCTGCATGCAGGATCAATCTAGCGCAGAGGTTCTCAAACTCAGTCCTCGGGGGCACACACAGTGAATGTTTTGCAGGTCTCCTCACAGAATCGCAAGTGAAATAATTAGCTCCACCTGTGGACCTTTTAAAATGTGTCAGTGAGTAATTAATACACCTGTGCACCTGCTGGGTTACCTGCAAAACATGCACTGTGTGTGCCCCCGAGGACCGAGTTTGAGTACCTCTGATCTAGCGGGTTGCTCACTTTACCGTTGTGTGAAGAGAGCGTCCCCGCGTCCCCCCCTCTCCTGCTCAGCACATCGTGCTGTGCTGAGCGGGGGGAGAGATGTGTGCTGAGCGGTCTGTGTTAAGATCGCTCAGCACACATCTCTCCCGTCAGTACCCCCCTTATGGGAGCAAATGACAATCAGCAATTTATTACCAAACACTATTGTTTGTTTTCCAACAATTGAGAGTAAATTGCTGCTTGTCATTTGCTCCCATACATTACCAAATTTTCATTCCAACCAGCCAACTATTTGGATGAAAGTTAGTCTGGGTATGGTCAGCATTACATAGGTTCTGTGGCTGATTAACACCAGGTGCAATCAGACTTAAGGTCAACCAGCAAAAAACCTGTGTAATTTGTGTCCCTGCATAATGAGATATTATAGCAACACTAGGTATAATTAGCACTTTGTAATTATATAGGAGGAAGAGAAAAGCTGATGCACACTCTTAGCACTAAGAACACTGATAGTATAAATAATTAAAATAAACCCTCACAATTAACATGGAGTTTAAGTGAAGTTCTTAGCACACATTTGCACAAAGATGTGGGCCCATGCACCGCAACCATGTGACTTCATTTCACATGGGTCCCTAACATTTCTAATACTATCACATTATATAAATTTATTCAGGTCTTAACTTTAAATAGAGCCCTTATCAATGTGAGATCTGAAATGTAGGACCTCTGCTAATTAAAACATTTGAGGGTGCCAATACCAGCAGGAAGGAGATAGGTATGAAATACCTCCAATCAAAATCCAGACGGTCGAAATCCTGACAGCAATTGACCGACGGTCAAAATCCCGACACGGTCAAAATCCTGACATGGACAAAATACCGACATTTAAAATACCGACAAGGTCAAAATACTGACATGTAAAATGCCGACAGGTCAAAATACCAACATGCATTTTTCATTGTTTTGTGTGTATGTTGACATAGGTCGACATAGACACCATATAAGTGTACTTAATCCCCTCGCATGGCTCGCTGCGCTTGCCATGCTTCGGGCACGGTGCCTCCCTGCACTCGGCACACTATTATATTCCCCCTCCGGGTCCACTGGGATGGTAAAGTATGAACAAGTCGGTTTCAATGAAAAAATCATGAAGAACTCATGTCGGCATTTTGACCTGTCTGCATTTTACATGTCGGTATTTTGACCTTGTCGGTATTTTAAATGTCTGTATTTTGTCCATGTCGGGATCTTGACCTTGTCGGGATTTTGACCGTCGGTCAATTGCTGTCGGGATTTCGACCATCGGGATTTTGATTGGAGGTAAATTGACTGCATCCCACACATACACATATAGAGGAAAAAGTAGTCCAGCTCCCCACTTTAGAATTATCTCTGGTTAATTATTATCATTTATTTATAAATAATACACCTATTAAGCTTTCTGAAAGGGTGGTGAATGCGTGTAAGAAAAGCCTGACCGTATTAATACTGTCTGATTTAACCATAAAACAATTCATTTCTAATCCAACTACTCTGACTTTTTTTTTTAAATTGCATATTACATGGGTCAAAGCAATTATTTATCATCTTTATCTACTGCATAGCTATGCTCCCAGATTTGAAGTGGGCGGGAAAGAACAACCTGTAGCCAATTACAGCATCACTCATAGCAGGACAGAGTACATCAGAAGAGGAATATGATGACCTGACTATGCACATAAGGCATATATTGAAAGGTCATACCACTTTCATTAAATGTGATGAACACATATAAAGGTCCTTTAACAAAATATACTTTTTTATGTGTCCATTGCATTTGAAGAAAGTGTTATGACCTTTAAATATTTGTCTTATCTACTAAGTCTATTATTATTATGCCAGTCGAACATGAAAAATTGTATTCCGTCTCATCTATTCATTCTACAGCTATGAATTAGTCTTCACAGCAATGAGCTCGATGAGCCATCATTTTTTATGCTAAATATGAGATAATGTGCTTTTAAAGGTCGCAGATCTATAACATATCAGCTTTACAAAATGTAATATATTCTGAAAAGTCATAGTGAATTTATACAACAGAATAGATAAGGTGGAAATTTAGACATATAGGTAGCAATGTAACTGCCCACTTAGAGTATCACAATTCAAAAGAAGATGCTGCCTTAAAAAATAAGGTGGTAAAATATATTTTTTTAAATGCGTAAGATATTGCTTGAATATTGATATATAAAAAGCATGCCTGCTGTATGTTCATACATGGCCAATAGGCAGCAGTAGAGCATTGAACAACTCTTTTGGTGGAATTCAATTATACCACTTTTACCGGGTTGCACCCAGGGTTTTGTAGCCCAGGATTTTACACCCAGGATTTTGTAGCCTGCCTGCATGCGTCCCGGCTGAGGCCCTGATCAGACTGGCACTAAAGACCCAGCCTACTGCAGGGTCGTTGATGTCAGTGGTCACGTGTGTAGTGCCGGCGCTAGGAGATGAGATCATCTCTTAGTGCTGGTTTTCCTATGCTGTAAACGGATCCGGGTTGCTTACCCATTTGCACTGCACCACGACCTGGGTATTTCCCGGAACCAACCTGGCAAGCTAGCCGGGTTGTATTCCTGGGTCACTGGACCCGGGTAAACCTTTTTCACCAAGTTGCAACCCTAATTACAGTAAAAGCTCAGTGGAAAAGGGGTATCAGGTGTGAGTTTGGCCCGTCGAGCTGTATTCTCGGTGAACTTGCATTGCAAATTACATTTGCAATTCAATGTCAAACTCGCATTTCTTGTTTAAAGTAAATTTGGGTGTTTTAGTTCGTACTTCCCTGACCAGGTGAAAAGGTAGAGAAAATTTTTACTTTAACTTCAACATGTCAGTACTTGGGGCCTTATTCAGACCGGATTGCACCTCTGCAAATTTTGAAGAAGTTTGCGATCGGAGAGTCACCGCCTAGACAGAGTGAAATACTGCCCGTGCAAGTCTGCGTACGCCATGCAAAAAGATTTGCAAACGACGGTCAGCTGCAAATCCATTTGCAACTCACTTGCCATCTAATGATTTTTCAAGTCTGTGCATAGCCCAGGAATTACTCCTACAGTGCAATACAAACAGGCTGACGTCACACATCCTCTCTGAAAACACTTGGGAGCACCTGTGTTTTTCCATGCACTCCCAGAAAACGGCCAGTTAGTTACCACTCCCAAACACCCACTTCCTGTCAATCAGCCTACGTTCGCCTAGCAATAGAAAAAGATGCACGATATTTTCACAGTTTGGCCTTGCGCCTGCGCATTGCGCCTGCGCATTGCGATCCATACACATGCGCAGTCCCCCCCCCCCTCCTACTAGTGACTAATTAGGCATTTGGAAGTTTTTAATAAGCTTACCTGGGACAATAATTACGGTACACGTTATTAATGTGGTTTAAAAAATGGCATCCAATTACCCCCTAATTAACTTTTTTGTTTGATTATGCACCCCAAATTTAAAGTACTTATTTCAATGAAAATTAATTGTGTTTTTTTTATCATTTAAAAAAAAAATGTTTACAGTGGACCTCAGACTACCCCCAAATTTGCATTTTTCATTTAATTCATTTTTAATTAAAAAAATTTGTAAGCTTTTTGCATTTTTACTTTTTTAGAAAATTTTTTTCACAAATACAGTAAACCATTTGACACCTTTTAAGAGCGTCCCGTACTCTTTCCTTATGCCCACTAATAAACTTCTATATGGTCCTGCTAATGTGAAGTTGTCACTTTTTTGGGTCCAATGAGGTCTCCCCACTCTTTCCTGCTCTTTTCACAATTCGCTTTTGGACAAATTTTCACAACCTCTTTGTGAGTAGTACAAAGTGGCATTTCTAATTGAATTGCACGTTTCTCGAGTGCGCGCATGAAGTCAATGTGTGTTTGCAAACTTGCACCGAAGGCAAACTCGCACCTACAGTAACTAAATTCACCACTTTAAGTTTGTATGCATTTAAGGTCAGGGAATAAGATTCCATCAATCATTTGCAGTTTAACTCAGGCTGCTACTTAACAAGGTCGGGGTCATGGGTTAATTTCTGACCATGGCCCTGTCTGTGTGGAGTTTACATTTCCTTACTGTATTTGCATGGGTTTTTACCAAATGCAAAGATTTCCTCCCACATTCTACAAAGATACAGCTAGGTTATCGGACTTTCAGCAAAAAATTATACGTTGTGTTTGTGTGTGTATATGTCCATGCTATAAGGAACGGACATTGTAACTGAACATGGACTAATGTGAATGACAAATATTATCTGTACGGGATGTAGTTATGTGACTGGCAGTCAGGAGACATACAGTCACATAACCTCCCCCTAAAGCCAGCCCTATCACAATCCCGACGGTCGGCATGCTGACCAACAGTGACTATTCCCACTCGTGGGTGTCCACGACACCCATAGAGTGGGAATAGAACCCATGGTGACCACAGGGATCCCGGCGTCAATATGCTGACCGGTGATCTCTTGACCGCCGGTCACGCATACCACACGCCTCTGTACTGCACTGCATAATATGTAAGCACCATATAAATAACTGTTATTAAGTAAATAACAAATAAATGAGTGTTGAGGTATTTTTCTCCAGATGCTCTTAACGTGTGAAATATGTACTGCAAAGTGACAGGTGGGACAGTGGGACAGTCCCTGAAAAACGGGATTGTCCCACTAAATGTGGGACAGTTGGGAGGGAAGCTGTGATACAGCAGTCTCTGTAAACAGGACAAAGTCAGCTAAGTGATTACACATTTTTTAAATACACCCAAATGTGAATAGATTATTGGCTCTGTGAACAATTTTATGGAATAATGTTCATGTTTCAGTTAAATCGAGCATTTAAAGTAGGATGTGATGCATCATCAGATAACAATTGCAACCATTGGTCACGATCAGTGACGGATTTTACCTAGGACTGCAGCCCCCCCAGAAAAATCTGCCACCTCAGGTCATGTCAATAAGCCAAATGTAGTCCATGAGACTGCACTGGCTACACTGTTCCTGGCAGTGACTTCCTATTGGTAGTCCTACCTGCTAGTCACCTGCAGGACAGGCAGTCCCATTGGGAGGTGTTTCCCCCTTCTGGGACTGCCCGACCGGGCTGCAATTAGCAGAGAGCTTACTTCCTGTAAGAAGCCACTCCCTGACTTTCAACCATAGCCAGTTTTTATATGCTGAAGCTGATGCAGTCCATAGAAGTAAGGGGATTGCGCATGCGCAGTACCGATACCGCTATTGCACCGGTCCTGGCACCTGTCAGCTACATTGTTCAGGTGTGGGAACAAGGTGACAGGAACCAGGCAGCACAACCAGCGCCAGCCCCCTTCCTCCAGGTAGGAGCTGCCACTGGTCACGATGTTGGCAGAATCCATCATCTTTGTAAGCTGAAGCTTAATCAGAATGAGTGCAGAAACTGCTCCTCCAGGGCCAAGATATATGCATTGGAAGATGCAGATCTTGGTCTCTGCACTCCCATAAAATGGGGTGGCATGTCCCCTTTTTCTGGAAATGTCATTGCTCTGCCAGCACTCTAAGCTGCAGCTTATGTGGCACTGCAAGTGATCACAAAGGACCTGTTCTGCAAGTATGCAGAATAGATCATGTGCATGCACAGCAGCCCCACCATCGGAGATGCACGTAAACCATTGGGCACAGACTCTCCAGGAAAATGGCATGGCAGACATTTTTCTGGAGTTTTCCTTACTGTACATGTGTACAAGGTGTTTGGTGTGGGCCCCCTTAGACTTAGGGGACCGTGTGCATCACATACACTGCACCCATTATAGATACACCACTGGTTTCAATGCAGATGCAGCAGTGATCCTTTTAGTGACAGAACTGCGAGGCAACACAAGTGAAGCAACTACCCACCAAAGCCGTTGCTACTTGCAAGTCAACTGCATTGTCTGGGCCTTATTCAGGTTTCTAAGACAACCAAAAAAGCACACTAATGGGCAAAACCATGATGCACTGTAGGTGGAGCAGAGAGATTTAGATTTGGGTGGGGTGTGTTCAAACTGAAATCTACTGTAAATTGCAGTGTAAAAATAAAGCATCCAGTATATTTACCCTGCACAGAGACAATATTACCCACCCAAATCTTACTCTCTCTGCATGTGTTATATCTGCCCCACCTGCAGTGCAACATGGTATATGCCCATTAGTGTGCTTTTTTTGGTTTGCTCACAAACCTGAATAACCCCCTCTGTTGCAACCATGATGCAGATGAGAGGAACATCAACTCACATAGTGTCTCTACACCTTTGCCGAATAACTGAAGAAGTAATAAGGAGACTGTAGTGCTGGCACCATGTTTTATGCATAAGAGATCGCAGTTGCACACTCAGACACACCCAAGAAATGGTCTTAACATGCCTGAGTATTTAAAGACGCCCCCTTAACCTCCTCCAAATGGCCTTTCCCTGTCACTCACTTTGCAACTGATTCCTCACTGTGACCTGCATTGCAAAGGTACTTTGGCGCGTGTGCACTGTGGCTGTGATGTATGCACAATCTGTTGATAATTGCTCACTTGTGACTCCATCAAAGTTGTGACTGCTTCTGAATCAGGCCTAGTATGCTATATACAAAATACATATTTGCAAGTGCACATGGATTTTCAGTCTCTCAATACCCAATTGCCAGAAGCATGGCCGGATTATAGAAGGGGCGGTTGTCCCAGGGCTCCCACACAGTCAGCAGAACTAATAGATAGCAGAGCAGCATTTTGCTGCTTGTGCTTTGGTTCTCCTCGTTGGCTCTGCTGTTCTATATACAGCAGCCACCGCGAAGCTCACTACCCTAGTGGGGATACTGAGTAGCAGCAGCTGCTATGGTGATGATGAGACAGTGGGGTCAGAGAAGTATGTGCTGAGCCCGGATTAGTGGAGCCCAGCACATGTACCTCTGACCCAAGCAGTGGGCAAGGCTACGGTGGGCTGATCTTCAGTTCTGTCCTGTCTAGTAGCATGGCCATAAAGATGAGGGAGAAGTGAGTGGTACAGTACCTTAGCTTGTCTTTATACAAGTGTCTGTGTGTGTGTGAGTCTGCCTATATGTATGTATGTATGTACGTACGTACGTACGTACGTACGTACGTACGTACGTACGTACGTACGTACGTACGTACCTACGTACAATCCATATTTAAACAGCAAACCACCAGGTAGCCATAAAAAGAGAGACCAGCACACCACAATAAACTTTTAATGCTTGTGTATTCAAAAAATGTTTCAATATGTCCATAGAAGAACAGCATCATATGGAACAATTTTCATCCAAATAGGATAATATCCAGCCTTAAAACAGGTTACTTATCATGTCAGCTTGCAGGAATCCATCCAGCCCACCTGTTTCCGTGCGTGACCACCTTCCTCAAGGGCTTCATAACTACTTTTCATGGAGCGGCTCTATAAATAGCTATAAATAGCTAGGGTGCCTGTCATTATCGACACAATAACCAACACCTGTGTTTCCCCATTCACCTGTCCCGTCTCCCCGAACTTCACTCCATGTTGCTCTGGAACGCACGCTGGTCGCCGCTGGAACGCACTTCTGGTTCTGGTCTCTGTAGCGGCTTAGCGATCAGCGTTACCATAAGGCGGAAGTGTTGGCACGCACTATACAAGCTGGAAAACAAACAGTGCAACAACCTCTTAAAGGCACACTGTCCTTCACTATTCAAACCAGCCAGAGTAAGCATCGGCTTGGCTATATATATATTCAGGCAGTATACATCCCAGTATGTCAATAATAAATTCAATCTACGGGAGCTAGTTCCAATATATGATTCCAAATATACTCCCAATAACCACCGGATTATTTTGTTACTGTAGCTACTAGCCACATCCATTATATAAATCCTTTAAAGGAGTGAGTAAAAATACGATTCTACTATTAAACAGTTTCAGGTTAAAGGAGCCAACAGATGAAGACATCATCCGAGCCTGACTGGTGCCACACACTCACAGCCTTCTATTAAATCTCATTCCAAAGTGAAAAAAAAGATGTACATAAAAGGAAACAACTACACACATGTCACAGTCTCCTGCAAATACTGCTATATAGCATATACAGTATGACATATTTCCTGATATCCAAAGTGACATAAGAATAAACAAAGGGTCATATTATACCCCTGTTTATTCAAATATTATTAAACCTTGCACAAGTAGCCTCTTCACAGATGATCTTTACAAAAAAAAATTCAAATTCAGTTCCTCATTTAAGCCACCTGGAAAGACTAAATTAAACCTGTATATCAGTTCAAATTCCCACTGTAATAACATCTTGTGGCAGTCTCCTCCTCTCTTAAAAGGTTTAATCTGATTCAAGGGCATACATTTAAAGTCCTTGATTGTATGTCCAGCCTCAAAAAAAATGTTTTGCCACTGGTGTTGTGCTTTGATCAATTTTGAACATTAGAGATGAGCGCCTGAAATTTTTCGGGTTTTGTGTTTTGGTTTTGGGTTCGGTTCCGCGGCCGTGTTTTGGGTTCGAACGCGTTTTGGCAAAACCTCACCGAATTATTTTTGTCGGATTTGGGTGTGTTTTGGATTCGGGTGTTTTTTTCCAAAAACACTAAAAAACAGCTTAAATCATAGAATTTGGGGGTCATTTTGATCCCAAAGTATTATTAACCTCAAAAACCATAATTTACACTCATTTTCAGTCTATTCTGAATACCTCACACCTCACAATATTATTTTTAGTCCTAAAATTTGCACCGAGGTCGCTGTGTGAGTAAGATAAGCGACCCTAGTGGCCGACACAAACACCGGGCCCATCTAGGAGTGGCACTGCAGTGTCACGCAGGATGTCCCTTCCAAAAAACCCTCCCCAAACAGCACATGACGCAAAGAAAAAAAGAGGCGCAATGAGGTAGCTGTGTGAGTAAGATTAGCGACCCTAGTGGCCGACACAAACACCGGGCCCATCTAGGAGTGGCACTGCAGTGTCACGCAGGATGGCCCTTCCAAAAAACCCTCCCCAAACAGCACATGACGCAAAGAAAAAAAGAGGCGCAATGAGGTAGCTGACTGTGTGAGTAAGATTAGCGACCCTAGTGGCCGACACAAACACCGGGCCCATCTAGGAGTGGCACTGCAGTGTCACGCAGGATGTCCCTTCCAAAAAACCCTCCCCAAACAGCACATGACGCAAAGAAAAAAAGAGGCGCAATGAGGTAGCTGACTGTGTGAGTAAGATTAGCGACCCTAGTGGCCGACACAAACACCGGGCCCATCTAGGAGTGGCACTGCAGTGTCACGCAGGATGTCCCTTCCAAAAAACCCTCCCCAAACAGCACATGACGCAAAGAAAAAAAGAGGCGCAATGAGGTAGCTGACTGTGTGAGTAAGATTAGCGACCCTAGTGGCCGACACAAACACCGGGCCCATCTAGGAGTGGCACTGCAGTGTCACGCAGGATGTCCCTTCCAAAAAACCCTCCCCAAACAGCACATGACGCAAAGAAAAAAAGAGGCGCAATGAGGTAGCTGTGTGAGTAAGATTAGCGACCCTAGTGGCCGACACAAACACCGGGCCCATCTAGGAGTGGCACTGCAGTGTCACGCAGGATGTCCCTTCCAAAAAACCCTCCCCAAACAGCACATGACGCAAAGAAAAAAAGAGGCGCAATGAGGTAGCTGACTGTGTGAGTAAGATTAGCGACCCTAGTGGCCGACACAAACAGCGGGCCCATTTAGGAGTGGCACTGCAGTGTCACGCAGGATGTCCCTTCCAAAAAACCCTCCCCAATCAGCACATGATGCAAAGAAAAAGAAAAGAAAAAAGAGGTGCAAGATGGAATTATCCTTGGGCCCTCCCACCCACCCTTATGTTGTATAAACAAAACAGGACATGCACACTTTAACCAACCCATCATTTCAGTGACAGGGTCTGCCACACGACTGTGACTGATATGACGGGTTGGTTTGGACCCCCCCCAAAAAAGAAGCAATTAATCTCTCCTTGCACAAACTGGCTCTACAGAGGCAAGATGTCCACCTCATCTTCACCCTCCGATATATCACCGTGTACATCCCCCTCCTCACAGATTATCAATTCGTCCCCACTGGAATCCACCATCTCAGCTCCCTGTGTACTTTGTGGAGGCAATTGCTGCTGGTCAATGTCTCCGCGGAGGAATTGATTATAATTCATTTTAATGAACATCATCTTCTCCACATTTTCTGGATGTAACCTCGTACGCCGATTGCTGACAAGGTGAGCGGCGGCACTAAACACTCTTTCGGAGTACACACTTGTGGGAGGGCAACTTAGGTAGAATAAAGCCAGTTTGTGCAAGGGCCTCCAAATTGCCTCTTTTTCCTGCCAGTATAAGTACGGACTGTGTGACGTGCCTACTTGGATGCGGTCACTCATATAATCCTCCACCATTCTATCAATGTTGAGAGAATCATATGCAGTGACAGTAGACGACATGTCCGTAATCGTTGTCAGGTCCTTCAGTCCGGACCAGATGTCAGCATCAGCAGTCGCTCCAGACTGCCCTGCATCACCGCCAGCGGGTGGGCTCGGAATTCTGAGCCTTTTCCTCGCACCCCCAGTTGCGGGAGAATGTGAAGGAGGAGATGTTGACAGGTCGCGTTCCGCTTGACTTGACAATTTTGTCACCAGCAGGTCTTTCAACCCCAGCAGACCTGTGTCTGCCGGAAAGAGAGATCCAAGGTAGGCTTTAAATCTAGGATCGAGCACGGTGGCCAAAATGTAGTGCTCTGATTTCAACAGATTGACCACCCGTGAATCCTTGTTAAGCGAATTAAGGGCTGCATCCACAAGTCCCACATGCCTAGCGGAATCGCTCCCTTTTAGCTCCTTCTTCAATGCCTCCAGCTTCTTCTGCAAAAGCCTGATGAGGGGAATGACCTGACTCAGGCTGGCAGTGTCTGAACTGACTTCACGTGTGGCAAGTTCAAAGGGCATCAGAACCTTGCACAACGTTGAAATCATTCTCCACTGCACTTGAGACAGGTGCATTCCATCTCCTATATCGTGCTCAATTGTATAGGCTTGAATGGCCTTTTGCTGCTCCTCCAACCTCTGAAGCATATAGAGGGTTGAATTCCACCTCGTTACCACTTCTTGCTTCAGATGATGGCAGGGCAGGTTCAGTAGTTTTTGGTGGTGCTCCAGTCTTCTGTACGTGGTGCCTGTACGCCGAAAGTGTCCCGCAATTTTTCTGGCCACCGACAGCATCTCTTGCACGCCCCTGTCGTTTTTTAAAAAATTCTGCACCACCAAATTCAAGGTATGTGCAAAACATGGGACGTGCTGGAATTTGCCCATATTTAATGCACACACAATATTGCTGGCGTTGTCCGATGCCACAAATCCACAGGAGAGTCCAATTGGGGTAAGCCATTCCGCGATGATCTTCCTCAGTTGCCGTAAGAGGTTTTCAGCTGTGTGCGTATTCTGGAAAGCGGTGATACAAAGCGTAGCCTGCCTAGGAAAGAGTTGGCGTTTGCGAGATGCTGCTACTGGTGCCGCCGCTGCTGTTCTTGCGGCGGGAGTCCATACATCTACCCAGTGGGCTGTCACAGTCATATAGTCCTGACCCTGCCCTGCTCCACTTGTCCACATGTCCGTGGTTAAGTGGACATTGGGTACAACTGCATTTTTTAGGAGACTGGTGAGTCTTTTTCTGACGTCCGTGTACATTCTCGGTATCGCCTGCCTAGAGAAGTGGAACCTAGATGGTATTTGGTAACGGGGGCACACTGCCTCAATAAATTGTCTAGTTCCCTGTGAACTAACGGCGGATACCGGACGCACGTCTAACACCAACATAGTTGTCAAGGACTCAGTTATCCGCTTTGCAGTAGGATGACTGCTGTGATATTTCATCTTCCTCGCAAAGGACTGTTGAACAGTCAATTGCTTACTGGAAGTAGTACAAGTGGGCTTACGACTTCCCCTCTGGGATGACCATCGACTCCCAGCGGCAACAACAGCAGCGCCAGCAGCAGTAGGCGTTACACGCAAGGATGCATCGGAGGAATCCCAGGCAGGAGAGGACTCGTCAGACTTGCCAGTGACATGGCCTGCAGGACTATTGGCATTCCTGGGGAAGGAGGAAATTGACACTGAGGGAGTTGGTGGGGTGGTTTGCGTGAGCTTGGTTACAAGAGGAAGGGATTTACTGGTCAGTGGACTGCTTCCGCTGTCACCCAAAGTTTTTGAACTTGTCACTGACTTATTATGAATGCGCTGCAGGTGACGTATAATGGAGGATTTTCCGAGGTGGTTAACGTCCTTACCCCTACTTATTACAGCTTGACAAAGGGAACACACGGCTTGACACCTGTTGTCCGCATTTCTGGTGAAATACCTCCACACCGAAGAGCTGATTTTTTTGGTATTTTCACCTGGCATGTCAACGGCCATATTCCTCCCACGGACAACAGGTGTCTCCCCGGGTGCCTGACTTAAACAAACCACCTCACCATCAGAATCCTCCTGGTCAATTTCCTCGCCAGCAACACCCATATCCTCCTCATCCTGGTGTACTTCAACACTGACATCTTCAATCTGACTATCAGGAACTGGACTGCGGGTGCTCCTTCCAGCACTTGCAGGGGGCGTGCAAATGGTGGAAGGCTCATGCTCTTCACGTCCAGTGTTGGGAAGGTCAGGCATCGCAACCGACACAATTGGACTCTCCTTGTGGATTTGGGATTTCAAAGAACGCACAGTTCTTTGCGGTGCTTTTGCCAGCTTGAGTCTTTTCAGTTTTCTAGCGAGAGGCTGAGTGCTTCCATCCTCATGTGAAGCTGAACCACTAGCCATGAACATAGGCCAGGGCCTCAGCCGTTCCTTGCCACTCCGTGTGGTAAATGGCATATTGGCAAGTTTACGCTTCTCCTCCGACAATTTTATTTTAGGTTTTGGAGTCCTTTTTTTACTGATATTTGGTGTTTTGGTTTTGACATGCTCTGTACTATGCCATTGGGCATCGGCCTTGGCAGACGACGTTGCTGGCATTTCATCGTCTCGGCCATGACTAGTGGCAGCAGCTTCAGCACGAGGTGGAAGTGGATCTTGATCTTTCCCTAATTTTGGAACCTCAACATTTTTGTTCTCCATATTTTAATAGGCACAACTAAAAGGCACCTCAGGTAAACAATGCAGATGGATGGATTGGATACTAGTATACAATTATGGACGGGCTGCCGAGTGCCGACACAGAGGTAGCCACAGCCGTGAACTACCGCACTGTACTGTGTCTGCTGCTAATATATAGACTGGTTGATAAAGAGATAGTATACTCGTAACTAGTATGTATGTATAAAGAAAGAAAAAAAAACCACGGTTAGGTCACTGGTATATACAATTATGGACGGGCTGCCGAGTGCCGACACAGAGGTAGCCACAGCCGTGAACTACCGCACTGTACACTGGTTGATAAAGAGATAGTAGTATACTCGTAACAACTAGTATGACGACGGTATAAAGAATGAAAAAAAAACCACGGTTAGGTGGTATATAATACAATTATGGTTGGACGGACTGCCTGCCGAGTGCCGACACAGAGGTAGCCACAGCCGTGAACTACCGCACTGTACACTGGTTGATAAAGAGATAGTAGTATACTCGTAACAACTAGTATGACGACGGTATAAAGAATGAAAAAAAAACCACGGTTAGGTGGTATATAATACAATTATGGTTGGACGGACTGCCTGCCGAGTGCCGACACAGAGGTAGCCACAGCCGTGAACTACCGCACTGTACACTGGTTGATAAAGAGATAGTAGTATACTCGTAACAACTAGTATGACGACGGTATAAAGAACGAAAAAAAAAACACGGTTAGGTGGTATATATTATAATACAATTATGGATGGACGGACTGCCTGCCGAGTTCCGACACAGAGGTAGCCACAGCCGTGAACTACCGCACTGTACACTGGTTGATAAAGAGATAGTAGTATACTCGTAACAACTAGTATGACGACGGTATAAAGAACGAAAAAAAAACCACGGTTAGTTGGTATATATTATAATACAATTATGGATGGACGGACTGCCTGCCGAGTTCCGACACAGAGGTAGCCACAGCCGTGAACTACCGCACTGTACACTGGTTGATAAAGAGATAGTAGTATACTCGTAACAACTAGTATGACTATGACGACGGTATAAAGAAAGAAAAAAAAAACCACGGTTAGGTGGTATATAATACAATTATGGATGGACGGACTGCCTGCCGAGTGCCGACACAGAGGTAGCCACAGCCGTGAACTACCGCACTGTACTGTGTCTGCTGCTAATATAGACTGGTTGATAAAGAGATAGTATACAATACTACTAATATACTGGTGGTCAGGCACTGGTCACCACTAGTCACACTGGCAGTGGCACTCCTGCAGCAAAAGTGTGCACTGTTTAATTTTAATATAATATTATTTATCATGTACTCCTGGCTCCTGCTATAACAACCTGCAGTGCTCCCCAGTCTCCCCCACAATTATAAGCTTTATATACAATACATTGATGTGCAGCACACTGGGCTGAGCAGTGCACACAGACTGAGTCACTGTGTGACTGTGTATCGTTTTTTTCAGGCAGAGAACGGATATATTAAATAAAACAAACAACTGCACTGTCTCTGGTGGTCACTGGTCACTGTGGTCGTCAGTCACTAAACTCTGTCTGCACTCTGCACTCTCTTCTAATCTACAGTATCACAGCAATCTCTCTCTCTCTCTCTCTTCTAAATCTAATCTAAATGGAGAGGACGCCAGCCACGTCCTCTCCCTATCAATCTCAATGCACGTGTGAAAATGGCGGCGACGCGCGGCTCCTTATATAGAATCCGAGTCTCGCGAGAATCCGACAGCGTCATGATGACGTTCGGGCGCGCTCGGGTTAACCGAGCAAGGCGGGAAGATCCGAGTCGCTCGGACCCGTGAAAAAAAAAGTGAAGTTCGTGCGGGTTCGGATTCAAAGAAACCGAACCCGCTCATCTCTATTGAACATAGCTTTTTTTAATTGAAGAGCGGTGCATTCAAATTCTTTCTTTTAGCATTTGTATTGTCTTTCCAATATATACCAGTTGGCAAGGACAAATAATAAAATAAATGACAAATTTGCTGTAACACATCATATGTTGCTTTAATATATGTCTCACTCCTGTCACCGGATGTATGAAAGATTCACCCATTATCAAATGTTGACAATTTACACACTCACTACATTGATATGAGCCATTCTTGAGTGATAGCCTATTTTGTTTATTAGCTGTTGGACTAATGTCAGAGAATGTCAATTGATCTTTCAAATTCCTGCTTCTCTTACATGCAATCAAGGGTTTATTTTTACAGAAACTGCCCATGATCGGATCCGACTCCAAGATATGCCAATGTCTGAGGACCAAATTTCTTATAAATCGTGAGGTAATTGAAAAAGTGGGAGCGCTGATGGTATCTCTTAAAGACACACCTTAATAATTAATTATTAATACTCATCACCAATGCAGACTAAATAAAATAACAATTTTTAATTTTCCACATAAAAAAACAAAAAGCACAATAGTAGCATTAAAATGCTAATGAGGTATTGTTCAGATGAAAAAACAATAGAAAACACCTAGAAGAGTTTCTATCTAATTTCCTTTTCCCTAATAAAACCTTTCAAGCTTTATTGTAGATATTGCACATAGTTCTTATTTATTACCAAAGAGTCCCCCGAGCGGATCCGGATGTTAAGTTGTGCTGGCCAAATAGGGATACTGTATCGTTTTTGCACATATCATTGTATCTATATTATTTTCTAAATAAAGTTCTTCCACATGTGCTACAGTGTAGCAAGGTATAATCAGCTGATAACAATGTCCACTCGTGAGTGTTATGAACAAAGAATCCCTAGCACACAGACCTTTTGTGGATGGTTTACATGGGTCCCACGGCACTGATATCCACTAATGCTGCCTCTTGAATACCTTCTACTGGACCCGCCAGCGTTTTACAACATGGAAGGAGGAGGAGGATTTTAGTCCGTGCACTTCATGTGGTCCCGTTACCTTACTGACGTCAGTGCTGTGTTGGATTCCTGTTCAGAAATAGTGTGCACAGCGGCACTCCGTTGAGCTGTCGTGTTACGCGTTTCTCCGCCTATCTCCTCGGCGGCTTCCTCAGACACTTTTAGGGCGCCCAGTGATGTGTTTTTATTGTGCCCTCAATTCGATATTTCCAGCGCCGCCCTTTCCTAATTATACCCGCATATTGCGGTTCAAGCCTCATTCAGCCATCCGGTGTTTTCACTTGGCTCCACATATATCACAGCGGCCATCATTTCAGTTGTTTAACTAGGCTCCTTGTATATAGGATATATTCACAACCCTTCTCTTCTATTTGAACATTCCATACCTCATAATTGTATTATATTATAAAATTCAGTGTAAAATCAATCATATATTTTTATAACTATATACCATAAATTAATATGAAAAATAATAAAAAATCTGCATTGCTAATGTTGTACCAATTTTTTTAGGAATATATATAGTTCTAACATATGTAAAAATACAAATTATATATAAAACTAGACACAAATCTTGTTTGGCCATATAATTCCATTCTATATTATATTACGTTTCTCCACCAGTTCATACTCTATTTAGCCAGTAATTTTATCCAGAGACAATAATACAAAAACATATATAATATGCCCAAAATGTACATAAAAAATGCACAAAAAAATATACACTGTTGTTCAGAATATATATTAATTTTAATTATAAATATAAATATAAAGATAATTCTTATTTCTAAAACATTAACCCCTCAATTTCATATATGGAATAATCTTCATAGACTCCAAAAAATACATTGATCTTATACCGAGACGGATACCTTAGGATTAATGATATGCAACCTTGTTTTAACCACCTCCTGTATGAATATTTCCAAGTGTTCATAGACTCATATTCAACATGTAAGGATATTAATATCATGTAGAGATAATTTTAACCCCTAATTCTTTACAGATTACCTTTGAAGTTATCTTACCCCCCCTCTTCCTGACACCATATATGTATTAACCTATATTCCCCTACTATCTAGTCTAACAGTTTAACCCCCCTATAATAATTATGTGTATACTACCATGCTAATATTCCTCCTACTCTTAATCTTAAAGTGATAACTCCTCATATTTGATTCAGCTCAATAGTGTCATTTAACCCAAAAGGGGTCATGGTCCTCAGGCAGAAAATCCAGTAAGCTTCCCGCTTACATAATTTTTTAAAACGATCTCCCCCTCTGGATGTTACTTCCACTTGTTCTATGGCTCTGATGTTAATGTTAGCCATATTTCCACCCTGACATTCTGTAATGTGTCTATATAAAGTATTGGTCTTTAATTTCTTTTCAATGTTTCTTTTATGTTCCATAAATCTACAATTGAGGGTACGGATTGTCCTTCCTACGTATTGTATACCACATCCACAGTGCAATAGATACACTATGTATGTGGATCTACAGTTAATGAACTGTTGTATAGTGTATTCTTCCTTCGTTACAAATGATGCAAAAAGTATACTTTTCTTTTCAGAATATTTACATGTGTTGCAGGACATTCGCCCACATTTATGAAAACCCTTAGGTTTTTGGGGCAGCCATGTCTTGCACCCTTGAATATTATTCCTTTTAAACATACTGGAAGTCAATTTCAGTTTTAAATTTTCCGATTTTCTAAATATCACATTGCTGGACAGTTTTATTGTGCTATTTAGCACATCATCCAACTGTATTAAGGGAAAATTATTTTTAATAATTTTTTTTATATTCCTATGACTTGTGTTATATCTTGTTATAAATGATGTAGTCCTATCTATACTTCCAGTGCGTATTGCTTGTTTTGTTATCTGTTGTTTACTTGTTCCCTCTAAAATATCGTCCCTCTGTATATTGATTAACTCTGTTAGGGTTTTTTTCAAAACCTGATTTGGATAACCTTGTTCTACAAATGCCTGGTAAAGATCTTCGGATTGTTTGGAGAATGACTCATTTGAGGAACAATTCCATTTAATCCGAAGGAACTGGCCTTTAGGTATGTTATTTCTCCAAGACTTGAGATGACAGCTTCTATAATTCAAAAACCTATTCTGGTCTACTTTTTTTATGTAGGTTTCAGTCTTGATGATTTCATCGGCCTTGGCAGTGAGTGCAATATCGAGGAAAGTAGTCTCATATTCACTAATGGTGCTAGTGAGTTTAATCCCAAACTCATTCCCATTTAACGTATATCGACAAATAATTGTGCTGAAGAAAAATCCCCATCCCAAATGAAAAATAAATCATCAATAAATCTGCCATAGAGGAAAAAAAATATGTAAGCGGGAAGCTTACTGGATTTTCTGCCTGAGGACCATGACCCCTTTTGGGTTATATGACACTATTGAGCTGAATCAAATATGAGGAGTTATCACTTTAAGATTAAGAGTAGGAGGAATATTAGCATGGTAGTATACACATAATTATTATAGAGGGGTTAAACTGTTAGACTAGATAGTAGGAGAATATAGGTTAATACATATATGGTGTCAGGAAGAGGGGGGGTAAAATAACTTTGAAGGTAATCTGTAAAGAATTAGGGGTTAAAATTATCTCTACATGATATTAATATCTTTACATGTTGAATATGAGTCTATGAACACTTGGAAATATTCATACAGGAGGTGGTTAAAATTAGGTTGCATATCATTAATCCTAAGGTATCCGTCTCGGTATAAGATCAATGTATTTTTTGGAGTCTATGAAGATTATTCCATATATGAAATTGAGGGGTTAATGTTTTAGAAATAAGAATTATCTTTATATTTATATTTATAATTAAAATTAATATATATTCTGAACAACAGTGTATATTTTTTGTGCATTTTTATGTACATTTTGGGCATATTATATATGTTTTTGTATTATTGTCTCTGGATAAAATTACTGGCTAAATAGAGTATGAACTGGTGGAGAAACGTAATATAATAGAATGGAATTATATGGCCAAACAAGATTTGTGTATAGTTTTAAATATAATTTGTATTTTTACATATGTTAGAACTATATATATTCCTAAAAAATTTGGTACAACATTAGCAATGCAGATTTTTTATTATTTTTCATATTAATTTATGGTATATAGTTATAAAAATATATGATTGATTTTACACTGAATTTTATAATATAATACAATTATGAGGTATGGAATGTTCAAATAGAAGAGAAGGGTTGTGAATATATCCTTCTATATACAAGGAGCCTAGTTAAACAACTGAAATGATGGCCGCTGTGATATATGTGGAGCCAAGTGAAAACACCGGATGGCTGAATGAGGCTTGAACCGCAATATGCGGGTATAATTAGGAAAGGGCGGCGCTGGAAATATCAAATTGAGGGCACTATAAAAACACATCACTGGGCGCCCTGAAAGTGTCTGAGGAAGCCGCCGAGGAGATAGGCGGAGAAACGCGTAACACGACAGCTCAACGGAGTGCCGCTGTGCACACTATTTCTGAACAGGAATCCAACACAGCACTGACGTCAGTAAGGTAACGGGACCACATGAAGTGCACGGACTAAAATCCTCCTCCTCCTCCCATGTTGTAAAACGCTGGCGGGTCCAGTAGGAGGTATTCAAGAGGCAGCATTAGTGGATATCAGTGCCGTGGGACCCATGTAAACCATCCACAAAAGGTCTGTGTGCTAGGGATTCTTTGTTCATAACACTCACGAGTGGACATTGTTATCAGATGATTATACCTTGCTACACTGTAGCACATGTGGAAGAACTTTATTTAGAAAATAATATAGATACAATTATATGTGCAAAAATGATACAGTATCCCTATTTGGCCAGCACAACTTAACATCCGGATCCGCTTGGGGGACTCTTTGGTAATAAATAAGAACTATGTGCAATATCTACAATAAAGCTTGAAAGGTTTTATTAGGGAAAAGGAAATTAGATAGAAACTCTTCTAGGTGTTTTCTATTGTTTTTTATTCTGAACAATATCTCATTAGCATTTTAATGTTACTATTGTGCTTTTTGTTTTTTTATGTGGAAAATTAAATTTTTTTATTTTATTTAGTCTGCATTGGTGATGAGTATTAATAATTAATTATTAAGGTGTGTCTTTAAGAGATACCATCAGCGCTCCCATCTTTGTTCTTTTTCTTGTTTTTTTTCAATGCAGGGGTGCAAATTCCCTTCATTCTGGGCAGCAGCAGTGACATCATTTTAGATATACCTTTAAGAAATTAAATAACTAGGTGACATTTCTCCACCAGGAGGTCAGCGAAAAGCCTTTTTTCTTGTTATTGTCTTATTGAAAAAGTGCTCAGAAAGATTTACCGATTCAATTCCTGTTCCCATTTGTCACCCATCAATAATGTTTCTTGGTCCAATGTCAAACATTTGTGAATTGCCTCATTTATGTTCTTATTATAGCCTCGTTGGACAAAGTCATTTCCCATTTTTTTTTTAACGCTTCCTCCAGACACGCATTACTGGAGGTGATTCTTACTACCGTTAGTAATGTGGAAAAGGATAATCCCCGCTGAAATGGTTTTAGATGAAAACTCTCAGCTAATAAGACATGTATTCTTGTCCGTGGCTTTCTTAAAAATGGTCATCTCAAAGATACTGTACACTTTTTAATCGAGATAGAAACATCAAGAAAATCTATATTCGAGGGGCTACTTGTGCAGGTTTATCTAATCAGGCTTGTAAGACTATTTAAGGACTCCATGAAGTCATTGAGGCTTTTCACACCCCCAGTCCAAATCATGAAAATATCGTCAATAAAACGAGTATAAAATACTATAAAAGATGAATATCTAACATTATTCAAAAATGTAATCATTTCATATTCATACATAAACAAATTCGCGTATGCGGAGGCCATATTTGACCCCTTTGTGGTCCCGTGTAGTTGTAAATAAAACGATTTTCAAACAAAAAATTATTTTTATGTAGAATAATGTTAATCAATAGTAAAAAAATTAAACTGTAGGACCCTTATAATAAGGACTGCTAGTGATATATTTTGTAATTGCTTCAATTCCTTCATCATGTCCTATATTGGTATATAGACCAGTGATATCCGTTCACTAAAAGAAACCCAGGTGGAGGATTCCCATATTTCTTCAATTTTATAAAGAAAATCTGTAGTATCTTTAAAAACAGTAGGGGTGTTGAGAACTACTGCCTGTAAGAAAAAATCAACATACTGAGAAAGGCTTTGGCAAAGAAACCCTCTAGACAAGATTATAGTCCTCCCTGGTGGTTTTGATAACAACTTGTGAATCTTGGGAAGAATATATAGCAACGGCGTAACTGGATGGTCTTGTATCAAAAATTTTGACTTAGCCTCATCAATCCATCCATTACCTAATCCTAAATTAATCACAGAACCTATTTCTTTTTTATAATCAAAGGTGGGATCATTACAAAGTTTCTTATAGCAGGCAGAGTCTTCAAGTTGTCTATGTACCTCTGATACATAATCCTCTCTATTAAGGACCAGTACACCCCCTCCCTTGTGTGCAGCACGTATAATTATGGAGGTATTACTTCTTAAACTCAAAATAGCTTCTTGTTCAATTTTTGTAAAATTTGAGTAGGAACATTTTTGTTTTTTAATGTATGGGATGGTGTCCTGGTTTACTAACCTCATGAATGTGGTAATAGATGGATTATTACATGGAGGATCAAATGTGTTTTTGGTGTGAAATGGAGCAATTTGTAAACCGCTCTGATCTTGCTTAGCAAAAAAAAATGTTTTTATTTTAAATGTCTATGGAATTTGTGTAACTCTACTTCACATTCAAAAGCACTTTGTTTATAGGTTTGCACAAACGATAAACCCTTTGACAAAACACTAGATTCTGCCTCAGTTAATACATAGTCAGGCAAATTAGAGACCATCATTTCCTCTGACCTCTGCCTGGCGGTTCCTATTTTTGTTCTCTCACACAGAGTTCATCCTGTGATCTTCGGACAAGGTATAGTTCATTGATTTAACTGACAAATCAATATTACATTGAGCCCAAAGGAGGGACTCTATTCCCACAAATATATTCGTATTGTTACAAAAAACAGGCAATTTTGATAATCAAGGGAATACATATTTTCGTTTAACCAAATAATTATTTCGCCTAAAAATCAGAGCATCGATGCATTTATCTATATATGAACGCCTGCTCCTTTCCTTTTAAGTATATTTCAATAAAAGTTATATTTTAATATCTTCATATTTTCAATTCTTTTAAGTGTGCCCTGAAAAAGACATATAGTTACTTTTGTCTTTTGTCCTTTTCAAAAGATCACACCCCCAGTTCCTATTTTTGTGCCCGCCCCTCCTGCAGCATTTTGATATTTTTTGTTTCTGGTTCTGGCCAATGTACCATCTCTTTAAAAAGATTCGCTGTCGGAGGTGGATTGGTCAGAGTCAGATGTCTGAGATTCTATATCCGTGTAAGGTCTATCTGGTCGTCTCCTACCCTTTGGTCTGGGTTTCCCTTGGTGCATGTTGCCTTGATGAAAAACCCAGGGGTATACCCTCAATTTTCTGTAATCTTCCCTTAACTTTAAAAAAAAAAATACAAAAAAGTAACAAGTCAGATCTAAATGCCAAGATATTATTTTCTAATTTAGTAAGCCAAGCAGATGAAGTATCAGACCTCAAAATGTCTAACCCAACAGTTTCACAAATTCAAATCTCCTTTTCCAGGATCTGCATGCCAGTTGTATTACAAGCACTATTAGGTCTAGGCTACATTGGTTTAAAATGTGGCACCACTGTTTGCTAAATGCTTTGTAGTTTCTTCCTATAGTTGTCTGATTCTTTATTCTGAATCCACGAGGTATACACTTTTCTTTATGGTATTGTATGTATGTATGTATGTATGTATGTATGTATGTATACCTCCAAAGTGACCCTCTCCAGGAGGGACACAATGCTCTGCTTCTGGACTTTTCTCCTAATTTATGATTGGTCACACCTGTTTGGACAGGTTAATGGATATAAAAGGTGTTTCAGTACAGGTGATGGCAATCATACATTAAGAGGGATGTCCAGATGCAGAGCATTCTATCCCTCCTGAGAGGGTCATATTGGGAGGTATGTGTATGCATACCTAACAACTGTCCCAATTTTTGCGTGACCGTCCCTTTTTTTGGGACTGTCTCACCCGCGGGCCGCAGTGTCCTGCGGTGAGGGGTAGTGATGGGGGGCAGTTGGAAGGCTCCTGTCACTCACCGCTCTGCTGTAGAGCAGTAATGAATAAACAATAGGTCTATGTATGTTGTATGTACAGTATGTGTCTTTGTCACCTTGCATATGTGTGTGTGTGTGTGTGTGTGTGTGCATGTGTGAGATCCTGACTATATGTGTGTGTGTAATACCCTGCCTGTATGTATGTGTCTGAGACCTTGCATGTGTGTGTGTGTGAGAACCTACCGATATGTATATATGTATGTGAGTGTGTGTGACCCTGCCTATATAAATGTATGTAGAGTATGTATGTATGTATGTGTCTAAGTGGGGGTATCCTCTTAGCCGAGATATCACGGTTTTGTGAAAGGGATGTGCGGTGAGGTAAATGGCTGAGGAGGCACTGGCTAGCACCAGAGCCAGATTTATACACAATATATGAGTTAAGGGCTTCATGTGGGCATTATGCAAAGGTGCAGAGGTATAAACTCCTGGAAATTTGGTTTTGATCAGAGATGTGCGGAAAAGGTAGGTTCCTCACCTGCCATAGGCTTATAACTCTGGAGTTTTGACTATAAAAATGATTAGAGTAATGCAAACAAGATATTTCTAACATATTCTTTGTATATTTCATATACTTTATACAGTCAAAACTCTGGCGCAAATGGTAGCATGACAGGAAAGTCTCTGCCTCACCTCACCGCACGTCACTGTTACAAGATATATTATTTCAAATGCAATAATACGGTATCCTATTATTAGTGGCGATAAGTTATCGCCGATTAGTCTCCATAGGGTTTGTGATGAGTAGTGCAAAATTTGTATTTTAAGATAAAAATGTAGACTTTGGTTCAGAACCCCTAAGATAATTTAAAAATTCCATTAGTAAAGAAAGATCTACAGTAAGTGTAATTTTAGACTGAGAGTTGATAAGTGAATTCCTCTGACAGCATGTCAGTCTCACGGCACCTATTTACCTGCCACACACAGATGTGTCCTCATACACCCTCAATATACCATGCATTGGTTTTTTTGCTTGAATGTGCATCTTAATCACAATGCAATGCAACAAAACCATTTCACAAGACTGCACTGATTGATATAATATGCCACACTTGTATATCTGTGTGTAATCAACTCTGAATCTGTATACGAAGCACAATTGAGCGTAGTGCATGAAAAAATCGGCAGCTGCTACACAGTATGGGGCCCCATACACTAGACTGATAATGCCCGATTTCAGCCCAATTCGGGCATTCAGCCAGATATATTGGGTGAACTCAGGCATTTTCTGTGTGCTTTTCCCCCTATCTGATGCGCGTTCCCGTGTGCATCGGATCGGATCCCCCTAGATCTGACCTATCACGAGTGCTGCACTTGTTATATGTCGGATCCTGCAGTAAATGGATGGGAAAGTAAAAGATACATCGTATGTAAAAAAAACTGCATACGATGTATCTAATACGATCCTGCCAACGGGGAGGCTGACGGGAGGTTTGAAGATTTTTATATGACATGACGGACTGTCATGTCGTATAAGTGTATGGGGCCCTTAACTCTACATATACAGATTCAGACTCAGTTGCACATAAATATTCAAGTCAAGTGTCACATATCAAATTAATCAGTGTATTCCTCTGAAGCTCTAAAGATGCATACAGACTTGCTTGGTACTTGGTGCGCCAGGAAGGGATGTTTGGCTCGACTGCAGCAATAGTATATGAGAACACATCAGCAACATGATTCCATGTGAAACAGTGATCCATATCATTTATAGTAATTTTAAGAAAATTAACAGTAGTTAAATGAAGTCAATCTGCTCAGCCTCTATCCTAATGCAACTGGAGCAAATTGTTTTACAATATACAATACCTATTACAGATAGGAACTTAAACAGGCTTAAATGTTTATTACACATGGTGTATTGTAGGCGCTTATCAGGAATATTTATTTTTCAATTACGGTGATAGACATTTTTAATTTATTTAAATAGAAACAATGCCACATTGCAGTTGAAGGAGATTAAAACAATACATTTTTTCTTTTACTGATTCAATTACTTTGCGTCCTGGGAAAAAGCGCTTCATCCTCAATTGTAAGTAGTTTTTGTCTTCATTTTAGTTAAATTATACAGAAGCAGAGAGATCATTTCAATAAAACTCCTTTACGAGGGATGACTCATCAAGCGGGAATGTTTCCAAGGTGAGAAAACTCTTAAACCACTACAATAAAAGGACCAGATCTAACCCTGCCAATTGACGAGAGCAATGCTTCTGCTGATGGTTTACAAATATCCAATTGTAAAATCTACTTGAAATATATGTATTGTGCACAGAGCTCAAAATAGTCCCAGTACAAAAGGAAAAAACTATTCAACTGGTATGGATACATTTAATCAAAGACAACGGGTAATGTTTTCAACGTTCATTGTTCAGTCTAGGAAGGACTTTAGCAGTATCAATGTTAATGTCATCTGTTTTAAGTATGTTGTAATTATAGAAAAGATAATGCAATTCTTCTATGTTTCTACCTACTAGCATTATTGATCTGGAGTCTGCAGCTGTTATTGCCTTTGAGATTCACCTTTTCATCACTCATTTCCCTTAAAGATACAGATCTTATGGCATCCACTTGGTAACACAATGGTATCCGAATGACAGATGTACATTGTCTAGTAGGACAATCAATAGGTCAACACCATATGGTGGACATGCATTTAGTCAACAGGTACAAAAGTTCAACATGACAATGGTGTACACACAAATGGTGGGCACATGTTTTTGGGTTTTTCACATGTTTTCCCAATGATTTACATACACATGGACTACAATTGGGAATAGTAACCTTGCCTAAAGCATAGCAAGTAATGCAAGCCCACAAAGGTCTATGCTTCTACTGGTAGTGGTCACAGAACATGAAATATTCAAAATGTGCCCTAAAAAAAAATCATGTCGACCATTTTAGTGTCGACCTTTTGACCACTGTCTACCTTTCACCTGTCAACCTAATGCATGTCAACCATATGGTGTGGACCTATTGACTGTCTATCTAGACAGTGTAGACATTCTATACCACACCCCGCACAACACATTCTACCATAGCTGAATTAAAGCAAACTTTTCTAACATACTAATGTACAATGCACCATTATAATATGTGCCAACTTCACAAACAATCCAGGATGGGTCTGTAATACTCTGCTGTGCAAGGTATTACACGTGCAAGTGGGCTTTTCACTACAGCACATCTGGCTACACAGACAGGCCACATAAAACAATTCCCAGATGCCTTTGTGGCTGCTAAAGAAGTCAGGAGGTCTGCACTTGAGCAGTGTCAGATGGCAGAGAGGCACCAGCAAAGACAGTTTGAAAGAGTCACTTGGGAAAGAGCAGTTAGGTGAGAGAGGGAGGGGGGAGGGGAGAGTGATTGATTGATTGATTGATTGATTGATTGAAGTGGGAGGAAAAAAATAGTTGTGAACAGTGAGAGACAGCACAGACTTGAGAAGCAGACCAGAAGGGAGAAAGCAAATGGACAAAAAAGGACTTTACAGGGGGCAGGGTTATGGTGTGCTTATGGTGTGCTGTCAGACTTCAAGCAGTCAGTAAAAACAAGCAAACACAAATCACTACACATATAAAGAGACAAAGAGTCTAAAGTGAATAAAACTGTTTATTGCAAGTATGGAAACACTAATCCCAAATTACACTGCAGTAATTGACCTACTATTTAGATTAGTTGTGTAATTGTGAAAAATAACCATATTGTATTCCTGCTACTGGACTGTCAGACACTTTTTCAGTTTATGCACCTGTTTGTTTTATCGTAAAATATGTGGACAAACAGTAGCAAATCATGTCCCTCACCACACAATTGAACCTAAGGATGACATATAAAACACAATTTAAAATTAATTTAAGATTTCGTTCTAAATTTCTCAATAAAACATTTGGCATAGGGGTGCCATGAAAAAAGTTCTGATACTCTAGGGGGCCGTGATTCAAAAAAGTTTGGGAACCTCTGGCATAAACTCTACAAAATGAAGCATATGCATTTCAAAACAGACCAACTGTGTTAAACTGTGTCAGATGCATTTCTTGATTACTGTACCAGGCATGCAATGAAAGAACTGCACCATGGCAAGAGATAAAGTATATTATATTAGTTACCAGCCAGTCAAATTAACAGTAAGTCAGCACCATCGACTATACAAGCCTGAACAGAGCAACACTTGAGTTGCTCTGTCAGGTGTCATCTAGTGGCTGCTAGCACACGAAACACTTGAATTCCCCCCATAGAGGTGAGCAGCAGTGTTAGCCTTTAATTATATAGGATATTTAATGTTGAGGAATATTTATTGTTACCTGAGTCAGAATATATTAATTGTAATTCCACTACAGAAGTAATTCAGATTTACACCCTTACATGTCATCTGTAACCTCACCTTTACAGAGTATCCTCAAATGTAGAAGGTGAGTGGAGGGTGTGGTGCAACAACAATGTACAGTGATGAATTGTGTCATCAAATTACCAAACCCAATGACTCCGAGGGGGGGGTACTAACTACGCGGGTTTATTGATGAGGCCCGGCTTGGGTAAGCTGCAAAGGAGGCCATTGTCCCAGCGCACCTGTACCCCAGCAGGGAGGAGAGTATGTGAAAGTGAGGGTGTGTGCAATCAGGAAGAAGTCTTTCCCCATAGGTGCCGGCTGCTATGGGTGTGGCTATGTGATTTAAAGCTATAGGGAGAGACTTCCTCCTCAGTGTACACATCCTCCGTCCTCATGTCCCTTCTTCTCTTTTCTCCTGTGGTTGTAAAAGCTGCTGAATGAGACAAATGTCTCCCTACACAGCCACTGGTGCCCCCTGTTCACAGTGGTGCACATACTATTGTATTTCTTCACATTTTTTTACACTATGCCTCCCACAGATTGACCATGATCCCTCAGTACCGGAGCCCATTGCCTCTCGCTACAGCAAATGGGCAGCATGCTGGAGGCTGTTCCAGAATTTGGTGGTTTGTGTTAGGAAGGAAACATGGATGGAGGAACACAAACCCAGATGTTTCCACAGCTGAGCAATTATTGGCTGACTGCACATATGCCACAATGGTCTTACGAAGACGATCACAGAGGATTTATTAGCAAAGCAACTGATATGTAGTGTTTCGGGGCGGTAATGGGGTATGGCGGTGCATGTCTCAGCCTCCATTTGCAATATCGTACATAGTAACAATGGCTCCGACTCTCACTTTCTACAGCTTTGATACAGCATCGATCTGCAAACAATGCTGTATCTTTGTAAGCAGCTGCTGGGACTAGGAAAGCCACTGGAGGGTATCTCAATACATTTCTAGGTGGCAGTAGCATCAGCATATTTTCTTACATTACCTCTGTACAAATTTGTAGCTGCAAATCCATTAACGTATATCTGTGACTCAGGCCCTTAGCGCTTAAAAGCAACACATACGGAGTGGGGGTGAAATCCTGGTGCATTCTGAACCTTTAAAAAGTCTTTATTTGTTGACTTGAAACAGGGGCACCAATAGGTTAATCTCTGAGTGGATCAAAAATGGAAAAGAAAAATGCATATTGTACACTGTATAGGCAGCTGTCTTATTGCCGTAACGTGTACATTCAATCGCACTCACCTAGTACAAACCGTAATCACTGCTTGCACAATATCTCAGGGTAACTAAGGCAGACAATGAAAGAATTTGTGATGTCTGTCATAAATATTGGTTCTTTTGTTAGTTCTCCTGGCTGCACGAGAGCCTCATGTGACCCAATGAAAAGATACAAAGTGCAGACAATAGTGAGCACTGTTTTCAATAGATGTGAACAGCTTTGTGTACCGTTATCACATTGCACTAACCAATTCAGTAGATCAAATGAACATTAGACATTCACTTAGAAAACAAGATGTCCTTTAGGTTAAACTCAATAATCAATTATGTGCTATGATTTTCCAGTGTAAGCAGTACCAGTGCAGTGTGCTGTATACCTTGTGCATAAGAATTCAGATCATGATTCATAAAGAAAAATAAATCCTGTATCTAACAGTAGGGTTCATCTTAGTATGCAAAATAAGCCAGATAGATCAATTGTTTAAAACAATATATCTAGATACGGTAAAAACAAATCCATATGGATCTCCTCTACTCATCCTTTCTCTTCTAATTCCACCATTTTTCCTCTCTGCCTATGTTCTCCTTTTCCTGTATTAAACATTTCTCTCATCTCTGTTTGATGTCCAGCAGCTTAACTCTTGAATATGAGGGGAATTCAGGCCCATAAAATGGCCCTAGTCCAGTGGTTCTCATACTGGGTGCCATGGCACCCTAGGGAGTCTCTAAGCCAGGCATATCCAAACTGCAGCCCTCCAGCTGTTGTGTAACTACACATCCCAGCATTCCCTAACACAGCTTTAGCATTCTCTGACAGCAAAACTGTGTCAGGGCATGCTGGGATATGTAGTTTCACAACAGCTGGAGGGCAGCAGTTTGGACATGCCTGCTCTAAGCACTTACAGGAGTGCCTTTGGTTAGTGGTCCAGGGCCAATTACTTTTTTTATGATCAATGTAATAGGCAAAACCAATGCCAGTTAGTGGTGTGACTATGGAGGTGCAGTCCGCACCTTGGTTTCAGCCTCAGAGGGCATGACCCCAAAACACTGGCTCCTCCACAGTGACAAGAGCCTGGTGCTGTATTGTGCCATTCTCCGGCAGCACTCAGCTCCTGTCAGAGAAGAGCCGCCAACAGCACAGGCGCTAGTCTATTGGGAGAGCCCAGCATCTCCAGGGATGCTTGGCACGCCCATGGAGTTATGCCATCAGGATTTCCCACCATGCCACACCTCTCTATGTTAAGCCAACCCCTTTTGGGCTCAAGTGGGGACATGGAGTGCACACTGGGTATCACCAGGCCTGGTGACACTTCTGCTTTCAGTAATAAAGTATGTTGACAGAGAGAAGTGAATCCTGTCCCTCACCACAAACTGAACATAAGGATGACATATAAATATTGTGTGCTTAATTTATTTTTTTCTTTCTCAATTTCTCAATAAGGTGCAGTGAAAACAATTCTGAATCCACATGGTTTTGATTTTTCCCTACCAGGTGTGATGAGAGAGACACCAGACAGTCTGAAGTGGAGTTCCAGACCAGCCGAAAGGAGACACGCAAAAAGAAAATGGGATCCGTCCCGTATTTTGCAACAACCTGGAAAATGCCTACAGCAGACTTTAGAAAAACCCCAGGGAGACAGAAGGAACTATTTTAGGTTCTGTAGCTTGGTTTTGTAGAAAACCAGTAAGGGTCCCTGGGGGTGGATGGGAGAAGAGGGCCATCCACAAAGGTCAGGCCAGGTCTTGTGGGTTCTGCAGCCAGGATGGCTGAGTAATTGTGTACCTGTGGAATACCTAGAAAGGGCTGAAGGTTTCACAGGTGCAGGACCTCTGATGCTGACTACCGGCCAGAAGCTAGGGCCTGTAAGGGGGGCTAGTGTCACGAGTCTGGAAGACTGTGTATGCTTGAAGGGACTTCGATACCAGTGGTTCCTGTCAGGACGCATTTCCACTGAAGCAGGATGCTGCACACATTGGTGACTATAACCCAGGACACTGTGTTATGAATGCTTATTTGTAGTGCTGTTTGCAAAAAGCTTTATACTGCTGATTTCATTGTTGTATAGACTGTATGTTGTGTCTATAATCACCTGGTGGCTGTGTGATGTTAAACCGTCAGGGAGATTGTTGTTACCTCAAGTTGTGGTGTGAACAACTTGGTGATTTTGTTTTATGTGGTAAAGAACCTGTGCTCTAGTAAAACTGTTTTGTTTTCACTATATACCTTGGTGTCAGTATTGTTGTTTTATGACAACCCCAACAATACTGTTACATAGGTTAAACTCCTGGGCGCGCACACACACACACTGGCCACACAACATTTAACAGTGACCTTCGCAGAGATACAGGGATTTTATCGGGGTTCCAGAAGGAGCATGGCTATCTAAAATCTGCAATCAAAATGTTATAAGTGATAATAGTCTTAAATACTACAAAATCGCCATTTGCTGTAAGTTCCGAGCAAATATAGATTTATTATACAGTCATAGAAATAATCTACTGGTTAATTTCAATAATTTGCTATGAATAACAAAAGCTGGCTTATAGCAACAGTTGTAGATTTCTACACTCAACAAGAGCACATTACTCTGAATTTGTAGCACTAAAACAGTAATACATTAAAGCATTATTAGCCATTTTATTATCTAGTTGCTGCTAGGCAGAAATATACTAGTCTGCAAACACAAGACATCTGCTTAGTTTATAGTCATAAACATTATAACAGACTGTTTTTCCTGTGCAATCACATATTGTCCTTGTGTGACTTCGTGCGCACTATGGGGGTAATTCCAAGTTGATCGCAGCAGGACATTTTTTAGCAGTTGGGCAAAACCATGTGCACTGCAGGGGGGGCAGATATAACATTTGCAGAGAGAGTTAGATTTGGGTTGGTTATATTGTTTCTGTGCAGGGTAAATACTGGCTGCTTTATTTTTACACTGCAAATTAGATTGCAGATTGAACACACCACACCCAAATCTATCTCTCTCTGCACATGTTATATCTGCCTCCCCTGCAGTGCACATGGTTTTGCCCAACTGCTTACAGAATTCCTGCTGTGATCAACTTGGAATTACCCCCTATATCTGCACCAAGAAGGAAATAAAACAGACTGAAAGGAATACATGTTTAGCTTGGGGAAAATGTCGCTAGGCTCTACGTGTTTGCGAACACCACTGAATTAAACAAATACATTCTCAGTGTCAGCTACAGACATCTTGTTGGTTTAATGTGACTCTAGAGTGTTCTTCTTATACAATTGCAGTAGTGGGTGATGATTTTGTTTTTAAAGGACTCTAGGGAGCAAGTATCAAAATTTCACCATAAACATTTCTCTATCATATTTGTACTCTTTTAAAAAGGACTTCTGCTCGTGGTATATTTACACTTTATTCCTACTCTCTTGGAATGTCTGGGGGACTTCTGAATGTTTTGAGTGCCCCACAGACTCTCGCAGAGTAACTCTCCCTCAGTCATCCCTCCCACTTCGTAATAAAGTGGATGCGATGGTGGGGATATGATGAGGAGATTCTCAAAGAATAATGCCCACACACCCTTTTCACAGATATGCAAACAACTAGGAGCATCTGCCCCCCCCCCAACTGAATCTCCTCTCTGTGAATTTACACAGATACGTATGCTGTATACCTGTGTACTTAGTAAATACCTCAAGATGTGAAGTGCAATCTGGTTTAGATATTTATCCTGGTGGTGCATGTGGAAATTCGTTGTGTTACTTGTTCTGCGTAAATGTGTAAGTGATTTAGGGGGAAATTTACTAAGCAGTGATAAGAGAGAAGTGAGCCAGTGGAGAAGTTGTCCCATCAACCATTCAGCAGCTCTGTATAATTTTATAGTATGCAAATTATAGATGTTACTTCAGTGTTGATTGGTTGCCATGGGCAACTTCTCCACTTGGTCACTCCTCCGCTCTTATCACTGCTTAGTAAATGTTCCCCTTAGCTTTATACAAAATTTTAAATCCTATACATTCATCAAATTGTTCCTTTACTGCTATTCCTAATAGAAGGAATAACAGGTGAAACAGATGATTACTGTATATTATTCTTGCCAATAAGTATAATTTTAAGTACTGTATAAGAGATATACCAAACCTAGTGGAGAGATAATAGGACTAATTCAGACCTGATAGTAGATGTGCTAAATTTAGCACATCTACAATCAGTCACACTGACATGCGGGGGGATGCCCAGCACAGGGCTAGTCCGCCCCGCATGTCACGCCTGGCCCCACTGCACAAGTACAAAAGCATTGCACAGCGGCGATGCTTTTGTACTGTAGGAGTAGCTCCCTGCCAGCGCAGCTCCTGCGCACTGTGAGGGTCACAGCAGCTGCATGTCCCACAGGCGCAGCGCCCCCCCCCCCCAACAGTCCGGGCACATCTGCCGTTGCCTGGACCACGCCCCCTAAACGTCGGCCAAACGCCACCAGCCCGCCCCCTCCTGCCCAGCGAATGCCTCTGCACGTTAATTAGACAGAAATGATCGCAGGGCTGAGACGGCCATTGGCTCTCTGGCATGCGAAAACGCACAGCAGCGATCAGGTCTGAATTAGGCTCATTGTCCAGAGAAAAAATACCAAACAATCGGGTCCTTACTGTCATTTTTCAAACACAGACTGTAAAATGACATTTACAAGCTGATTGACTGGTGCTTTAGCTCTCTCCAAACTGAGACATCTCCCACAACATATCACTACAGTTCACTGCAAGGCTTCAATTCAATGCATGTTTTGGTACTGCTCAATATTTTCATTCATTTAGTAAATTACCCCAAACTGCTGCTTAGCAGGAGTAAAACTTAGTAACCAGAATTAAATAACAATAATAAAAAAAGTGTAATTTAGCAATTTCAAATTATAGACACTTTTGCAACACGAGTACTTTCTTTACTTAAACTTTAGAGTAGAAAACAGCATTTTATTCTTTACAAAACTCAAGTGTCGCCACTGGGTAGGAAAGTCGTCTGAAGCATTTCTGCGGATCATTCATTGTAAGCACATAAATATCTCCATATGTATCCCTATTTATCTAGCTGGTGAAGGCAATACACTGCTATTACACTTCATTGCTAGAGTGTGTTTGCAGAATGCAAACTCCTAGGAGTCAGATCCCTGTGTGCTAATATTTACTTTTGTAATGCGAATTGTAGTACATTATTAAGGTCTGTTCAGGTGACAACTGTGAATAAAAAAAATACAATGAACAATTACACTCATGTTACTGAAAATACTGTGACAAAATACACTGACCTTACAGTGTTAGCTTTGATGAGAAATGTTCTCAGTGGTTCGGAGCATGACAGGATTTCTAGCTGCAGGATTCCATATGCTTTATACCAGAATAAAGCACAGAAAATAAAAACCCTCAAACAAATAAAATAACCTTGCAGCAACGAGCTTACAATTGACACTTTTTGTAGTCAAAATAATTTACTATAAATGTCAAGTACAGTTAAGTCACAAAGTGTTGCTAATATTTCCATAATGTAAGTTCTGTACAATAGTAATGTAATAACCAGATGGAAAATGACTACATATTAGAGATGAGCGGGTTCGGTTCCTCGGAATCCGAACCCGCCCGAACTTCAGGTTTTTTTACACGGGTCCGAGCGACTCGGATCTTCCCGCCTTGCTCGGTTTACCCGAGCGCGCCCGAACGTCATCATCACGCTGTCGGATTCTCGCGAGGCTCGGATTCTATCGCGAGACTCGGATTCTATATAAGGAGCCGCGCGTCGCCGCCATTTTCACACGTGCATTGAGAGTCATAGGGAGAGGACGTGGCTGGCGTCCTCTCCGTTTAGAGAAGAGAGAGACACAGTATTTTGGGGAGCATTATTAGGAGGAGTACTACTATACTGTATACTACTATACTACTTGCTGAAGTGATATTTATACTAGATTAGATAATAGATAGTGTGACTGTAAGTGTATTATCTGACTTGTGGGGGAGACACTGACAGTGGGGAGCAGTTAGAGTCTGAGAGCAGGACTCAGGAGTACATATAACGTACAGTCACAGTGCACACTTTTGCTGCCAGAGTCAGTGCCACACTGCCATTGTTGTGACCACACTGACCACCAGTATAATAATATATTTTGTGATTGTCTGCTTAGGCCTCGGAGTACTAGTTGCAAGTTGCAACGTGACCTGAAGTGACCACCAGTTTAATAATCAATCACCACCAGTTTAATATATATATATATATATATATATATATATATATACCGTATATACTCGAGTATAAGCCGACTTTTTCAGCACTTTTTTTTGTGCTGAAAAAGCCACCTCGGCTTATACTCGAGTCAGTGACAGGCAGAGGCAGAGCAGTGTGAAGGAGGGACACGGAGCGCACAGCGCGCGGCTCTCCTGTGTCCCTCCTGCATCTCCGGCGGCAGCAGCGGCGGTTCTATTACAGGAAGTACCCGTTCGTGACCTCTGATCACGAACCGGCACTTCCTTTAATAGACCTGCCGCGGCCGCCGAAGATGCAGGAGGGACACAGGAGAGCCGCGCGCTGTGCGCTTCGTGTCCCTCCAGAAGACAGCGCGGGAACGACGGAGGGGTAAGTAACAACACTGTGGGGCATACCTGGCACTTGGGGAGGGAGCATATCTGGCAGCATGAGGGGGTATATGTGGCAGCATGAGGGGACGTATCTGGCAGCATGAGGGGGCATATGTGGCATCATGAGGGGACATATCTGGCAGCATGAGGGGGCATATGTGGCATCATGAGGGGACATATCTGGCAGCATGAGGGGGCATATCTGGCAGCATGAGGGGACATATCTGGCAGCATGAGGGGGCATATCTGGCAGCATGAGGGGGCATATGTGGCAGCATGAGGGGGCATATGTGGCATCATGAGGGGACGTATCTGGCAGCATGAGGGGACATATCTGGCAGCATGAGGGGGCATATCTGGCAGCATGAGGGGACATATCTGGCAGCATGAGGGGGCATATGTGGCATCATGAGGGGACGTATCTGGCAGCATGAGGGGACATATCTGGCAGCATGAGGGGGCATATCTGGCAGCATGAGGGGGCATATGTGGCAGCATGAGGGGCATATGTGGCAGCATGAGGGCATATCTGGCACATCAGGCACTGTGGGGCATATCTGGCACTGTGGGCATATCTGGCAGTGTGGGGGCATATCTGGCAGTGTGGGGGCATATCTGGCAGTATGAGGGCATATCTGGCAGTATGAGGGCATATCTGGCACTGAGGGCTGTGTACGGCTAGAGCTGCATTTCCCACCCTAGGCTTATACTCGAGTCAATAAGTTTTCCCAGGTTTTTGTGGTAGAATTAGGTGCCTCGGCTTATATTCGGGTCGACTTATACTCGAGTATATACGGTATATATAATTGTATATAATATATATATATATATATATATAATATTGTATACCACCTACCCGTGTTTTTTTTTTTTTTTCATTCTTCTTTATACATACTACTATAGTAGCTTACTGTAGCAGTCTGCGGTGCTGTGCTGACCTGACAGTGTCCAGCAGGTCCGTCATCAGTCATTACATAATAAATATATATAGTACCTGTCCGGCTGCAGTACTAGTGATATTATATTGATTTCATCTCATTATCAATACTTTATCATCCAGTCTAGACTCTATATTAGCAGCAGACACAGTACGTTAGTCCACGGCTGTAGCTACCTCTGTGTCGGCACTCGGCAGTCCATCCATAATTGTATACCACCTACCCGTGGTTTTTTTTTTCTTTCTTCTTTGTACATACTACTATAGTATAGTAGCTTACTGTAGCAGTCTGCGGTGCTGCTGAGCTGACAGTGTCCAGCAGGTCCGTCATCAGTCATCATTACCTAATAAATATATTATCTACCTGTCCGGCTACAGTACTAGTGATATTATATATACATACATATATATATATTGATTTCATCTCATTATTTCATCTTCCATCTTGCACCTCTTTTTTCTTTAATTTTTCTTTGCGTCATGTGTTGTTTGTGGAATGTTTTTTGGAAGGGCCATCCTGCGTGACACTGCAGTGCCACTCCTAGATGGGCCCGGTGTTTGTGTCGGCCACTAGGGTCGCTTATCTTACTCACACAGCTACCTCATTGCGCCTCTTTTTTTCTTTGCGTCATGTGCTGTTTGGGGAGGGTTTTTTGGAAGGGACATCCTGCGTGACACTGCAGTGCCACTCCTAGATGGGCCCGGTGTTTGTGTCGGCCACTAGGGTCGCTTATCTTACTCACACAGCTACCTCATTGCGCCTCTTTTTTTCTTTGCGTCATGTGCTGTTTGGGGAGGGTTTTTTGGAAGGGACATCCTGCGTGACACTGCAGTGCCACTCCTAGATGGGCCCGGTGTTTGTGTCGGCCACTAGGGTCGCTTAGCTTAGTCATCCAGCGACCTAGGTGCAAATTTTAGGACTAAAAATAATATTGTGAGGTGTGAGGTATTCAGAATAGACTGAAAATGAGTGTAAATTATGGTTTTTGAGGTTAATAATACTTTGGGATCAAAATGACCCCCAAATTCTATGATTTAAGCTGTTTTTTAGTGTTTTTAAAAAAAAACACCCGAATCCAAAACACACCCGAATCCGACAAAAAAAATTCGGTGAGGTTTTGCCAAAACGCGGTCGAACCCAAAACACGGCCGCGGAACCGAACCCAAAACCAAAACACAAAACCCGAAAAATTTCCGGCGCTCATCTCTACTACATATTCTTATTTATTTGTTTATTATTATTATTTAGTGAACTGCTAGAGATTACAATTATATTGCAATGTAAAAAAACTGAGACTCCCAACCTATGTGGCCAGTAGTATGCTCTGGCAGAGCCGGCCTTAACCGATATGATGCCCTAGGCAAGATTTTGGCTGGTGCCCCCCTAGCACCGCCGCTAGTTCTCCCTCTGAGCCTGCACTCCTTTTCCAGCACCATCACCCCTCACCCATATCAGTCCTCATTTTGGTGTTCCTACCCCCTATATTTTAAATAGGAACAGTGCCCACATTCGGCACACAACCCAAAAAGGGGTGCGTTCTTGCTGGGAAGGGGCATGGCCACACAATAGTACCCCCAATTCAAATTACGCCACACAGTACTGCAACTTTATTCACATTTTATCATGCCATATTGTCCCTAATTCACATTACATCACACAGTAGTACCACTTTACCTTATATACGTTACTCCTCACAGTACTGCCCCTTATTCACATTACATCACACTAATTTGCTCCTTATTCACATAACACCACACCATATTGCTCATTATTCACATAAGACCACACAGTAGTGCCCTTTCTATACATTATACCACACAGTAGAGCACCTTATACACATAATGCCATATTAGTAATGCATTTATACACAGTAATGTCCCTTACACGTATGGAACACATTATTAATGTCCTTACACATTATGCCAACCTCTATTAACGCCCTTATACACACAATATCCCTTACACATATGCCTCACATTAGTGCCTTATACACATGACACAAATAATGTCCCTTACACATATGCCGCCCATTATTAATGCATTTATACAGATTACACACATAATGCCCCTTACACATATCCAGAACACTATTGCACAACTAACGCACTCCCACGGCTGCTAACATTGTGACTTCTGCCTCTGCTTGGATACAGATGTGTCCTCATATATCTTGCATTGGGAATCTTTTCATTTTCTTTTTTTTATGAAAATGGGTCTTATTTGCATTGCTATGTGACTAGGATGCACAAGCAGCTTCTGCTGATTAAAATATGTGGCAAGTTATTATTCTGTGTGTGACTGCGGCTGTATTTGCATACGAAATGCTAGGTTACAGTTTATTCCTGGATATCACTGTAACGTAGTATTTCGTATGCAGATACAGTCGCACACAGAATATAGGCATGCCACATATCATTTTAATCAGCAGAAGCTGGTTGTGCCCCATTGCATACAAAATGCCCTAGGCCTTTGCCTAGTTTGCCTATGCCAAGGACCGGCTCTGTGCTTAGGCCATAGAATCTTCCTATCATGTGTTTACTGTAGCATTGAAATTAGTTTGGAGCATATTCATCATCACTTGAATTCTGCAAAAGTAGTTAAAAATTAACATTTTAAGGTACTTTTGTAAAAAATTAAGTTTTGTGACCATTCATCATGAAGGTCACACAGGGGATGTCACGGGTTGGGGTTGTACTGCCTGCAGTCGGGATCCCGGAGGTCAGCTTCCTAGCCACGGGATCCTGGCCACCAGAATGCACTCACTACAGGTTCTATTCACACTCTATGGTTGTCGTAGACACCCATGAGTGGGAATAGCCCCTCTTTGCCGGCATTCTGTCTGTCAGCATTGTAAACAGTCAGGATTCCGGCATCGGTATCCTGACTGCCGGGATCTCGACCGCTGGTAAATCCCGATATCACAGATATCTCCTGCTTACCTTTCCCTCTCAATCTGGCCCGAAATTCCCCATACACTAGTATGGGTACCTCTTTTATCAAGCTCTTAAAATACTATATTTTCAGAGCCTGACTCTGGGTACATTTGACATCTACAGATGGCAACTGCTCCCTCACCCCCTCTTCTTACCTATCAGAAGCCAGTCTAGCTTGTGGTCAGGGTTCCTCCTGTATCCCTTTCCCGCTGTCCTCCTTCCACCGGACACCAGGGACTTGTGCAGGTTCATGCAGACACACTAATGCTAGAACTGAGGGATTTTTTTCACGGCTTCAAAAGTAGAAGTGAAAAGATTTGTGGAGAGAGCTGATTTTCACATAAGCGGTCTCCACTCAGAGCAATGATGAATTGCTCCAGTGCTCACAGAGAATCAGAATGTTAATTATCAGGGGTGGCCGGCATATAATGAAAGTGCCCCTTTTTGAGAGCCTATATTACGGAGAAATATAAAGAGTGGTATATTATTGAATGGGAGTGTTACACCTGAAATCCCATGGTATGACATAGTTGTAGATATCTGTACAAATATTTAAAGTAATGCTAAATGGTTGTTCAAAAGATTTTAAGTCACTATTCGTATTTAATTGGCCAATTGAAAATATAGCAAACCTAGCCCATGTGTTATTACTGTTGCAGAATATGATTTTCTGTTTAAGCATCAAACATGTGGGGAAAGACAGAGATTCATATCACAACATAACATGGATGACTAGCAGACAAAATTCTGGTAGAGTACACTATTACAACAAGTAGAGGAACTACGGTACATAGTGGTAACTTAAGGAGCTGTGCCATCTGTTGTCCCTTCAATATTATAGCTTTGCTTCAACAATAGCTGCCTACTTTTGAAAATAAGTTACAGGGAGATTAGACAGTATTAGAATGCAGTGCGCGAAGTGTGGCGTGCAGTTGAGGAGGCGTGTCATGCTCTGACCCAAAGGCATGTTTAACTCTACCTATGGGCATATCGGGATCCGGTCTGAAGATCGACAATGTTTAGGTCAACCACTATAGGTCGACAGTCACTAGGTCGACAGCCATGTGAGGGGACATGGTGTACTAATTGGGGTTCCCGGTCACTCTACGAAGAAAACGACACAAAAAAGTCGACCTTTTGACCTGTCAACATTCCAATCCTGTTGACCTAGTGACTGTCGACCTAAACATTGTCGACCTAGACACTGTCGATCTAATGATCCACACCCAGGCATATCTATAGCCACTCAGGAGTTTGTCTTGCAGTGGAAGGTAAAAACTATAGTATAGTATATATGAAGATATGGCTGCTGCCAATTGATAGATCTGTTGGTCAGGGGAAACCAGTGGTTTAAATTAACTCTCTGAAGCAGTGTTAGACACTACACTGACGTAGGAATTGTGGGAGAGAAGGGAAATATGCCCTTCACCCATACAGTGCCCAGCATGCACCCCTAATACCCATATAGTGCCCAGGTTACATCCACCATCCCCACAGAGTGCCCAGCATACACCACCCATACCCACACAGTGCCCAGAATACACCCCCTTATCCACAGTGGCCAGCATGCACGCCCCCAGGGACAAACATGGGATTTTCTTGGGGGCAGTTTCCATAACACACACACACACACACTATCTATAGCTATCAATCTATCTATTCACATACACACAATCACACACGCATAGCACACATGTATATGTCACACATTCATCACCCACACATATAAATCGCAAATTCATAACACACACACTCCCTATCTCCACCTCACTCACCAAGCAGCAGCTGCAAGTAGGACCAGGCAACATTGATTAGGCCCGTGATTCACGAGTTTTCTTGGAGGGGCATTATTCCTTTTGAATAATGTCTTATTGGCCCCATCCCCTCCACGTTGACCCACAAATCATGGCATTTTGTCACGAGGAGGCTTGGCTTACAATGGCGGGCGAGCCAATAGAAAATATCTGCGTGCACCACTGTCCCCATACTACTGGGGTCATAACTGCAGGGGCATTACCACTGGGGGATAAACTACTGGGGGCATAAGTACAGGGGCATAATTACTGGGGCTAAATGAATGGGGGCATTACTACAGGCAACATTACTACTGGGGGCAGTACTACACAAGGGCATTACCATTATGGGCACTACTGAGGGCATTGTAAAGGGGGCACTTCCTAAGGGGCATCACTCCTGGGGACATAATGTGCACTACTACTGTGGGCATTGCATAAGCAGCACCACTACCATGGGCTCTATATTGGGGGCACTACCACTGTGGGCACTACCAGTACAGTGGACATTGCATAAGGGGCACTACTACTGTGGGTATTGTATAAGAGGCGCTACTGCTGTGTGCATTATGTGTATTATGGGGTGTTACTACTATGGGCATTATGTGTATTAGGGGTGCTACTACTGTGAGCTATGTGTATAAGGGGCACTAATGTGTGTCATAACATGAATAAGGGACACTAATATGTGGTGTAATGTGAATAAGATTGTGCTATTGTGTGGCATAATTTTTATTGGGGATACTATTGTGTGACCCTGCCCCTTTCTTTTTGAGACCACACTCCTTTTTTGGGGCTCCGGGGGAGGAGGAAGTGAGTTCCACCACCTCTCCAGGACCACTTTAAGCATGATGATAGATAGATAGATAGATAGATAGATAGATAGATCTTATATTAATTTATAAAAAAATATTGGTCCTGCAGTATTTATTAAATATTACTGTCAATGCAATTAAAATTGTAGTTTTTGATTTTATTATTTGTTATTAACTTGCCTCCAATCGGTCTATTAAAACATTGTGGCCCATACATATTCATTGATTTTGCTCTATAATGAAGTATAAATGAGCAACAATTAAATTCATGTGTTTAATGTGCGCCTTTATCATGTCCTGGACAGATGCAGCAGGAGCAATGTCATCAGCCAGAGATATACAGTAGCTCTATTGCTTGGTGATTTTTTTCTGGCATGTTTGGCAGCGACTTGGAAAATCTAATTACAGATAGTGATGAGTGGGTTCAGTTTCTCGGAAACCGAACCCCCCCCGAACTTCACCCTTTTTACACGGGTCCGAGGCATACTCAGATTCTCCCGTATGTCTCGGTTAACCCGAGCGCGCCCGAACGTCATCATCCCGCTGTCGGATTCTCGCGAGATTCGGATTCTATATAAACAGCCGCGCTTTGCCGCCATTTTCACTCGTGCATTGGAAATGTTAGGGAGAGGACATGGCTGGCGTCCTCTACGTTTATTCATTGTTGATGCAATATTTGTGCTTGCTTAGTTATATCTTAATTGTGGGGACAGGGGAGCAACTGTATATTAATATAGGAGGAGTACAGTGCACAGTTTTGCTGATCAGTGACCACCAGTTTTATCTGTTCTCTGCCTGAAAAAAACACTCCTTATCTGTGCTCAGTGTGCTGCATATATCTGTGCTCACACTGCTTAATTGTCGGGACTGGGGAGCAGCTGTATTATATAGCAGGAGTACAGTGCAGAGTTTTGCTGACAGTGACCACCAGTATACATTGTCTGCCTGAAAAACACTCCATATCTGTGCTCAGTGTGCTGCTTTATTGTGGGGACTGGGGACCACCAGTATAATATTATATAGTAGGAGTACAGTGCAAAGTTTTGCTGACCAGTGACCACCAGTATACGTTGTCTTCCTGAAAAACACTCCATATCTGTGCTGCATTGTAGACAGTATATAGTAGGAGTACAGTGCATAATTTTTCTGACCACCACTATATAATATATAGGAGTACGGTACAGAAGGCCACTGCTGTACCTACCTCTGTGTCGTCAAGTATACTATCCATCCATACCTGTGGTGCATTTCAGTTTTGCACAGTTTGCTGATGACCAGTATATAATATATAGCAGTACGGTACAGTAGGCCACTGCTGTACCTACCTCTGTGTCGTCAAGTATACTATCCATCCATACCTGTGGTGCATTTCAGTTTTGCACAGTTTGCTGACCACCAGTATATAATATATAGCATTACGGTACAGTAGGCCACTGCTGTACCTACCTCTGTGTCGTCAAGTACACTATCCATCCATACCTGTGGTGCATTTCAGTTTTGCACAGTGCACAGTTTGCTGACCACCAGTATATAATATATAGCATTACGGTACAGTAGGCCACTGCTGTACCTACCTCTGTGTCGTCAAGTATACTATCCATCCATACCTGTGGTGCATTTAAGTTGTGCGCAGTATATATAGTAGTAGGGCATTGCTATTGATACTGGCATATAATTCCACACATTAAAAAATGGAGAAAAAAAATGTGGAGGTTAAAATAGGGAAAGATCAAGATCCACTTCCACCTCGTGCTGAAGCTGCTGCCACTAGTCATGGCCGAGACGATGAAATGCCATCAACTTAGTCTGCCAAGGCCGATGCCCAATGTCATAGTAGAGAGCATGTAAGATCCAAAAAACAAAAGTTCAGTAAAATGACCCAAAAATCAAAATTGAAAGCGTCTGATGAGAAGCGTAAACTTGCCAATATGCCATTTACGACACGGAGTGGCAAGGAACGGCTGAGGTCCTGGCCTATGTTCATGGCTAGTGGTTCAGATTCACATGAGGATGGAAGCACTCATCCTCTCGCTAGAAAAATGAAAAGACTTAAGCTGGCAAAAGCACAGCAAAGAACTGTGCATTCTTCTAAATCACAAATCCCCAAGGAGAGTCCAATTGTGTCGGTTGCGATGCCTGACCTTCCCAACACTGGACGGGAAGAGCTTGCGCCTTCCACCATTTGCACGCCCCCTGCAAGTGCTGGAAGGAGCACCCGCAGTCCAGTTCCTGATAGTCAAATTAAGATTGTCACTGTTAAAGTACATCAGGATGAGGATATGGGTGTTGCTGGTGCTGGGGAGGAAATTGACAAGGAGGATTCTGATGGTGAGGTGGTTTGTTTAAGTCAGGCACCTGGGGAGACACCTGTTGTACGTGGGACGAATATGGCCATTGACATGCCTGGTCAAAATACAAAAAAAATCAGCTCTTCGGTGTGGAATTATTTAAACACAAATGCGGACAACAGGTGTCAAGCCGTGTGTTGCCTTTGTCAAGCTGTAATAAGTAGGGGTAAGGACGTTAACCACCTCGGAACATCCTCCCTTATACGTCACCTGGACCGCATTCATCAGAAGTCAGTGACAAGTTCAAAAACTTTGGGTGACAGCGGAAGGAGTCCACTGACAACTAAATCCCTTCCTCTTGTAACCAAGCTCCTGCAAACCACACCACCAACTCCCTCAGTGTCAATTTCCTCCTTACACAGGAAAGCCAATAGTCCTGCAGGCCATGTCACTGGCAAGTCTGACGAGTCCTCTCCTTCCTGGGATTCCTCCGATGCATCCTTGAGTGTAACGCCTACTGTTGCTGGCACTGCTGTTGATGCTGCTGGGAGTTGATCGTCATCCCAGAGGGGAAGTCGGAAGACCACTTGTACTACTTCCAGTAAGCAATTGACTATCCAACAGTCCTTTGCGAGGAAGATGAAATATCACAGCAGTCATCCTGCTGCAAAGCGGATAACTCAGGCCTTGGCAGCCTGGGTGGTGAGAAACGTGGTTCCGGTATCCACCGTTAATTCAGAGGCAACTAGAGACTTGATTGAGGTACTGTGTCCCCGGTACCAAATACCATCTAGGTCCCATTTCTCTAGGCAGGCGATACCGAAAATGTACACAGACCTCAGAAAAAGAGTTACCAGTGTCCTAAAAAATGCAGTTGTACCCAATGTCAACTTAACCACGGACATGTGGACAAGTGGAGCAGGGCAGACTCAGGACTATATGACTGTGACAGCCCACTGGGTAGATGTATTGCCTCCCGCAGCAAGAACAGCAGTGGCGGCACCAGTAGCAGCATCTCGCAAACGCCAACTCGTTCCTAGGCAGGCTACGCTTTGTATCACCGCTTTCCAGAAGAGGCACACAGCTGACAACCTCTTACAGAAACTGAGGAACATCATTGCAGAATGGCTTACCCCAATTGGACTCTCCTGGGGATTTGTGACATCGGACAACGCCACCAATATTGTGCGTGCATTACATCTGGGCAAATTCCAGCACGTCCCATGTTTTGCACATACATTGAATTTGGTGGTGCAGAATTATTTAAAAAACGACAGGGGCGTGCAAAAGATGCTGTCGGTGGACCGAAGAATTGCGGGCCACTTTCGGCATTCAGCCACCGCGTGCCGAAGACTGGAGCACCACCAAACATTCCTGAACCTGCCCTGCCATCATCTGAAGCAAGAGGTGGTAACGAAGTGGAATTCAACTTTCAGAGGATGGAGGAGCAGCAAAAGGCCATTCAAGCCTATACATCTGCCCACGATATAGGCAAAGGAGGGGGAATGCACCTGACTCAAGCGCAGTGGAGAATGATTTCAACGTTGTGCAAGGCTCTGCAACCCTTTGAACTTGCCACACGTGAAGTCAGTTCAGACACTGCCAGCCTGAGTCAGGTCATTCCCCTCATCAGGCTTTTGCAGAAGAAGCTGGAGACATTGAAGGAGGAGCTAAAACAGAGCGATTCCGCAAGGCATGTGGGACTTGTGGATGGAGCCCTTAATTCGCTTAACCAGGATTCACGGGTGGTCAATCTGTTGAAATCAGAGCACTACATTTTGGCCACCGTGCTCGATCCTAGATTTAAAACCTACGTTGTATCTCTCTTTCCGGAAGACACAAGTCTGCAGAGGTTCAAAGACCTGCTGGTGAGAAAATTGTCAAGTCAAGCGGAACGTGACCGTACAACATCTCCTCCTTCACATTCTCCCGCAACTGGGGGTGCGAGGAAAAGGCTAAGAATTCCGAGCCCACCCGCTGGTGGTGATGCAGGGCAGTCTGGAGCGAGTGCTGACATCTGGTCCGGACTGAAGGACCTGCCAACGATTAATGACATGTCGTCTACTGTCACTGCATATGATTCTCTCACCATTGAAAGAATGGTGGAGGATTATATGAGTGACCGCATCCAAGTAGGCACGTCAGACAGTCCGTACGTATACTGGCAGGAAAAAGAGGCAATTTGGAGGCCCTTGCACAAACTGGCTTTATTCTACCTAAGTTGCCCTCCCTCCAGTGTGTACTCCGAAAGAGTGTTTAGTGCAGCCGCTCACCTTGTCAGCAATCGGTGTACGAGGTTACTTCCAGAAAATGTGGAGAAGATGATGTTCATCAAAATGAATTATAATCAATTACTCCGTGGAGACATTCACCAGCAGCAATTGCCTCCACAAAGTACACAGGGACCTGAGATGGTGGATTCCAGTGGGGACGAATCAATAATCTGTGAGGAGGGGGATGTACACAGTGAAAGGGGTGAGGAATCGGAGGATGATGATGAGGTGGACATCTTGCCTCTGTAGAGACAGTTTGTGCAAGGAGAGATTGATTGCTTCTTTTTTTGGTGGGGGCCCAAACCAACCAGTCATTTCAGTCACAGTCGTGTGGCAGACCCTGTCGCTGAAATGATGGGTTCGTTAAAGTGTGCATGTCCTGTTTATACAACATAAGGGTGGGTGGGAGGTCCCAAGGACAATTCCATCTTGCACCTCATTTTTCTTTCATTTTTCTTTGCATCATGTGCTGTTTGGGGACAATTTTTTTGAAGTGCCATCCTGCCTGACACTGCAGTGCCACTCCTAGATGGGCCAGGTTTTTGTGTCGGCCACTTGTGTCGCTTAGCTTAGTCACACAGCGACCTTGGTGCGCCTCTTTTTTTCTTTGCATCATGTGCTGTTTGGGGACTATTTTTTTGAAGTGCCATCCTGCCTGACACTGCAGTGTCACTCCTAGATGGGCCAGGTGTTTGTGTCGGCCACTTGTGTGGCTTAGCTTAGCCATCCAGCGACCTCGGTGCAAATTTTAGGACTAAAAATAATATTGTGAGGCGTGAGGTGTTCAGAATAGACTGGAAATGAGTGGAAATTATGGTTATTGTGGTTAATAATACTATGGGATCAAAATGACCCCCAAATTCTATGATTTAAGCTGTTTTTTAGGTTTTTTTTTAAAAAAACACCCGAATCCAAAGCACACCCGAATCCGACAAAAAATTTTCAGGGAGGTTTTGCCAAAACGCGTCCGAATCCAAAACACGGCCGCGGAACCGAATCCAAAACACAAAACCCGAAAAATGTCCGGTGCACATCACTAATTACAGATGTGACCTTTTTTCTACTGTGGCTTTATTGCATCAAATAGTCCCTCTAGGCATGCCAGGTCCTGTGCAACTTGGCCATGCTGAGCATTTTATTTACATAAATAAGACAACTGGGAGTGACAGAACTGAATTACTAGCATACACCGACACCTTGCTTGGGTGACATTTGCACATGTGTGTGTGACCAAGTTAGAATCTGTGTATAAAGGGCTCCTATGTGAGCAGTCACTGGTTTTTCTCATGCCAAGTTCCATAGTGCTTCATCTGCAACTTTTCACATGTGTAAAACTAATTCCTGCACTGTTAAAATCGCAGCACAGTGTCTCTGGTACACCGTGAGCGACTTTTTGCTGTGTTTGCACTGTGACTAAACCAGAAAATGTAACTCACGTGCGCCAGGCGTATCGCACCAAATGGCATAAAGAGGCCTAGTAAATGAGGACATATTTGTTCATCCTGCAATTTATATTCAGAATATTGAAGAAATCCAGGATGGTGACTTGTGAAAATTGAGTTTCCTGATGATTTTATGGAGGAAACATCTTGCAATTTGCAACTCACAACAAATAAAAACACTGAAACTGAGTGCAATTCACACTCCATCATATTTTCCCCTTAATGTTCTGCAATAAGTTCTAGTGGATCTGCATTCTGGACCTGTGATGCACATTTGTGGTATGGTATTGTGTGTTTTACCATCAGGATTTGTTTTAAATACTGTATTGCTTGAAATAAGTACAGTCGAGTCACATTATTATGACCACCAACTAATAGCAGAGTAACCACCGTGTGCAGCATGGACACCAGCTAGAAAGCTTAAACGGTCATTTTAGACACATGTCTGGTAGCCCCCAGGTTAATTTTGATGGTGAGCCGCTCTACTGTAATGACAGGTAAGGGAAGGGGGTGGTACAGGCCCCAAAATGAAGTCCGAGCTGTGAGACTCGTACACTGCAGGGAGTTGCACATCATCATACAGTATAGATTTTGGGATAAACTCTATTGCGACCAGTACATGTAAAACTTAATACAATAAAATAGCATGAAGAATTACCAGGACTAAAGCATGAGAGAGTGCAATTCCACAACAGAGGGACTACACATTACGGTTGGCCATCGACCAGTGTTGGTTGATAACCATCAGTTGTTAACCAATTGTCAGTGGTTTTGCCATTAATGGCAGAGATCCGATAGTTCTCTTCCATCGATGGTACAGAGCTCAGCTATTTTTTTTTCTTTCTTCCTGACACAGGAACACATTAGCCTACTGCTGCTCCAGTCCCCATGCAAAACACATAGCCCCACACCCAATAGGGATAACAATCAGTGGGGTAAAACCATCAATCTAATGCTAATAAGTGATCTAATGCTGCATCTACACAATGCAGCAGCAGATGGCAGAAGGCTTCTATTTACATAAGACACCACCTGCTGCATTAGCATATTTTAAAATCGCTGTCATCTGTGTCCATCTCTGAATAAGGCCCTGAGGTTCTTCTGCTTACAGACGAGAAGGGGCTGGTGCATATATAGGTGAGGAAACTTTTTACAACACAGTATAGTATATTAGACTAATGTGAAAAAACTAGTGATGAGCGGGTTCGGTTTCTCGGAAACCGAACCCCCCCGAACTTCACCCTTTTTACAGGAGTCCGAGCCATACTCGGATTCTCCCGTATGGCTCGGGTAACCCGAGCGCGCCCAAACGTCATCATCCCGCTGTCGGATTCTCGCGAGATTCGGATTCTATATAAGCAGCCGCGCGTCGCCGCCATTTTCACTCGTGCATTGGAAATGTTAGGGAGAGGATGTGGCTGGTGTCCTCTCCGTTTACGTTTATGCATTGCAAATATTTTGTGCTTGCTTATTACTTAATTGTGGGGACTGGGGAGCAGCTGCATATAGGAGGAGTACAGTGCAGAGTTTTGCTGACAGTGACCACCAGTAATACGTTGTCTGCCTGAAAAACACTCCATATCTGTGCTCAGTGTGCTGCTTATATCTGTGCTCACACTGCTTAATTGTGGGGACTGGGGAGCAGCTGTATTATATAGCAGGAGTACAGTGCAGAGTTTTGCTGACAGTGACCACCAGTATACGTTGTCTGCCTGAAAAACACTCCATATCTGTGCTCAGTGTGCTGCTTTATTGTGGGGACTGGGGACCACCAGTATAATATTATATAGGAGGAGTACAGTACAGAGTTTTGCTGACCAGTGACCACCAGTATATAATATATAGCATTACGGTACAGTAGGCCACTGCTGTACCTACCTCTGTGTCATCATTAAGTATACTAGTATCCATCTACATTCTTTACCTGTGGTGCATTTTAGTTTTGCAGTTTGCTGACACAGTGACCACCAGCATACTATATATAGCAGTACGGTACGTAAGGCCACTGCTGTACCTACCTCTGTGTCATTAAGTATACTATCCATCTACATTCTATACCTGTGGTGCATTTTAGTTTTGCAGTTTGCTGACACAGTGACCACCAGTATATATAGCAGTACGGTACAGAAGGCCACTGCTGTACCTACCTCTGTGTCGTCATTAAGTATACTATCCATCTACATTCTATACCTGTGGTGCATTTTAGTTTTGCAGTTTGCTGACACAGTGACCACCAGTATATATAGCAGTACGGTACGGAAGGCCACTGCTGTACCTACCTCTGTGTCGTCATTAAGTATACTATCCATCTACATTCTATACCTGTGGTGCATTTTAGTTTTGCAGTTTGCTGACACAGTGACCACCAGTATATATAGCAGTACGGTACAGAAGGCCACTGCTGTACCTACCTCTGTGTCGTCATTAAGTATACTATCCATCTACATTCTATACCTGTGGTGCATTTTAGTTTTGCAGTTTGCTGACACAGTGACCACCAGTATATATAGCAGTACGGTACGGAAGGCCACTGCTGTACCTACCTCTGTGTCGTCATTAAGTATACTATCCATCTACATTCTATACCTGTGGTGCATTTTAGTTTTGCAGTTTGCTGACACAGTGACCACCAGTATACTATATATAGCAGTACGGTACGGAAGGCCACTGCTGTACCTACCTCTGTGTCGTCATTAAGTATACTATCCATCTACATTCAATACCTGTGGTGCATTTTAGTTTTGCAGTTTGCTGACACAGTGACCACCAGTATATATAGCAGTACGGTACGGAAGGCCACTGCTGTACCTACCTCTGTGTCGTCAAGTATACTATCCATCCATACCTGTGGTGCATTTCAGTTTTGCACAGTTTGCTGACCACCAGTATATAATATATAGCATTACGGTACAGTAGGCCACTGCTCTACCTACCTCTGTGTCGTCAAGTATACTAGCTTAGTCACACAGCGACCTTGGTGCGCCTCTTTTTTTTCTTTGCATCATGTGCTGTTTGGGGACAATTTTTTTGAAGTGCCATCCTGTCTGACACTGCAGTGCCACTCCTCGATGGGCCAGGTGTTCGTTTCGGCCACTTGTGTCGCTTAGCTTAGTCACACAGCGACCTTGGTGCGCCTCTTTTTTTCTTTGCATCATGTGCTGTTTGGGGACAATTTTTTTGAAGTACCATCCTGTCTGACACTGCAGTGCCACTCCTAGATGGGCCAGGTGTTCGTGTCGGCCACTTGTGTGGCTTAGCTTAGCCATCCAGCAACCTCGGTGCAAATTTTAGGACTAAAAATAATATTGTGAGGTGTTCAGAATAGACTGGAAATGAGTGGAAATTATGGTTATTGTGGTTAATAATACTATGGGATCAAAATGACCCCCAAATTCTATGATTTAAGCTGTTTTTTAGGGTTTTTTTTTTTAAAAAAACACCCGAATCCAAAAAACACACCCGAATCCGACAAAAAAAATTCGGTGAGGCTTTGCCAAAACGCGTCCGAATCCAAAACACGGCTGCGGAACCGAATCCAAAACCAAAACACAAAACCCGAAAAATGTCCGGTGCACATCACTAGACAAAACATGAACAATGGAAGTTCTTCAAACTGACTGATTAGCTGCTGTGTATAGCAGGTACTGTCACAGAAAGTACTGAAAGCATTTCTACACCAAGTTTTAGATAAATATATTCCTTTACAACTGCATTGGATAATGACAAAAAATGTCTTTACTGAAGTCAAGTGCACCCGAGTGAGGTTCTCTGAGTCAAAGTGAAAAATGAAACATAAAAGTGGAACTCTGTGCAGTGTCAGAAGTAATTTAATAGAAGTGCTATTATAACTAAACATCTGGTCTGCTTCTGAGTCTCAGGGATCTCTGCTCATGAATACAATTAGAGAGATTTTGCACACAGAACATGCACAGATGCGAATTTATACATTTTTGCAAATGCCCGTCCTATTTTGATTCAGTCGGAATTTGGACATATCTGTCTTCATGTGAAATAGGGCATTTTGGGTCAGGAACTTGGAGGTGACAATGTGATCCTACGTTACCACCCTGATTTGTGGGAGTGTCATGGGAGTTTTATGAGAGAGTGTTGTGAGCACAGGGATGGACTCGGGCTGTCTAGGAGCCCTAGCTTTGCAGCACGCCCCATGTTTCTTTATGCCAGGTAGTCGAGCAAAGTGATGGGAGTCAAACCTGCTTGACCTGCCCCTCTCTATGTGAGCTGGGGAGCTGAGCAGAGTGCTCGGCCAGGCCCGGTCTCTCTGCATGGCCAAACCGGCCTATCAAGCCATCGGAACTTCTGGCATTTTCCTGAATATTAGATGTGCAGGCCAGCCCTTCATGAGCATGTATCAAAAGCTCTGTGTGATTTTGAGTCCTGGGTGTGGGGAATGGAAGCCTGTTTCAGACCTAGAATGGGGCTGCTGCTTGCTCCTAGCATGGGGCTGGTGCAAGTGCCAATGATAATGATAATGAATGTTTTGGCAATCTGCATAAAATCAGTGGTGGTACTGGTTTCCACTTGCACACACGAACCCCCGACATTGCTTGAATGAATGTTCAAATTAGCAAAAAGTAGTAAATCAGGTTTCAAACAACTCAGAATCTGTCCCATAATATTTCATTTGAAAATAACAAAATGTTTACCCTTTAAAATATTTATGCACATAGAACAGAAATTGCAAAATCTGACACTATACAAACATACAGGGGGAAATGTAATAGGGTGTGAGAATCAGAAAGTGAGAGATTTTAGTAAAATTCTCCTGCTTTTTTAAAGTGGCAATCATTTACATGTCAGAATCAACCTGGATTTGCCATATAAATGATTGCCACTTTAAAAAAAAAAAAACAAGAGAATTTTACCAAAATCTCTCACTTTCTGATTCTCACACCCTATTACATTTCTCCCCATAGTATGTAATACATTGGTAAGTATAGTAAAATATTCTAACATTTAAAGGTTAAATTATAACTGCAATTAATTATAAAAATATACTATTTCATCAACCTAGATTGTTCAGGACTTGAATTTACAGAAACCCATTTACACACCAAGATAACCTCTTTCGAGTCTGATGTAAGATTTTCTTTTTACTTCTGACTGTTCCTGAAAATGTCATGGTAAGAATGAATTCAACTTTCATCTTATTCATTCAGAGGAAGAAAAAATATCAAAAGCTTCTGCGTCTCATGAAACTAATTTCTCTTCGTCTCCTCATCTCATATCTTGTGGTGAAAAAACCAAAACCAAAGAAAACATCTCATAAAATAGGAACAAAAAAGCCCTAAAAAGTCAACTAACGTGAGTCACATTTTACTACTGTGAATTATTGTGAAAAGTATATTATATTTTCATTCAATGTGACATTGTGTAACATTTGAATGCAAACAAATCTTAAAATGGATAATGTAGGGATCAACAGGATCTTCTCAACCAAATGTAATCAAATATTTAAAATCTTCAGTAACAGTATATCCATTGCTTATTCTGAATTCAAGTTTGATATTGCCTCTCAAAAGGTAAATGATATCTGTAGGTTTTGATCCTGGATTTTGTGTTCTTACATGACATAAGTGGAAGGATCTTACAGTACTGCCATCTTTACATTTTACCTGTTTTGCCTTGGCACTGCCAGGGGTGACCTTTAGCCAGGAATATGACAGTTTATGACATAAACACAATGGGTGTGTGAAGACATGTCACACTGAAACTGTACAAAAAAGACAGAATGTATCAAGTGGGTGAATCTTAAGGGGGTACACGCAGAGAGATGTTTTCTTAGAAATGAAGCACACATCGCTCCGTGTGTAGGGGTGCCGGCGACAGTGATGCACGGCCCCGTGCATCACTATCGCCAGCACTAGATTTGACAGGATGTTGACATTATGACTGTCAACATGTTATACCACACCCCTTTCAGCAATCTCCACCATTCCGTGCACTTTACAAATGCCTGGTTGTATGGGTGTGGTATGCATTACCTGCGGCCAGTATCCCGGTGGTCAGCAACCCGACAACGGGATCCCGGCCACAGAATGTCGGGGGGGCAAGTGCAACAAGCTGCACTCGCCACTGGTTCTATTCCCACTCTATAAGTGTCGTGGACACTCTTGAGTGGGAAAAATCCCTGTTGGTCGGCATGACAACAGTCGGGATAGTGAGGGGGCATGATGTAGGTGAAGGTGTTGTGACCGTCGGTCTCCTGACTACCAGTCACATAACTACATCCCAGTTGTATTTGCTGAAAAGGGTCTGGGCTTAATTGCATCATCAAGCCACCCCCTTCCCCAGCTCCTGGCAATTTACTATTTAGCAGGGGGTGTATAGTTGAGTTTTTTTCCACAATTTTAACTCCAGCAGTGCTGAGGATGAGTATGACACTGATGCTTAGTACTGTGGATATACCGTACATGCTGAGAACAAGTCCCACACATGGACAGCAATTAAGAGCTATGGGGCTCACTTACATCCTTGTAGTGGAAAATTATAGGGGACTCAAGATCTTAGAAGAGAAGTCAATTTCAAGCTTGTGCGCAACGAAATAGGAATTTTCTGTTGTCATCAAAGCCATAACCAAAAAAACAAAAAACAAAACATGGTCTCCAGACTAAAGTAATCTGCTGAAGTCAAATAAACTCTCAAATATTACATTTGGTACTGAAATGTCTCTAAATCTATGACTTTCACAGAAACTTCACTGACCTCTGGTTGGAAATAAATACTACTGGATTCTGAATGTATTTATGCATGGTAACTAGCAAATGTAAGCATTCATTTAAGAATGTATAACTAGTAATTTTTAGTTACCTTTTAGCATTGATAATTATGTTTGTCCAATTTAAAAAGCCAACTAAAATCAGACACCATTGTAAATATACAACAACATTGCAAAATACGGGAGTTTAGTTTGAGAAAGGGAATTTACTTCATGCCAGATGACACAGCAGAGGTGGAAGAAGAGAACAAATGCAGCAGGGCGCAAGAAGCTTGTACTGTATAAACAACAGTTATAGCCAGATGCTGGCACAAAATGAAAATAGTTATAGACTTCTTTCACAGTAGTATTACTTTTCAAAGTACAGTGATGCACACACTACCACGATCCCTAACAAAGCTCCTGCTGGGGTATGTTGCAAGATTAATACCAGCAGCATCTTAATATCATCAGACACATTATGTATTATTGAACTAGAAGTCCAGTGTCTTGCAATGTCAAATTTTAGCAGTTCAAGAATAGGATGTGCTGACCAAAGTTACTGAGGTGACAACCGTCATCTTCAATTGGTTGAATGCAGACAGGTGGCACTTACACTTGTGTCAGTACAGCACTGAGGTGCAGGTTGCTGTATCCTGCTTACCCTTACACAGCAATTTATAGCAAAAATAACAACCCATGATTGTCATGCTACAAGCTCAGGCCAGCAGAAAGAATAAGTAAGAATTACATACACCCATCTGCGCTGAGGAGACAATAGGGAAATATAACATCCGCTTAGCAGCATCAGAAAGAGTGCTTGGTCAACAGGAAAGATTTATACGATCAGTGTTCTTAGTGCTAGGAATGTGCATCTGCATTTCTCTTCCTCCAACATACAGTAGTATTATTAACCTCAGCATGACAGCATCTCTTAATGGGGGTCATTCTGAGTTGTTCGCTCGTTGCCGATTTTCGCTATGATGTGATTTGTTGCTAACTGCGCATGGTACGCAGAGCGTATGCGCTAAGTTATTTAACACAACTTAGTAGATTTGCTGGTGTTCGAGCGACGATTTTCAGTCGCACTGCTGATTCGTGAATGATTGACAGGAAAGGGGCGTTTTCTAGGTGGTAACTGAGCGTTTTCCGGGAGTGTGCTAAAAAACGCAGGCGTGTCAGGGAAAAACGCGGGAGTGGCTGGCCGAACGCAGGGCGTGTTTGTGACGTCAAACCAGGAACTAAACGGACTGAGCTGATCGCAATCTGTGAGTATGTCTGGAGCTACTCAGAAACTGCAAAGAATTATTTAGTAGCAGTTCTGCTAATCTTTCGTTCGCAATTCTGCTAAGCTAAGATACACTCCCAGAGGGCGGTGGCCTAGCGTTTGCAATGCTGCTAAAAGCAGCTAGCGAGCGAGCAACTCGGAATGACCCCCAATATCTTTAGTAATACGGTGTGCAGTCTAGCTCCACCCTTTTTCCTTATCCGGAAAGAAGTCAGCCAGCCAAACAGCTTGGTTTTGCCTTCAAAAAATATATTTGCTTTAAATCACATGGCTAATTTTGCAATTTCTATGGACTCTCCAAATTCTTTATGTTGTTACATTGGTATACAGTTATGTGACCGGCAGTCAGGAGACCGCCGGTCACAATACCGACCTCTGGATCCTGCCTGCTCACAATCCCAACGGTCGGCATGCCAACCAACAGGGACTATTCCCACTCATGGTTGTCCATGACACTCATAAAGTGGAAATAATACCTGTGGATGGCGCAGCGAGCCTGCAAGGGGATTGTTGCTCCCATCCCCCTGCTGGCCACCTCAATGCTGGGATCCCGTTGTTGGTATGGTGACAGGCAGTTTCCTGACCGCCGCTTACGCATACCCAACACGTTACATTTAGTCCTCCATTTCTAAGGCCTATAACTTCTACTATAATCATTGTGTGAGTAGGAACAGAAACATCAGTACTAGTGACAGGTTTGTGTCTGAAAAACAAAGCCTTTCACCCTAGAGACCATGCCCTCACCAACACAGCCTGGGACCTATTGACTATGCACCAGCAATGCTAAGATTTCTACAGTAATTATTTTAGCAATAGAAAGTTTTGCCTCTGCAGTGGAGCGACACTCCACTCTCCATCAACAATAGTTGGCAGTTGTAAGAGTCAGATGGCGCTGCAGCTCCAAGCACCCCATTGAAGATAGGCTCCCCTGCAGTGCAAACAGTGTTCACAGGGAAAAAAAAATGTTTTCCTGTCAAGGCCAACAGCCTTCCGAAGCCTATTGCATTAACCTCCTGGCCGCCCAAAGTATTGCCCATTCATACACCCACCCATATACAGTAATACAGAAAGCATTGGTCTGTGATGCGCTCTGTATTATATGGCAGTTACTGTATTAATCTTTGTATATGGTGGTCACTGCAATACTTTCTGTATTATATTGTGGTCTTTGTATTATATTGGCAGTTACTGTATATTTTTTGTATTCCTGTATATATTGGTCACTGCAATGTTTTTTCTGTATTATGGGGCTAATAAAGGTTGGATTGCAGTGTGCTGAAAAGATGCGGGTGCATGACCAGCCCCGTCCTGCGCATGCACCTGCATTTTCTGCTGGGGGTCCGCAGAAAATGCGATCACCTCTGCCTATCAATCAGGCAGAGGCGGTCGCAGGGCAGGGGTGAAAGTGAGCAACGCTCCATTTCCAGGGAGGAGACGGAGCATTGTGGGAGCAGGGAAACCCAAACAAAGGGTGGTGCGGCTTAAGTGGGGGCGTATCGGGGGTGTGGTTGCATTGGCTGCGTGACATCACATGCAGCCGCCATGACAGGTAAGATGGTGCCGGGACTCCTGCAGTCGCAGCTAAGAAGTCATCTTTAGATTCTGCTGACAAGCAGAAATTGCGAAGCGATTGCAATTTCTGCTTGTTGAAGGGGGGGGGGGTTGGCGCCGGTCAGTATGCTGAACGGCCTTGCCCAGCGATGGGCGGCCCCCAGCTTGCGACCAAAAGGGATAGCAAATTCTGCTGATTAGCAGAATTTGCTATCCTTACTGAATTAGCCCCAATATGATGCTCACTGTATAGTATGGCATTCACTGCAATGCTCTGTGGTGAGTGAGGTAGTGTACTCAAGGCAGAAACACTTCGCCATTGAGTTTTGAAACTGTGGAGCCTGCATTCTCCATTGAAAAGTGTAGATACCCCAGAAACATAGAATAAATGCTGCAAGATCTGGCACCTTAATGCAACAGGACTAAAAATGGTGGTAACGGTTGTGATGATGGTGGTGGTGATGATGATGATCTACTGTACACCAAAAACCGAAACATGAATGTTTATAGAAAGTGATAATACTATCTGGGAAAGGCTTTCTGCAGACTTTGCAAGTTAAAGCTTTTCTCTGACGTCCTAGTGGATGCTGGGTACTCCGTAAGGACCATGGGGTATAGACGGGCTCCGCAGGAGACTGGGCACTCTTAAAAGAAAGATTAGGTACTATATCTGGTGTGCACTGGCTCCTCCCTCTATGCCCCTCCTCCAGACCTCAGTTAGTATCTGTGCCCGGCCAGAGCTGGATGCACCCGAGGGGCTCTCCTGAGCTTCCTAGAAAAGAAAGTATTTGTTAGGTTTTTTATTTTCAGTGAGATCTGCTGGCAACAGACTCACTGCTACGTGGGACTGAGGGGAGAGAAGCGAACCTACCTGCTTGCAGCTAGCTTGGGCTTCTAAGGCTACTGGACACCATTAGCTCCAGAGGGATCGAACACAGGCCCAGTCCTCGGTCGTCCGGTCCCGGAGCCGCGCCGCCGTCCCCCTTGCAGAGCCAGAAGAACGAAGAGAAGATGAAAATCGGCGGCTGAAGACTCCGGTCTTCATTAAGGTAGCGCACAGCACTGCAGCTGTGCGCCATTGCTCCCTTAGCACACCACACACTCCGGTCACTGATGGGTGCAGGGCGCTGGGGGGGGGGGCCCTGGGCAGCAATTAGATTACCTTACTTGGCGAAAAGCACATAATACAGTCTGATAAACTGTATATGTGCATTAACCCCCACCATTAAAGTACATAAAAGGACAGAAGCCCGCCGCTGAGGGGGCCGGGCCTTCTTCCTCAGCACACCGGCGCCATTTTCTCTTCACAGCTCAGCTGGAAGGAAGCTCCCCAGGCTCTCCCCTGCAGTATCCTGGTACACAAAGGGTAAAAAAGAGAGGGGGGGGGCACATAAATTTAGGCGCAAAAACTGTGTATATAAGCTGCTATAGGGGAAAAATCACTCAGTATAGTGTACATCCCTGTATTATATAGCGCTGTATTGTGTGCTGGCATACTCTCTCTCTGTCTCTCCAAAGGGCCTGGTGGGGGAACTGTCTTCAAATAGAGCATCCCCTGTGTGTGTGGTGTGTCGGTACGCGTGTGTCGACATGTCTGAGGTAAAAGGCTCCTCTAAGGAGGTGATAGAGCGGATAAGTGTGTGGGAGGGTGTCTCCGTCAACAACGCCGACACCTGTTTGGATATGTGTAAGGGCTGAGGTAAAATTATTGCACAAAAGGTTAGGGAACAGAAAGGAAATCTATCCTGGTCTGTCCCTATGTCACAGAGTCCTTCAGAGTCTCTCTATGTTCACTATCCAAAATAACAAAGTATCGACACGGAGTTTAACTCCACTGTCGACTACGATAATGCAAAGTTACAGCCAAGAGGGCTAAAAGATATTCAATATATGATTATTGGAATAAAAGATGATTTGCATATCACTGATGACTCATCTGTCCCTGACACGAGAGTACACATGTTAAGGGGACGAATGCTGAGGTAAATTTCGCTCCTCTCATGAGGAAAAAGAGCGGGAATCTCCAGACAAGAGACGGCAGCTTCCCACAAGAGAATTCTCAGGCTGTATCCTTTCCCCACTAGGGCAAGGATGTGTTGAGAATCTTCCCCTTGGGTGTCCTGTTTGCACTAGCTATTCTCAGGGATCCTGCAGATAGTGTGCACATTCTAGTATACTACCCAGACCGGCGATTGTGTCGGCATGGGTTTATAGCGCTGTGGCAGCGTGGACAGGTACCTTATCAGCAAAGATTGAGACCCTAGTATGCATATAAATATTTTAAGATGCTGTCTTAAGCGATAGATATATAATTATAAAGCATGCCCAAAGGGACATGAGTATACTGGGTCCTAGAGACAAAAGCTATGTCGATTTTTGCTTGACGTGTCCTGTAGAATATACATTGGACTGATGATGCCGACTTAAGAGGCATATGGAAGGCTGAGGATTGTGTGGAGAAAGGTTCTCGGGCCTGGTCTCCACAGCTATAGCTGGTAATTCTGATATTTTGCCTTATATTCCTGCACAGCCTAGGAAAGCACGACATTATTAAATGCAGCTTTTCGAATAAAGAAACAAGAAAGTCTGAGGTGCGTCCTTTCTTGTCAGAGCCGGGGGCAGAGGAAAGAAGCTGTACAACACAGCTAGTCCCCAGGAACAGAAGTCCTCCCCGGCCTCTACAAAAATCCACCGCATGTCGCTGGGGCTCCACAGGCGGAGCTAGGCCCGGTGGGGACACGCCTTCGTAAGTTCAGCCACAAGTGGGTTCACTCCCTGTTAGATCCCTGGGCAATAGAAATTGTATCGCAGGGATACAGGCTGGACTGTAAAAAGATGCCCCCTCACCGAGGACCCGGCGGGCTTCCCCCCAAGAGAGGGAGCCAGTGTTAACTGCAATTCGTAAATTGTATCTTCAACAGGTGGTGGTCAAGGGTCCCCTCCTTCAACAAGAGGGTGTTATTATTCGACCATGTTATAATCCCGAAACCAGATGGTTCGGTTAGACCCATATTGAATTAAAATCCCTGAACATATACCTGAAAAGGTTCAGGTTCAAGATGGAATCGCTAAGAGCGGTCATTGCAAGCCTGAAATGAATCGGGACATAAGGGGTGCATACCTTCGTGTCCCCATTTATCCACCTCATCAGGCGTACCTCAGAATTGTGGTATGGGATTGTCATTACCAATTTCACCAAGGTAATGGCGGATATGATGGTGCTCCTGCGGAAGCAAGGTGTCACTATTATCACATACTTGGATGATCTCCTCATAAAAGCGAGATCAAGAGAGCAGTTGCTGGACAGCGTATCACCTTCTCTGGAAGTGAAACGGCAACACGACTGGATTCTATATATTCCGAAGTCGCAGTTGGTTCCTACAGCTCATCTGCCTCGCCTAGGCATGATCCTAGACACAGACCAGAAGAGGGTTTATCTCCCGATAGAGAGAGCTCAGGAGCTCATGACACTGGTCAGGAATCTATTGAAAACCAAAACAGGTGTCAGTGCTTCACTGCACTCGAGTCCTGGGAAGGATGATGGCTTCATACGAGGCCATCCCCTTCGTCTGGTTCCATGCAAGGACAATGGAACTTACTGGACAAGTGGTCCGGATCACATCTTCAGATGCATCGGTTAATCACCCTATCCCCCAGGGCCAGGGTGTCTCTCCTGTGGTGGCTGCGGAGTGCTCACCTTCTCGAGGGCCGCAGATTCGGCATTCAGGACTGGGTCCTGGTGACCACGGATGCAAGCCTCCGAGGGTGGGGGGCAGTTACACAGGGAAGAAAATTCCAAGGTTTGTGGTCAAGCCAACAGACTTGCCTTCACATCAATATCCTGGAACTAAGGGCCATATACAACGCCCTAAGTCAAGCGGAGTTCCTGCTTCGCGACCAACCGGTTCTGATCCAGTCAGACCGCAGGGGCTCATGTAAACTGCCAGGGTGGCACAAGGAGCAGGGTGGCGAGGGTAGAAGCCACCAGAATTCTTCGCTGGGCGGAGAATCAAGTAAGTGCACTGTCAGCAGTGTTCATTCCGGGAGTGGACACGACCTCCACCCGGGAAAGTGGTGACTTCATCAGGAAGTCTTCACGCAGTTTTGCAAATTGATGGAAACTGCCTCAGGTGGACTACATGGTGTCCCACCTCAATAAAAAGATAAAAAAGGTTTTTCGCTGGGTCAAGGGACTCTCAGGCGATAGCTGTGGTCGCACTAGTAACACTGTGGGTGTTCCAGTCGGTCTATATATTCCCTCCTCTTCCTCTCAGACCCAAGGGCTGAGAATTGTAATAAACGGAGGAGTGTGAACAATATTCTTTGCTCCGGATTGGCCAAGAAGGACTCGGTACCCGGAACTGCAAGAAATGCTCTCAGAGGACCCATGGCCTCTGCCTCTCAGTCAGGACATGTTGCAACAGGGACCCTGTCTGATCCAAGACTTACCGCGGCTGCGTTGGACGGCATGGCGGTTGAACGCCGGATCCTAGCGGAAAAGGGCATTCCGGATGCAGTTATTCCTACGCTGATGAAGGCTAGGAAAGACGTGACAGCAAGACTTTTTCACTGTGGCAAAAATAGGTTGCTTGGCGTGTGGCCGGGAAGGCCCTACAGAGGAATTCCAGGGAGGTCGATTCCTGCAATTCCTACAGTCAGGAGTGACTATGGGCCTAAAATTAGGATCCATAAAGGCCAAGATTTCGTCCCTATCCCTTTTTCTCTCAAAAAGAACTGGCTTCACTGCCTGAAGTTCGGACGTTGTTACAGGGGTGCTGCATATTCAGCCCCTTTTGTGCCTCCAGTGGCACCTTGGGATCTTAATGTGTGTTGGATTCCTAAAATCCCACTGGTTTGAGCCACTTAAAACCGTGGAGCTAAAATATCTCACGTGGAAAGTGGTCATGCTTTTGGCCTTAGCTTGGACTAGGCGTGTGTCAGAATTGGTACAAAATAAATTTAAAAAAGAGAAAATCAACATATATTAATTAGTTGCCATACATGGCAGCTGCAACAAATTAATAAAGCAAGTTATAATATTACTGCAGTGGTTTAAAAATATATATATAAGTAAGTAATCTCTGTGTCCTGGGTCCCGGGACTTTGAATAATATTTGTGCACTGTCCCAATTTTTGTTATGTTAGTTCTTTTGCATGCATGCATACAGTGTTAGTAGTCATAGGAATAAAGTGCTGTTCGTGGCTCAGATATACTTTGCGGGAAAAAAAAGAAATGGGCTGTAGATAAACAGTGCCTGTTTATACTTCACCAATTGGTGTGGCTAAGTGCCAATCCCGCAATTGTCTCACTCCAAACGGCTGTCCGCACTGCGGCGGTTTTTCTTATGTCGTGCCTGTTGTAATTGGCATAGTGTCCTGCAGGCTTATGTTCGGCTGTGTCAGGAGCAGAGACAGAGAGCCACGTGTGGAAATCCTGGGTAGCAGGGGACGCCGCAAGGCCGCGGTACACGACTTCCGGTTACGGTGCTTCCGGCTTCCGGTTTTGCGGTCCACCTGCGTTCCACTGTTGTGCAAGTCACCTGACGCGTTTCTCCGCCTACACAGAGGGCGGTTTCTTCAGAGGTATATAGCATAGGCATATACCTCTGAAGAAACCGCCCTCTGTGTGGGCGGAGACACAGCCGAACATAAGCCTGCAGGACACTATGCCAATTACAACAGGCACGACATAAGAAAAACCGCCGCAGTGCGGACAGCCATTTGGAGTGAGACAATTGCGGGATTGGCACTTAGCCACACCAATTGGTGAAGTATAAACAGGCACTGTTTATCTACAGCCCATTTCTTTTTTTTCCCGCAAAGTATATCTGAGCCACGAACAGCACTTTATTCCTATGACTACTAACACTGTATGCATGCATGCAAAAGAACTAACATAACAAAAATTGGGACAGTGCACAAATATTATTCAAAGTCCCGGGACCCAGGACACAGAGATTACTTACTTATATATATATTTTTAAACCACTGCAGTAATATTATAACTTGCTTTATTAATTTGTTGCAGCTGCCATGTATGGCAACTAATTAATATATGTTGATTTTCTCTTTTTTAAATTTATTTTGTACCAATAAATGTTACTGATTTTTTACAAAACCAGCAGCTATTATATTTAAAAAAAAAAAAAAAAAAAATTTTTCCTGAGCGCCCACACTTCTACTATTTTATTTGCTTTATTTAGTCAGGTGGATATCCAGATCCACCACTGTGGGCAGCTGATAGGAGATTTTTATTTTGGGTATGATACCTATTTAATTAAACATATATATTTTTATTCTAATTGGTTCTAGTAATCAGCGCCCACTGTTCGTCTGTAGGAATCACATCCACAGACGTTCCCTTTTCGTGTGTCAGAATTGGCGGCTTTGTCATGTAAACGCCCATATCTGATCTTCCATATGGAAAGGGCAGAATGGAGGACTCGTCCCCAATTTCTCCCTAAGGTGGTATCATCGTTTCATTTGAACCAACCTATTGTGGTGCCTGCGGCTACTAGGGACTTGGAGGATTCCAAGATGCTGGACGTAGTCCGGGCCCTGAAACTTTATGTTTCCAGGATGGCTAGAGTCAGAAAAACTGACTCGCTATTTATCCTGCATGCACCCAACAAGCTGGGTGCTCCTGCTTCAAAGCAGACTATTGCTCGCTGGATCTGTAGCACGATTCAGCTTGCACATTCTGCAGCTGGACTGCCGCATCCTAAATCAGTCAAAGCCCATTCCACGAGGAAGGTGGGCTCTTCTTGGGCGGCTGCCCGAGGGGTCTCGGCTTTACAACTTTGCCGAGCTGCTACTTGGTCGGGTTCAAACACTTTTGCAAAATTCTACAAGTTTGATACCCTGGCTGAGGAGGACCTTGAGTTTGCTCATTCGGTGCTGCAGAGTCATCCGCACTCTCCCGCCCATTTGGGAGCTTTGGTATAATCCCCATGGTCCTTACGGAGTACCCAGCATCCACTAGGACGTCAGAGAAAATAAGAATTTACTCACCGGTAATTCTATTTCTCGTAGTCCGTAGTGGATGCTGGGAGCCCGTCCCAAGTGCAGACTCTCTGCAATACATGTATATAGTTATTGCTTAACTAAAGGGTTATTGTATGAGCCATCTGTTGAGAGAGGCTGTTATTGTTCATACTGTTAACTGGGTATAGTTATCACGAGTTGTACGGTGTGATTGGTGTGGCTGGTATGAGTCTTACCCTGGATTCCAAATCCTTTCCTAGTAATGTCAGCTCTTCCGGGCACAGTTTCCCTAACTAAGGTCTGGAGGAGGGGCATAGAGGGAGGAGCCAGTGCACACCAGATATAGTACCTAATCTTTCTTTTAAGAGTGCCCAGTCTCCTGCGGAGCCCGTCTATACCCCATGGTCCTTACGGAGTACCCAGCATCCACTACGGACTACGAGAAATAGAATTACCGGTGAGTAAATTCTTATTATTTAACTAGTATTGTAGTGGTACTTAGAATTTTTACTTTACACTTTATTTGTATTTTTTATTAACAACTGAAACTGAAAGCCCAACCCAGCTCATGCATGCACATCTGCAAAGCAATAAATTAACCCATACCACACTGGTCCAGTAATGCAGCTGTTTATTTATTATAAACAGCTAAGAAGGCAATTTAATTAGTGATCGACATAATAAAATATAGCAATAATCAGTGAACAATTTTGGATTTTTTTTTCTCTCTCTAAACTATTCCAGAAAAGGCAGCCAATAAAGTTTATACCATTTGTTGTTATAGCTCCACTATATAAGCAGTTAAAGGTGGGTGCTAGCTCTGCCCTCCATGAAAATAACCACACCCATGGCATAGGCCACACCCCCTATGTAGACCACACCCACTCCATACCAGTCATGCCCCCACATCATACTTCCCTACTCTGCCGGAATGGCTGGAAGGCTCCCAAAAATTGGGTGGTGCTCCCATCCTCCCGGAAGAGTAGGCAAAACTCCCTGCTGGATTCCCCATATCCAAGTCCCCTGCAGTTACCCGGAGTTGATGCTGCCTGGCTAGGGGTACAATAACACGATTTGTGCTGAATCGCATCATCTAGGCCCGGCCCTCTTACTCACAATGCCGGTAATCCCTGTGTCTCTGTCCCATGCCACATCCCCTCATGCTGCTGCTGTGCCCCCCCACTTTGCCTTCCTGCCAGGCTGCCTCCTCCCGAAATGTTGGCATGTATGCACCACATTAGCAGCACACATTTGGACTTTTATAAATTTCAACTCCAGGCCCATATGGACATCTATCTGTTCCATTACGCCAGTCAGTCCTTGAAGTCTTTCTGCACGGATGACTCTCCTTTTCCAGATCACACATGTTCATTGGACTGCAAACTTAACTTTTTGTTTCAACTATAGTAAGCTAACAATGGCTAGAGGCTTTTGTACGTAGTAGAAGCTGTAGGAAACAAAACCCAGACTTCACAACTTACAGTATTACCCTAAATCAAGTTCAACTACAGTTGGAGAGACTATTGCCAACAAGAAGGCCACAGTATTAAAACATAGAATTTGATGGCAGATTAGAGCCACGTGGGCAATCTAGTCTGCCCCTTTTTTATCCTTTAGGTAACCTCAACCCTTTTTGATCCTTAGTTCATCATAAGAATATTCAGATGCCTATCCCAAGCATGTTTAAATTGCTATACTGTCTTAACCTCTACCCTCTGGAATAGCATTTGAGAAAAGGCTATTCCACTTATCCACTACCCTTTTTGTGAAGTAATTTTTCCTTAAATTTCCCTTTAACCTACCTCCCTCCAGTTTCAGTGTATGCCCTCGAGTTCTAATACTTCTCTTTCCTTCTTTGTACTTTGTGAAAACCCTTGGTATATTTGAAAGTTTTATATCATGCCCCCTTTTCCCTTCTCTGCTCCAAACTATACTTGTTATCTTTTGGGGCCATATTCATCATGAAAATATTGTGAACTAAGAATATTTAGTTTTCAATTCTCGTTCGCAATTTTTTCAGTATTCATCATTCCTGCATATTACATTTATCACTTCCGAAAACTGCTCCATTTGCGGAGACAGCTATTTGGAAAGTGATATTTTTCTCCTCATCTGCACAGTGCTCAGTCCAGTCCCCGTGATTGTGACTCTTATTGCCGTTTCTCCTAGGGTCTGTCCAGCTGCAGAGGTTCCCTCTCCAGAACCTGCACCTTATTGACAGGTCTGGCCACAGAAGTCCGCTGCACCCCCCACCAACTGGCACCTAAATATTACTGCCAGGTCTGGCCACATAGATCTCCCCCCCCCACCCCCCCACCCCACACACACACACACACTCCGGTACGCAATCTGCCATGTAAACGGCAGCTTGTGAAGAGATTTGGGGGGGGTTGTTCACCATCTTAGGTTGGCAGTGTCACTTTCAAACTCCAAAAATAAAGCATTTTCAGAGTTAGATTAATGTTACAATTTCTACATCCCCAAGGGAGTATAGAAATTGTGATAAAGGATAATGAATATGTCCCTTAGTCCTTCCAGGTAAGTTTCCAACTAGTGGTTATAAAGTTATTCAAGCTATATGTGCAGGTGCTGAAGTCACTTCTCTATATATTCATCCTGCCATTACTGGCTGTATGCTGTGTATTTTTTTTTTTTTTATTTGTTTATTTGTGGAGTTTTACCACCAACTTATTTTATGTATAACATTCTCTTTACTACTCTGTCTAAATCACCTGCCTTCTCACAGCAGCTGTTAGTCCAGTTCTGTTGGAAAAAAAGCGCTATATTATTATTAGTGAGATTAAAATGGATAAGTTATAAGGTGTATGGTCTATGGGCCTAATTCAGAGTTGATTGCAGCAGCAACTTTGTTAGCAGTTGGGCAAAACCTTGGCCCTCATTCCGAGTTGTTCGCTCGGTATTTTTCATCGCATCGCAGTGAAAATCCGCTTAGTACGCATGCGCAATGTTCGCACTGCGACTGCGCCAAGTAACTTTACTATGAAGAAAGTAATTTTACTCACGGCTTTTTCATCGCTCCGGCGATCGTAATGTGATTGACAGGAAATGGGTGTTACTGGGCGGAAACACGGCGTTTCAGGGGCGTGTGGCTGAAAACGCTACCGTTTCCGGAAAAAACGCAGGAGTGGCCGGAGAAACGGTGGGAGTGCCTGGGCGAACGCTGGGTGTGTTTGTGACGTCAACCAGGAATGACAAGCACTGAAATGATCGCACAGGCAGAGTAAGTCTGGAGCTACTCTGAAACTGCTAAGTAGTTAGTAATCGCAATATTGCGAATACATCGTTCGCAATTTTAAGAAGCTAAGATTCACTCCCAGTAGGCGGCGGCTTAGCGTGTGTAACTCTGCTAAATTCGCCTTGCGACCGATCAACTCGGAATGAGGGCCCATGTGCACTGCAGGGAGGAGCAGACAGTGTCGGACTGGGGCATGAAGGGCCTTCCGGGGGAATGCAGTGGACGGGGCCTATGTATAGGGGTGTGGCCAGCCATCACATTTGTTTACCAAACCATTGCAGACTGCATGGGCGGTGGCCCTTGATATATACAGTCAATATTGCTTGTGCATGTGTGATAATGTAGCCGATTAATAACAGCAATGCATGATAGAAAAGACACCATAGCCCTGTGCATTATAATGAAAAATATGCATAACGTATATATTTCAAGTGCACAGTCTGGAACCTCTTCCCTAGAGGAGGAGGTGTTGCCCCCCAGGCAGTAGGACCCACCGGGGGTTTCTCCTGTACCCCTTTGGGCCAGTCCGACTCTGGGAGCAGATATAACCTGTGCAGAAAGAGGTAGATTTGGGTGGGGTGAGTTCAAACTGAAATCTAAATTGCAGTGTAAACACAAAGCAGGCTGTATTTACCCTGCACAGAAACAAAATAACCCACCCAAATCTAACTCTCTCTGCAAATGTTATATCTGCCACACCTGCAGTGCACATGGTTTTGCCCAACTGCTAACAAATTTGCTGCTGCGATCAACTCTGAATTACCCCCAATGAACTGATGTGTGATAAAGGCTGCAGATGTAAAAGATAAAATCTAACTGGTTTTGCCTTTTTAATTATTTCCTCTATAACTACAGAGACTGCGTTGGTTGGCAGAACTTGCAATCCTATTTCATATACCCTTGAGATTTAGAGGTCAAAACGCCACAGGATGTCAAGGTAATATAATACCTATACTACTTATTTTTGCATTTACCCCACAGAAAATCAATACAAACAGGCTACTGTATACCCCAGAGGAGCATGTACTGTAGACTCCTAATGCACAAAGCTCCAACATCAATTCGCAATTAATCTCCACCTGGACAGAATACTTAAAACCATTTCCCAAGAGATACGTGCAGAATTCCACAGGCAATGGAAATATCAAACTTGTAAAAAAAATGCTGCATTAACGTAAGCTGTATACACATGGAGCGATGCGCCGCACAGCCTGAGATTGATTATTCGAGCCTGGCTCCGCCGCTATAGTCAATGTTGGGCTGCCTGCACAGTGTATTTATCCTTGCGATGCCGATCCCGCGGGACCACACATCGGCATCAAAGGACTACCCACCATGCGATATGCACTATACTGTATTTTCTTACGATTTTGACTATATAGTCAAAATTGTAAGAAAAATCACACCGTGTGTAAACCTTTAGATGTTAAGAAGGATGCCCCTACTAGTTTCACCAAGTCTTCTCGAAGCTCTGAGACACTCTGTTCGTATTTATCTTGACAGACCAAGTAATGCTGGGCATATACGCTACTATTAATTATCTGGCCGAGCCATCCGATATCAGCAGGTCGGCCAGGAAACTGCAATGTGTATGTGGCCGACCGACCCGAAAATATTGATATTGTCCCGCACGCCCCTCTGATTGGATATTTTCAAAGTGTCACGTCGCCGCATAGGCAGTGTATGCCCTACTGCGGTCGCCCAACGGACATTCCCCAGTTTCTTTACATGGGAAGGAACAGGGAAATGTCTCCTCTCTGGAGGTGGAGCTTTGATATTAGGTGACATGCACTGTAATATTTGTCACAGTGTGTGTCCCAGATATCGGAAAGGTCAGTTAAAATGCCTGTTGGTTTGACAAGTATTTTATCTGACATATTGATCACATACAGATTACCATTACAACAGGCCATAATGGCTGCCTAGCATAAGAAAATACAGTAGGTGCACCCAAATGTACTCGGCAAAGGTAATCTGGGCTGGAACACTTGCAGACATTAGCAGAAGGTGGGATGCCAACCCCCTATAAAATGAACTAGAGAAATAGCTAAGGTGCTGGTGTCAAACACATGAAAGCAATCAGTTAATAATAATTCAATATACATAAATACACATAAAAAACAAACACCACCAGGAGAAATAAATCAAACATTTACATGATAAAACCAATTGGACCAAAGCGAGCCAAAAAATAAAAATAAAAATGGCAAGGTAGAAATACAGGGGTATAACAAAGATTCAGGGTCCAATCATCAATTGGCTGTTGCTCCCAAATTTGTTATAAGCCAGGTGTGTGTTGCTTGACTATGATTTCACTTCTCAGTGTCACACTTCTGCACTAAGGAGCAGTGGCTGATGCCCCCTCCTCCTAATTGCTAAGGTAAAAACCAGCAGCAGGTGCTTCCAAGGAGGGAATATCTGCAGTAGACATTTATATAGAAACTAATAAATACACATACTCCCAACATGACCTGTTCCAGGAAGAATGATTGCCATCACCTGTGGTAAAGTATTTAAATTGTAAGAAAGGTATTTCCCCACAGGTGGCAGCAATCATACATAAGGAAGGAAGCCCAGGAACATAGAATTTTGTCCATCCTGGAATAAATCATGTTGGGAGTTACAGTATGTATATAGACAGAACCTACCAATAAAAAATTCCTATTAAATGTGTCATTTTGTCCAAACTTGATGACCTTTGGGCTGCCACTGCGGCAAAAGTAGACTGTACTGGGGTCATGGTGATATGATTGCATAACCACAGCCACACCCCCACTAGACAATACCATGATTGAAGCGATTCAATGCAAATTGGGACATCAGATGCCAGTACCGCCTATTTTGCTTGGGAAGTAGGTAGCCGCAGCCAGGTGGGGGGCATCTCTAGGAAACTTGCCTACTCTTCCATGAAGACAGGAATGCCATTCAAGTTTTTTAGAGCCACTGAACCATTCTGGGAAAATAGGTAAGTATTCATGCCAATAAAAGGTTTAAACTGCTAAAGTTATCTATGATCAGAGATGAAATATATACAGTATCTTTGTGATGCTGCTTTTTCCAGGTAAATTTAGGCATTTACCTTCAAAAACAAATGCTTTAAATAATTTACTTATACTACATACCAGGACCAAATATCAAAATTCCTCAAAATGCAATAAAATGAAAATGATTATTAATATAAATGTAATATTATTAATATAAACATGTAAAATCATTCATTATTATTGACAATTTGTTTACAGATTTTGAGAAGAGATTAAAAAGCATACAATTTTACGTAATTTACACAAGGAAGTATTGAGCCTAAGCAAATTAATTCCACTTATATTTCTTGCCTTGTTAGGCATAAGGGAGGAGAAGGGGGATTCATTATGACGTGATTAAACATTAATGAAGCAATTCCACATCTTTTCTTCTACTATTATTAAAAAGGTTTATTGGCTTTCTCTACAATGACTGCTAATAAAAGAGGTTTGCTTCTTTAGGGGGATTATTTAAACTGTTATTTTGTTGGCTAAGATAAATGCCTAGATGTACCTGGAAGACACAGCGTCACATGGATGTCTAGTTCAACTCTGACCATGCTGTTAACAGCTTAACCCTTTTATTGCTAGGAATTTTTGCATCATGTTCACACAAAAAAATTCTATTTTGTTGACTAAATCTTATGTAAGGAAAATGAAATAACACATCGTAGATGGATTATTAAGGGGGAGGGGGACAGATAAACCTTCAGATATCGATATTCACTGTTTTGGTCTTACTCTTAAATGAAAACACAAACAAAACTCTACATAAAAAATTCAGGTACGGTTTCTTTTCTGATTTGTTTCAAAACGTTAGACATAGAAACATAGAATTTGATAGCAGATAATAACCCCTTGGCCTATCAAGTCGGCTCCCAATATAGGCTATACAAGGCAGGGACATGTGTTGTGTGGCACTGTTTATGTCCTTTCTTATTGCCACAATAAGACCTAGCGGCCACAAATTTTAAAGAAGCAGTAATCTGTAATAGGATGAAACAGTGGATGAAGACACTGCCCCAAACCTCTAACACATTTCATCCTGTATAATAACTTTTGATAAAAGCAAGTTCACTAACAGTATTGCTTGAAATCTTCATTGCCCAGAGAGAGGGTGGTGGTAGAGATAAAGCTAGGTGGCCACCGACATAGACACTGGACTGGGGAGCTACTTACAACATATACACTGGACTGGGGAGCTACTTACAACATATACACTGGACTGGGGAGCTACTTACAACATATACACTGGACTGGGGAGCTACTTACAACATATACACTGGACTGGGGAGCTACTTACAACATATACACTGGACTGGGGAGCTACTTACAACATATACACTGGACTGGGGAGCTACTTACAAGACAAATCATCATCTGATAATTCACATCACTTCATTTCCAATCCAGAGTTCAATTGCTTACATTGCACAAATAAATATTATCAGCTGGGACTCATCATGTTCCTCATATTTATTTAGAGAGCCAGTCTACTGAAGCAATATGAGGCAAGTTGCTATATTTAAATCATTTAAAGTATTTATCCTTGTAGCTATGCATATTTCTATTAGAAGGATGGAATCTTCATCAGTATTCCTATTACAGTATTTTAATAGTCTGATAATTGATGTGCATCTTCATATAATCTGCAGCATGTGTTTATTCTATAAAATCTACAGATAGATTTCATATTGCCCATTATATCATTATTAAAATACGGTTATATATTTAACGTGTATAGGATATTGGTGCATATTTTTTGCCATACTATATATCAAGTTTTAATATAGTAGCACTGAGCCATATTTTTGTTTTTCTACACTATTGTTAGTGCTGATAAAATTCTGTTTTGTGTACATTAAGCCATCCACTGATTTATTGTAATTAACACTGATAATACACTTTAAGCTAACCTATCAACTAAAAATAAAGACACTAAAACCACTGCATATGGAGAAAAGATCTCATCTTTTATTAATTGCATGACCAGATTTTAATTTGCAAAGGGTGGCAAAGAAGATGCTACCAGACATAGCTCTTGCCAATTAAATCCATCAAAATGGGGGCGACTGAAATGCCACCCCCCTCTATATAGGCAAAGGACTTTACACCCTTTACTATGACACATTACAGATGCCCCCCCCCCCCCCAAAGAAGCGCACACTGTCCCCCCACATGGGTACGATATGTGCACCTTCCTTCAAAAGGGAAGGTTAACCACAACTACCACTTATGATACCGTGGCAGCTGGTTCGTAGCATTTTCCTGCCCAGCTGCACCTACTTTTATTATAACGATTAGTAAAGATAAAAAACAAATATAGTAAGGTTTTGGATGGTTTGGCAGGACTTGCAACTGAAAAGAGGCTGAACAAAATCCAAACTGCTCCTTAAAATAATCTCCGTAAAAGGACACGTCCCCCTCCCCAAGTAATCATATAGGCTAACTTTCTACTGATATATAAATAAACCTATAGTAAATCTGCCAAGCAACTGTTCACTAATACTGGCCAATAACAAAAAATAGAGGACCCTTATATAGTTAATGCTTAATCAGCCTTCAGCTAATCCTGTGACACTAGTACTGCCAAGCATCTGGTACCATGTACACTATGAGTACAACATAGCATAGACATATATATATATATATTTTGTTTTGTAGCAAAATGCCTAATGTTATTGGCAGCTTCCAGTCAAGGCCAATCATAATGCCTAGTTGGGTTGGGCTCACAAGGCAGGCCTTGGCTAGATATTATACGCTGTACCCAAGTGCCGAGTGGATTTAACTGCAATGTAGTGGTCGGTTAGGCATTTATGGTTGTTTAGGAACTTGCAGAGATTGGGGTCCCTTGCGGATGGGCTGCAAGCTTAAATGTTTTTATCAAAATATGAACAAAATGCCCGTGCTTTTATTTTCTAGTTACACATAGATTTGCAATAAATGTTAGTACAAATAAAATTATTTTTCAAGGCGAGAGAGAAGTTTTGCTGCTGGCATTTCTATGCCGTTCTAACAGCAACTCGCCCTTAAATTAGTTAAGTTCATAGTATTCACCCTCTTCAAATCCAATCACAAGAAACATAGATAAGCACCAAAACACCCTCTAAATATTTCCAACTGCCATCCAGCTATCTTAAATTGGAAGTGGTCATAACGTCCAAAATGGTTATTTATCTGCTGGGGTACCTAATAATGTTAACGGCCATCATGAGTTAACAGGAACTAAAATGCATTGACACAGGAAGTAAGTTCTTACTAGGAGCCCGGAAGTGAGATAGTTGTTGGTGATCCCTCTGCTTACATTCCCTACCAACACCCCATCCAAGCAGTACCCAAACAGACATACTCTGCAGGGGTTCCGAGATGGGCATACTAATTACCTGGGTCCGGAATTGTTACAAATGCCCAGCCTGGGTCATCTTCAAAAAGGGACATGGTCCACCTGTGTGGCCGCCAGTGCCCCCAGGACAGCTGCATGGAAGAGGGGATGTTAGGGTGGAGGTAATGCACATTTAAGAGAAAGTCTCTATCCATAGGTTACAGCTGTTGTGGAATGGTCCTGACTCCTGAAGATCACATTCACCCTCCACATTCATTACACTAGCCCAGCAGCTCCCAGACAGGGAGAGGGAGGACTGCACGACATGCTCTTGGGTTAACTACTTGTTCCTGCTCTGGGGTGCATAAAGCAGAACCTGGAGCAATGGAGGAGGTCAGTGTGCCCCCTTCAGGGTTTGTGCCAAGAGGCTAAATGCAGGAGACAATGGAAGGCAGTACAGAATGCCCCTGCACTGGCTGAACTTTACCATAAGTAACAATCAATGTCATGTGTAGCAATAAGATATGCATGCATTTTTGTAAATAGTTTACATGTACAGAAATATATTACTTGTAGATTAGCAATGCTGATTGGCAACAGCACTTAGTGATGAAAAAGAGAAGCTGCTTACTTTTGGATTATTAAAGTAATATTTGAAAATATTTTATATACTGTATGAATACTGCAAGTGGTTTTAACTAGTTTTGAGCAAAGTAGAGGTTACCTCACAGATATACAAACTTACGGCAATAAAATTATTGAGTTCCACTTTTGCTGAGCCATTACTCAGTTAACTTTGAAATTCACATTTCATGGATTATTTTTTTTATATTTATAGAGTTTGCATGACAACAATCATTTGATTCTACTGTGTGTTGTGGTTAGGGTATGGCTGGGAACACTTAAGGCTGCATGCAAAATGCACCATTTGCTCTCCAGTTATTTTGGACCTATATAAGTAGTGTTCTGTTCAAGCGTTAGCCAACTTTGCAGTGTATCTTTTTATACTGAACACTGCACAAGATTATTTTTAATCACTTACGTAAATACAGTGTCCAAATTATCAGTGTTCTCGGTCATGTCATTTGCATATCCCAGAAGTGTTTCACACCAGTAAACAAATTAATGGAAAATTTGTCAGTAAACTCTGTTCTCCTGACTCAATAAAACAGAGATCCCTCATGAATGTGGCATACATAACTATTTTGCAATGCTTATAGATTTTTAATGAATTCTGCAAACCACCATGCCTTTTTATGGATATTTTTCCATGTATCTTTTAACAATGTGTAAAGCCCCATACATACTACCTGATCCCCACCGACGCTGATATTGCCGGTGGCAGGGACCCTGTTGAGGGGCCAGCATTGGCAAGTGCATACACACTTGCTGATACGGCCGGGACAGGCAGCGACGGTGGGAGGAACGACGGCCATGCTGCATCTGCAGCATGGCTGTCGTTAACGAGGTCCTCCCTCATCTGTACACGTTCAGACAAGGGAGGCGGTCGTTAATGATGCGCGGGAGCACGCATCATTAATGACATTGAGTGTACACACTGGACGAGATTGTGAAAGATCTCACTCAGATCGGCCATTCTGAGCGAGATCTTTCAAAACCTAGTCTAGTGTGCTTAAGAGTTGGAGGCAAACAGATCTCAGACTGTATGCTGCACTTTTACCTGAATGCATTTCTCCATGAGAATAAAAAATAAAAAATTCACATGTGAAGCAGAAAGATAAAATACAATGTTCAATCTGACCCTGAGTTCCACTGCAGCTATTATAATAATTGGTAATACACAATGGCATACCTAACAATTGAAAATGTGAAATTGGTACAATATGAATACTGACACAATCCACCCAAACACTCTCCATAGTTACCCTTTTTTGGGGGGGCAAGCACCATTACTTTTGAGGTCCACAAATTTGGACTGTACCATCAATATTGAGACAGTTAGAAGGTGCACAATGGAGCTGCAGCCCGAGCACCTACTACACAAATTTGTCTTTTGCACAAAAAAATACTAGAAGGACCAGGCTTGTAATCAAAATCTTTTATATCTAAGCACCACATGTTACTTCAGTTACACTATCTGGCCAGAGAAGAAGTTCACAAATTTGTACAGACAGACCAGTAGCCATACAGTAAGCATGCACACGGGGTGTGCACCCAAAAACCCATTAAGAAGCATCAAACTCTACTTTAATAAATTTTTCTAGAGATGTGCTGCGGGCACTTTTCGTGTTTTTTGTTTTTTGTTTTGGTTCTGGCTCCATCCTCGTGTTTTGGATATGGATTGGTTTTGCCAAAACCACCCTTTCTTTTTTGGTTTTAGTTTGGGATCTGGATGAATTTTGAAAAAAACATAAAAACAGCTAAAATCACAGAATTTGGGGGTATTATTAACCTTAATAACATTAATTTTCCACTCATTTCCAGTCTATTCTGAACACCTCACAATATTATTTTTAGGCCTAAAAGTTGCACCGAGGTAGCTTTAGGACTATGCTAAGTGACACAAACACCTGGCCCATCTAGGAGTTGCACTGTAGTGGCAGACACGATGGCAGATTTAAAAAAATAGGCCCCAAACAGCAAATCATGCAAAGAAGAAAAAGAGGTGCAATGAGGTGGCTGTATAACTAAGCTAAGCGATACAAGTGTACGGCACACACAACATGGGACATGCTGAAATTTGCCCATATGTAATACACGCACAGTGGGGGTCATTCCGACCCGATCACATGCTGCACTTTTTCGCAGCCGTGTGATCGGGTCGGAACTGCGCATGCGCTGCGACAGCTGTAGCCAGGCAGCGACGCTTCCTATGAAGAAAGTGGTCACAGCAGCGACCACAAAAAGATTGACAGCAGGGAGGTGGATGCAGGCGTCAACTGACCGTTTTTGGGGAGTGGTGAGTCCAACACGCAGGCGTGTTGAGGCGTTTGGAGGGCGGATGTCTGACGTCAATTCCGGGACCTGACACGCTGAAGTGATCACAGCAGGTAAGTAAGTCTGACCTTACTCCTATCCTGCACAAAACTTTTTTACATAGCACAGCTGCACAAGCGATCACAGCCTTGCTATGCAAAAACCCTCTCCCCATAGGCAGCATCTACCTGATCGCAAAAAGTTGCTGTGTGCGATCAGGTCAGAATGAGGGCCAATATTGGTGGCTCAGGAGAGCATACCCCTAAACCACACATACACACGGCAAAGCCTGTAAAATTAATTTGGATAATATTAACCCTTTTATTTGGAGCTATTATAATAATATGCAACACAGGCGAGCATACTCCTATACCACAAAGGGCAAACCCTGTAAATACTATTTGGATAATTATATAAGTAATGTATATAACCCTTTTATTTGGAGTAAATAATATACAGCACAAGACACCGCCACTGGACTTATGGCAGCACAGGACACTACCACTGGACTTATGACAGCACAGGACACCACCACTGGACTTATGGCAGCACAAGACACCACCACTGAACTGATGCAGCACAAGACAGCACCACTGGACTGGATTTATACGGCAGTAACCCTGGACTTATACGGCAGTACCCCTGGATTTGGACGGCAGTGTCAGACAGGATGCACATGATGGAAAGAATAAAAAGAGGTGCAAGATGGAATTGTCCCTGGCCCTCCCACCCACCCTTATGTTGTATAAACAGGACATGCACACTTTAACAAACCAATCATTTCAGCAACAGTGTCTGCCTCACGACTGTGGCTGAAATTACTGGTTTGTTTGGGCCCCCACCAAAAAAGATGCAATCAATCTCTCCTTGCACAAACCGGCTCTACAGAGGCACGATGTTGACCTCATCCTCCATTTCCTCACCCCTTTCAGTGCTTGCATCCTCCTCCTCACAGAGTATTAATACGTCCCCACTGGACGTATGGGTACAAAGCTCTTTGTGGTTGTACTCAGGTTCTAGCTAAGTTTTCCTTTGCACTGGCAGCTGCAAGAAGATTGACAGGAAGGGGTCATTACTGGGTGTCAACTGACCATTTTCAGAGAGTGTTTGTAAAAACGCAGGCGTGTCTGTAAAAATGCAGGCGTGGCTGGGCGTGCGCTAGGCGGGTGTATGACGTCAAATCCGGACATGAATAGGCTGAAGTGATTGCAAGCGCTGAGTAGGTTCAGAGCTACTTTGAAACTGCACAAACTGTTTTTTTAGAGCTCGGCTGCACATGCGTTCGCACTTCTGCTAAGCTAAAATACACTCCCAGTGGGCGGCGGCATAGCATTTGCACGGCTGCCAAAACTAGCTAGCGAGCGATCAACTCGGAATGACCCCCTATGTCTCTTGGGGCCTGATTCAGAGATGTGCATACACCCAATGGTTTACAGTATGAACATTTCTGATGTTTAGAGAGCTGCACTGCTCATGTGCAGGTCTCCTTCTTTGAGATCGCTCACAGTGCCCCCAAGAAACGGTATGATTGACATCAGGAGGCGGCCATTCAGATGCAGCACTCCGGTCTGAGATGATGGCGGGAGGACTCTTTTTCCCTCAGACGTCACCTGCAGACATTAACATATTTTCACATAGCAGCTATGTCCAATGACGCAGCTGCTGTGCAAAAGTGTAAGATATACAATATCATCCTTATTATCAAATTTTAACACAGTCAGCAGAGGGAAGGTGCAACAAGCATGCTTTACACATTTAAATTAATAAACACACTGTCACCCAGTATTCCAGATTCGGAAATTGTGATAGTTGTTAGGACCATTCCCCATACAATAAAAGTGAAAAACAAATCTATTAAGGGGCATATAAACTGTGTAGTAATGTTCAAAAGCAGATTTACTAGTTTAATAAGCAACTGTAATCTGGATGACCTATTGCTTATTTTGAAAGATATAATTCAGAGTAAGCAAAATAATGGAAAGTACATTATAATATTGCAACTTTTTTTAACATGGAAATGCAGCACTATATTTTTCAAAACACATTACATAGGCAAAGTACAATCTGAACTTTTGTCATTATTTTTGTCCCCCAATTAAATTGAACCTCAGCTATGTATCCACACTGCTCAAAAAAATAAAGGGAACACTAAAATAACACATCCTAGATCTGAATGAATGACATATTCTTATTAAATACTTTGTTCTTTACATAGTTGAATGTGCTGACAACAAAGTCACACAAAAATTATCAATGGAAATCAAATTTATTAATCCATGGAGGTAAGGATTTGAAGTCACCCTCAAAATTAAAGTGGAAAAACACACTACAGGCTGATCCAACTTTGATGTAATGTTCTTAAAACAAGTCAAAATGAGGCTCAGTAGTGTGTGTGTGGCCTCCACGTCCCTGTATGACCTCCCTACAATGCCTGGGCATGCTCCTGATGAGGTGGCGGATGGTTTTCTGAGGGATCTCCTCCCAGACCTGGACTAAAGCATCCGCCAACTCCTGGACAGTCTGTGGTGCAACGTAGCGTTGGTGGATGGAGCGAGACATGATGTCCCAGATGTGCTCAATTGGATTCAGGTCTGGGGAATGGGCGGGCCAGTCCATAGCATCAATGCCTTCGTCTTGCAGGAACTGCTGACACACTCCAGCCACATGAGGTCTAGCACTGTCTTGCATTAGGAGGAACCCAGGGCCAACCGCACCAGCATATGGTCTCACAAGGGGTCTGAGGATCTCATCTCGGTACCTAACGGCAGTCAGGCTACCTCTGGCGAGCACATGGAGGGCTGTGCGGCTCCCCAAAGAAATGCCACCCCACACCATTACTGACCCACTGCCAAACCGGTCATGCTGGAGGATGTTGCAGGCAGCAGAACATTCTCCTTGGCATCTCCGGACTCAGTCACGTCTGTCACATGTGCTCAGTGAGAACCTGCTTTCATCTGTGAAGAGCACAGGGCGCCAGTGACGAATTTGCCAATCTTGGTGTTCTCTGGCAAATGCCAAACGTCCTGCACGGTGTTGGGCTGTAAGCACAACCCCCACCTGTGGACGTCGGCCCTCATATCACCCTCATGGAGTCTGTTTCTGATCGTTTGAGTAGACACATGCACATTTGTGGCTTGCTGGAGGTCATTTTGCAGGGCTCTGGCAGTGCTCCTCCTGTTCCTCCTTGCACAAAGGCGGAGGTAGCGGTCCTACTGCTGGGTTGTTGCCCTCCTATGGTCTCCTCCGCATCTCCTGATGTACTGGCCTGTCTCCTGGTAGCGCCTCCATGCTCTGGACACTACGCTGACAGACAAAGCAAACCGTCTTGCCACAGCTCGCATTGATGAGCCATCCTGGATGAGCTGCACTACCTGAGCCACTTGTGTGGGTTGTAGGGAGGTCATATAGGCACGTGGAGGCCACACACACTACTGAGCCTCATTTTGACTTGTTTTAAGGACATTACATCAAAGTTGGATCAGCCTATAGTGTGTTTTTCCACTTTAATTTTGAGGATGACTCCAAACCAGTGGCGTAACTACTGCCCCCGCAGTCCTCGCGGTGGCTTGGGGGCGAGGGGCTGCGGGGGCGCCACTGACTTTGCACAGATTGACATGCGGACGAGCGTCCGCATGTCAATCTGCGGTCTCCTTCCCTCCGCTGCTGTAAGGAGGGACACAGAGCGCACAGCACGCGCCTCTCCTGTGTCCCTCCCTGGCTCTCCGGCCGGTCTAATAAAGGAAGTGCCGTTCGTGAGCTCTGATTGGCTCACGAACCGGCACTTCCTTTATTAGACCGGCCGGAGAGCCAGTAGGGACACGGGAGAGGCGCGCGCTGTGCGCTCCGTGTCCCTCCAACACAAAGGAGCGCGGGGGGGGGAGCAGGCACTGTGGGGGAATATCTGGCACTGTGGGGGAATATCTGGCACTGGGGGCATATACCTGGCACTGTGGGGGAATATCTGGCACTGGGGGCATATACCTGGCACTGTGGGGGAATATCTGGCACTGGGGGCATATACCTGGCACTGTGGGGGAATATTTGGCACTGGGGGGAGCAGAAACTGAGGGGGCATATGTGGCACTTTGGGGGAATATCTGGCACTGGGGGCATATACCTGGCACTGTGGGGGAATATCTGGCACTCGGGGCATATACCTGGCACTGTGGGGGAATATCTGGCACTTGGGGCATATACCTGGCACTGTGGGGGAATGTCTGGCACTGGTGGCATATACCTGGCACTGTGGGGGAATATTTGGCACTGGGGGGAGCAGGCACTGAGGGAGCATATGTGGCACTGTGGGGGAATATCTGGCACTGGGGGCATATACCTGGCACTGTGGGGGAATATCTGGCACTGGGGGGAGCTGGCACTGAGGGGCCATATGTGGCACTGTGGGGGAATATTTGGCACTGTGGGGAGCAGGCACTGAGGGGGCATATGTGGCACTGGGGGGGGGTATATTTGGCACTGGGGGCATGTACCTGGCACTGTGGGGGAATATCTGGCACTGGGGGCATATACCTGGCACTGTGGGGGAATATCTGGCACTGAGGGCATATGTGGCACTGGGAGCACGGCCCTAGCAACAAGCACTACCCCCTAGCAACGAGCATGACACCCAGTGCATGAAACCCCTGGCAACGAGCATGACACCCAGTGCATGAAACCCCTGGCAACGAGCATGACACCCAGTGCATGAAACCCCTGGCAACGAGCATGACACCCTGAGCATGAAAACCCCTGGCACCGTGCATGGAACCAAGAGCATGAAACCGCTGGCAACGAGCATGACACCCAGTGCATGAAACCCCTGGCAACGAGCATGACACCCTGAGCATGAAAACCCCTGGCACCGTGCATGGAACCAAGAGCATGAAACCCCTGGCAACGAGCAGGTAATTTAAAAGTAATTAGAAGCCTTACTGTAGAACTTCATGTGTAATGGGCATTACGGTGTGTGGCATAATGTATCACGGACATTGCGGTGTGTGTCATAATGTGTCAGGCATTACGGTGTGTTGTATACTATATCACGGGCATTGCGGTATGTGGCATAATGTATCACGGACATGGCGGTGTGTGTCATAATGTGTCAGGCATTGCGGTGTGTTGTATACTATATCACGGGCATTGTGGTATGTGGTATAATGTCTCAGGATCATTGTGGTGTGTGTCATACTGTGTCACAGACATTGTATGTGCTATAATGTATCAGGGGCATTGCAGTGTGTAGCATAATGTATAACAGGGATTGCGATTCCTGTCATAATGTGTCACAGGCATTACGGTGTGTGGCATAATGTGTCGGGGGCATTACAGTGTGTGCATATTGTGTCATGTGCATTATTGTGTGTGGCATAATGGCTAAGGGCCATTGCTGTATGTGGAATAATGTATACTGGGCACTACTATAAGGAGGAAAAATGACAAATAATGTAAGGGGCATGAATCAGGATTATTTTTCTTTCCTGTGGTGGCTAACGTCTGGGCGTGCAGGTTGCAAAACTGGGGTATAAGGTAGTCTTTTCCTGCAATGCCACGCCCCTTTACACAAAGCCACGCCCATTTCAACAAAGTTACACACCCTTTTTGGCGGCGCGCGCATATTTGTCCCTTTACTAGTGCCAATTATGGGGGGTATGGGGGGGGGGCGCCAAATAATTTTTTGGCTTGGGGGAGAAAAATTTCTAGTTACGCCACTGCTCCAAACCCAGACCTCCATGGGTTAATAAATTTGATTTCCATTGATAATTTTTGTGTGATTTTGTTGTCAGCACATTCAACTATGTAAAGAACAAAGTATTTAATAAGAATATTTAATTCATTCAGATCTAGGATGTGTTATTTTAGTGTTCCCTTTATTTTTTTGAGCAGTGTATGTAGGATAGGAAAATTAATGTGACTGTGGATTTTACACAAATAATAGCACTTATCAAAGCTCTAGTGACAAGCAATTTGGGATCTCAGTGTAAGTAGGTATATGCTATGTAGTTGCAGGAGATGTAACATTATTTTTGTTATGTTACTATAAATCATCTATTTCTTAACAGTGATTTATAAAACTAACACATGTTACGCAGTGGTTTACAAAGAGTATTCCAGTCATTCCCATCAGGCCCTGCTCGAGTGGAGCTTACGATCTATTCCATGCACATACACAAGGCAGGTTCTAGACATTGTGGCGCCCGGAGCGAAAGTTTTCTCTGGTGCCCAGCGCTCCCCCCCCCCCGACAGGCAAAGCAGGGTTAGTGCGCACCGAAGGCGCAAAAAATAGTGGCGTGGCTTCATGGGGAAGGGGCATGGTCAGTTATGCCCCCAGTACTGTGCCCTCAGTAGTTGTGCCCCCAGTACTGTGCCCCATGTAGCTGTGCCCTCATTAGTTGTGCCCCCTGTATCTGTGCCCTAAGTAGTTGTGCCCCCAGTACTGTTCCCTCAGTAGTTGTGCCCTCAGTACTGTGCCCCCTGTAGCTGTGCCTCCAGTAGTTGTGCCCCCAGTACTGTGCCCCATGTAGCTGTGCCGCTTACAAAAATAAATAAATAAATACTCACCATCCCTGCTCCTTCTTCCTGACCGCTGCTGGCCTCCGTCTCCGGCCACCAGCACCGCATCATGACGTCTCTCCCATAGCACCTCATAGACACTAGATGTCAATTATGACTTCTAGCATCTATGACCCCTCCCACAATGCCGTGCGGTGCACGGCACCAGTAGCGGATCTTGGCACGGTGTATGAGGCCTCAGGAAGGCAGTAGCGCCCTCGCGGCAACGGCACCCCGGGCAAAAGTCCTGCTTACCCGTGGCAAGATCCGCTACTGCACATTAGTGATGAGCGGGTTTGGTTTCCGAGAAACCGAACCCCCCCGAGCTTTACCTTTTTTACACGGGTCCGAGCAGACTCGGATCCTCCCGCCTTGCTCGGCTAACCCGAGCGCGCCCGAACGTCATCATAACGCTGTCGGATTCTCACGAGATTCGGATTCTATAAGCAGCCGCGCGTCGCCGCCATTTTCACACGTGCATTGGAGATGATAGGGAGAGGATGTGGCTGGCGTCCTCTCCGTTTAGTAGAAGTCAGAAGACAGTTGATTTGATTGCTTGTGCTTGTTTATTACTATAATTGTGGGGAGGATTGGGGAGCAGCTGTTAGGAGGAGTACAGTGCAGAGTTTAGTTTTTTTTATCCGTTCTCTGCCTGAAAAAAATGCTCCATACCATATCTGTGCTCAGTGTGCTGCATGATATATCTGTGCTGAGTGCTCACACTGCTTAATTGTGGGGACTGGGGGGAGCAGCTATAGCAGGAGTACAGTGCAGAGTTTTGCTGACAGTGACCACCAGTATACGTTTGTCTGCCTGAAAAACACTCCATATCTGTGCTCACAGTGTGCTGCTTTATTGTGGGGACTGGGGACCACCAGTATAATTAATATTATATACAGGAGGAGTACAGTGCAGAGTGCACTGCTGTACCTACCTCTGTGTCGTCATCCATTAAGTATACTATCCATCTACATTCCTATACCTGTGGTGCATTTTAGTTTAGCAGTTTGCTGACAGTGTCCACCAGGTCTAGTATACTATATATAGCAGTACGGTAGGCCACTGCTGTACCTACCTCTGTGTCGTCACTCGTCATCCATAAAGTATACTATCCATCCATCTACATTGTATACCTGTGGTGCCTTATTTTTAGACTAGTTTAGCAGTTTGCTGACAGTGTCCACCAGGTCCAGTATACTGTATATAGCAGTACGGTAGGCCACTGCTGTGTACCTACCTCTGTGTCGTCACTCGTCATCCATAAAGTATACTAGTATCCATCCATCTACATTGTATACCTGTGGTGCCTTTTTTTTAGACTAGTTTAGCAGTTCGCTGACAGTGTCCACCAGGTCCAGTATACTGTATATAGCAGTACGGTAGGCCACTGCTGTGTACCTACCTCTGTGTCGTCACTCGTCATCCATAAAGTATACTAGTATCCATCCATCTACATTGTATACCTGTGGTGCCTTTTTTTTAGACTAGTTTAGCAGTTCGCTGACAGTGTCCACCAGGTCCAGTATACTGTATATAGCAGTACGGTAGGCCACTGCTGTGTACCTACCTCTGTGTCGTCACTCGTCATCCATAAAGTATACTAGTATCCATCCATCTACATTGTATACCTGTGGTGCCTTTTTTTAGACTAGTTTAGCAGTTTGCCGACAGTGTCCACCAGGTCCAGTATACTGTATATAGTAGTACGGTAGGCCACTGCTGTGTACCTACCTCTGTGTTATCACTCGTCATCCATAAAGTATACTAGTATCCATCCATCTACATTGTATACCTGTGGTGCCTTTTTTTTAGACTAGTTTAGCAGTTCGCTGACAGTGTCCACCAGGTCCAGTATACTGTATATAGCAGTACGGTAGGCCACTGCTGTGTACCTACCTCTGTGTCGTCACTCGTCATCCATAAAGTATACTAGTATCCATCCATCTACATTGTATACCTGTGGTGCCTTTTTTTAGACTAGTTTAGCAGTTTGATGACAGTGTCCACCAGGTCCAGTATACTGTATATAGTAGTACGGTAGGCCACTGCTGTGTACCTACCTCTGTGTTATCACTCGTCATCCATAAAGTATACTAGTATCCATCCATCTACATTGTATACCTGTGGTGCCTTTTTTTTAGACTAGTTTAGCAGTTCGCTGACAGTGTCCACCAGGTCCAGTATACTGTATATAGCAGTATGGTAGGCCACTGCTGTGTACCTACCTCTGTGTCGTCACTCGTCATCCATAAAGTATACTAGTATCCATCCATCTACATTGTATACCTGTGGTGCCTTTTTTTAGACTAGTTTAGCAGTTTGCTGACAGTGTCCACCAGGTCCAGTATACTGTATATAGCAGTAGGGTAGGCCACTGCTGTGTACCTACCTCTGTGTCATCACTCGTCATCCATAAAGTATACTAGTATCCATCCATCTGCATTGTATACCTGTGGTGCCTTTTTTTTATACTAGTTTAGCAGTTTGCTGACAGTGTGTCACAACTGAGGGCCTGAGCTGACGGGAGGCAGCCTCAGTTGTAGGGGCTGAGATGTACCGGAACCTGGGAGGTTGTATCAGACCCCTGGACATGTAAGTAACATGAATAATAACTGCCCGAAGGCGTGACCACGACAACTTGGATAAAAGTAAATGATGTTTATTATGACAACTCCGCAACACAGCAGCAGTAAAAGAAAACGTAAAAGTCAGCAAAGAATAAATACAGTTCCTGGGTACTACAGGATGGCAGGAGCCACAGGGCACTGGTAGTGTGAGATAGTTCTTATGATCTTCTAGATGGAAAGTCCTTACCAGGCCCGACTGTAGCAATGGAGATAACCCAGGATTGTGCCAGCTGGTGTTCCAGGAAAAGCTGGGTTGCTGAAGATAAAACAGCCGCTGTGGATACTGGCTGGAACCAGACTGTTGTTAGCACGGAGTGGATACTGGCTGGAACCAGTTAAATAATAAATGAACTTGGGAGCGATGAAATATGAACTGAAATGTAGAACTTGAGAGCGGAGAAATAATAATACCGGTGGAGAGTGGTAAAGTGTAGAAAGGACACCGGCCCTTTAAGGGAAGCTGTACTCTGCTGGAAGCTGGTAATGTTGTAGCTGGAAACAGATGAATCCACAATGGATTGGAGAGTCAGGATACACCGCAGGTGGAATGCTGGTGCGGGTCTCTATGGTGGAAGTCTTGAGACAGGAGCTGGAACCTGGAAGACAATCACAGGAGAGAGACAAACAGGAACTAGGTTTGACAACCAAAGCACTGACGCCTTCCTTGCTCAGGCACAGTGTATTTATACCTGCAGCAAGGAAGGGATTGGCTAGGCAATTATGCAGATTATCAATACTGAGAACAGATTGGTGGAAATGATCAGCTGACAGAATCCAAGATGGCTGCGCCCATGCAGACACTTGGAGGGAAGTTTGGTTTGTAATCCATGTGGTAGTGAAAACAGTAATGGCGGCGCCGGCCACCGGAGACAGGAGGCGCCAGGCTGACAGATGCACATCCAACCACGCGGACACAGCGGAGGCCGCGGCTGACGTAATCGCCACTCAGACACTCTGCATGCAGAAGTTCAGGGACGGCGGCGGAGGCCGCGGGAGACGCCATGCCAGGTGTAATATGGCGTTTACTGTGACAGCGTCCCAGAGTGACAGGAGAGGATACAGGAATGTACACATCAGGATAACAGATGGGATCCGGTCCTGGAGCGCTGAGCCAGCCTTAGGAGGCATCTGATGGGTAAGAAATGGCGTCCAGATACCCGGATCGTGACAGCACCCCCCCCTTTAGGAGTGGCCCCAGGACACTTCTTTGGCTTTTGAGGAAACTTGGAATGGAATCTCCGGACCAAGGCAGGAGCATGGACATCAGAAGCATTGGTCCATGAACGTTCCTCAGGACCATAACCCTTCCACTCAATAAGATATTGTAGTTGACCGTAACGGTGACGTGAGTCCAGGATCTTGGCCACTTCATACTCAACGCCTCGTTGAGTTTGGACTTTCGGAGTTGGAGGAAGTGAGGAATGAAACCGATTCAAGATCAGCGGTTTCAACAGGGAAACATGGAATGTCCTGGGTATTTTTAAGAAGGGAGGCAACTGGAGTCTGTAAGCAACAGGATTGATGACTTGTTCAATCTTGAAAGGACCGATATAGCGAGGTGCAAACTTCATACTGGGAACTCTTAACCTCAAATTCTTCGTGGATAACCATACCCGATCACCCACCTTGAGAGCAGGAACTGCTCGACGCTTCTTATCCGCAAACTTCTTGTACCTGAACGATGCCTTGAGCAGAGCTGATCGTACGCTCTTCCAGATATTGGCAAACTGATGCAAGGTGATATCCACTGCGGGAACAGAAGTTGCTGGAAGCGGTTGGAACTCAGGGACTTTAGGGTGGAATCCAAAGTTAGTGAAGAATGGTGTTGAAGCAGATGAAGAATGATACTGGTTGTTATGACAGAACTCGGCCCAGGGAAGTAATTGAACCCAGTCATCTTGAGAGGAGGACACATAGATGCGGAGGAAGGCCTCCAAGTTCTGATTCACCCTCTCGGTTTGACCATTGGTCTGAGGATGGTAAGCCGTGGAAAACTTTAGCTTGACTTGGAGGACTTGACATAAACTTCGCCAGAATTTGGCTGTGAATTGAACTCCTCGATCTGAGATAATTTCTTCAGGAAGACCGTGGAGTCGGAAGATCTCTTGTATGAATACTTGAGCCAACTTGGAAGCTGACGGAAGACCGGTGATAGGAATGAAGTGTGCCATCTTGGTGAACCGGTCAACTACCACCCAGATGGTATTGAACTTGTTGCACATGGGTAAGTCTGTAATGAAATCCATCGACAAGTGGGTCCATGGTCGACGGGGAACGGGTAGTGGAACCAGTTGCCCCGCAGGCGACTGGCGGGATACTTTATGTTGGGCACACTTTGGGCAAGATGCAATAAACTCCAAGACGTCCTTTTTCAGAGTTGGCCACCAATAGGACCTAGAGATAAACTCCAGGGTTTTTTGGATACCTGTATGTCCGGCAAAACGGGAAGCATGGGCCCAATGCATGAGCTTCTTCCTTAGCATCGGCTTCACACAACTTTTCCCTGATGGGGGCGTAGAGTCCATCCCTACCGTGGAGAATGCCAACGGATTTATAATAGGATGCTTGTCTGAAGACTCTGACTCATTTTCTTGCTCCCATGAGCGGGAAAGGGCATCGGCCTTGCGATTCTAAGAGCCCGGACAGAACTGGAGTTTAAAGTCGAACCTGGAAAAGAAAAGTGCCCATCTGGCCTGACGAGGGTTGAGACATTGTGCGCCCTTCAGGTATAAAAGGTTCTTGTGGTCTGTAAGTATGGTGATTGAATGAGAAGCTCCCTCCAACAGATACCTCCACTCTTCTAGAGCGAGCTTGATGGCTAGCAACTCCTGGTCGCCAATGGCATAGTTGCGCTCAGCTGGGGAGAACTTCCGGGAGAAGAAACTGCAAGGGTGTAAATGGCCATCTTTAGCCCTCTGAGATAACACCGCTCCTACTCCAACGGAGGAGGCATCCACCTCTAAGATAAAAGGAGAGTCGATGTCAGGCTGTTTCAGAACAGGCGCAGAGATGAACCTTTGTTTTAAAAGATGAAATGCTTGCATGGCTTCTTCAGACCACTTGGACGGGTTAGCACCCTTCTTAGTGAAAGCAGTAATAGGCGCCACAATGGTGGAAAAGTCTCGTATAAACTTTCGGTAATAGTTGGCGAACCCTAAGAACCTCTGGACCCCTTTGAGGGTTAAGGGTACCGGCCAATTTTGGATTGCTTGTAGTTTCTCAGGTTCCATCTCTAGTCCGGAACCGGACACAATGTACCCTAGAAACGGAATGGACTTGACTTCAAAGACGCATTTTTCTAATTTGCAATAGAGATGATTGACACGGAGACGGGACAGAACCTCTTTAACCCAAAAACGATGTTCCTCTAAATCGTTGGCAAAAATGAGGATATCGTCTAGATAGACCACGACATGATGGTATAGAATGTCTCTGAAGATCTCATTGACAAAATGCTGGAAGACAGCTGGAGCATTGCTCAATCCGAAGGGCATGACGAGGTACTCATAATGTCCGTCACGGGTGTTAAAGGCGGTCTTCCACTCGTCACCCTCACGGATCCGGATGAGATTGTATGCACCTCGCAAGTCCAGCTTTGTAAAGATGGTAGCTCCGCTAACTCTGTCAAAGAGCTCAGTAATCAGGGGTAAAGGATAACGGTTCTTGATGGTAATGTCGTTCAAACCTCTGTAGTCGATGCACGGCCGCAGACCACCATCTTTCTTTTTTACAAAAAAGAAGCCTGCGCCGGCTGGAGAAGAAGAAGGTCGAATGAACCCCTTTGCTAGGTTCTCTTTAATATATTCCTCCATAGAATGTGTCTCAGGCAGAGACAACGGATAAGTTCGGCCTCGAGGTGGAACCTTCCCTGGAACGAGATCAATCGGACAGTCCCATTCTCTATGAGGAGGAAGGATATCAGCAGAAGCTTTACTGAACACATCCGTGAAATCTTGATATGGAGGAGGTGGAACATCAGACGACCTGGGGGAGGAAGAACAGACAGGCAATACTTTAAACAAACATGTCTCAGCACAGGAGGAACCCCATGCCAGGATTTGCGTAGTCGTCCAATCAATTGTAGGATTGTGAAGACGGAGCCATGGAAGGCCCAGGACCACAGGATGTGTGGCTCTTGGAATCACTAAAAAAGAAATAAGTTCGTAATGAAGAACTCCCACTCTCAGACGAACTGGTAGAGTCCTTAAAGAAATAACTGCATCAAAAATTTTGCTGCCATCCACGGCAGTTAAAGAAATGGACGAAGGAAGTCTCTCGGTGGGTAGGGACCACCGTTTAACATAGGCTTCGGTAATAAAGTTCCCAGCTGCTCCGGAATCAAGGAGGGCAATGACGTTCCGATAACGTTGAGCAACTTGAAGCGAGACTGGGAGATTACAATCTTGAGGAGATGGAGAGGAGATCATTACTCCTAGCCGGCCCTCTCCTTGGCGAGCTAGGATTTGGAGTTTCCCGGACGTTTGGGACAGGCATTAATGGTGTGAGACGGAGCTGCACAATAGAGACAGAGAAACTCGGAGAGACGTCTTCGGCGCTCAGCAGGAGTTAAACGGGAACGGCCAAGTTGCATGGGCTCATCTTTAGATGGTGACAGTTGACGAGGAGGAGGAGCAGAAGATTTTGGAGCAGATGATCTTCCACGCTCAGTTGCTCTCTCTCTGAAACGTAAATCAACTTTCGTGCAGAGTGAGATTAGCTCATCTAACTTAGAAGGTAAGTCTCTGGTAGCTAACTCATCTTTAATACGCTCAGATAAGCCATGCCAGAATGCAGCATACAGGGCCTCGTCGTTCCATGCCAGTTCGGATGCCAGGACCTGGAACTGTATCAGATATTGTCCTACAGTACGTGACCCCTGGCGTAAACGGAGAATCTCGGATGAAGCTGAGGTTACCCGGCCTGGCTCGTCGAAGATGCGCCTGAATGTTGACACGAAGGCAGTGTAGGAAGATAGCAGGGTGTCGGACCTCTCCCATAACGGTGATGCCCAATCAAGGGCTGAGCCACTGAGAAGAGAAATAATGTAGGCAATTTTTGTACGGTCACTGGGAAAATTGCCAGGTTGTAGCTCAAACTGAATCTCACACTGGTTGAGAAATCCCCTGCAGAATCTTGGAGATCCGTCAAATTTTGCTGGCGTTGGAAGATGAAGACGTGGAGCAGAAATGGGTAAGGTGGGTGGGGTTATAGCTGGAGTCACTGTGGTTGACGCACCAGACGCGCCTGATCCACGGAGAGTTGTCTGAATCCCATCCAGCCGAGTAGAGAGATCCTGGAGACAGCGGATGATGTGGCCCTGTGCAGCCTCCTGATGTTCTAGTCGGGCTGCCAGTTCTTGCATCGGCCTGGCCGCTTGATCCTGGTCTCCGGCTGGATTCATTAGGTCAGTGCTTACTGTCACAACTGAGGGCCTGAGCTGACGGGAGGCAGCCTCAGTTGTAGGGGCTGAGATGTACCGGAACCTGGGAGGTTGTATCAGACCCCTGGACATGTAAGTAACATGAATAATAACTGCCCGAAGGCGTGACCACGACAACTTGGATAAAAGTCAATGATGTTTATTATGACAACTCCGCAACACAGTAGCAGTAAAAGAAAACGTAAAAGTCAGCAAAGAATAAATACAGTTCCTGGGTACTACAGGATGGCAGGAGCCACAGGGCACTGGTAGTGTGAGATAGTTCTTATGATCTTCTAGATGGAAAGTCCTTACCAGGCCCGACTGTAGCAATGGAGATAACCCAGGATTGTGCCAGCTGGTGTTCCAGGAAAAGCTGGGTTGCTGAAGATAAAACAGCCGCTGTGGATACTGGCTGGAACCAGACTGTTGTTAGCACGGAGTGGATACTGGCTGGAACCAGTTAAATAATAAATGAACTTGGGAGCGATGAAATATGAACTGAAATGTAGAACTTGAGAGCGGAGAAATAATAATACCGGTGGAGAGTGGTAAAGTGTAGAAAGGACACCGGCCCTTTAAGGGAAGCTGTACTCTGCTGGAAGCTGAGCTGGAAGCAGGTAATGTTGTAGCTGGAAACAGATGAATCCACAATGGATTGGAGAGTCAGGCTACACCGCAGGTGGAATGCTGGTGCGGGTCTCTATGGTGGAAGTCTTGAGACAGGAGCTGGAACCTGGAAGACAATCACAGGAGAGAGACAAACAGGAACTAGGTTTGACAACCAAAGCACTGACGCCTTCCTTGCTCAGGCACAGTGTATTTATACCTGCAGCAAGGAAGGGATTGGCTAGGCAATTATGCAGATTATCAATACTGAGAACAGATTGGTGGAAATGATCAGCTGACAGAATCCAAGATGGCTGCGCCCATGCAGACACTTGGAGGGAAGTTTGGTTTGTAATCCATGTGGTAATGAAAACAGTAATGGCGGCGCCGGCCACCGGAGACAGGAGGCGCCAGGCTGACAGATGCACATCCAACCACGCGGACACAGCGGAGGCCACGGCTGACGTAATCGCCACTCAGACACTCTGCATGCAGAAGTTCAGGGACGGCGGCGGAGGCCGCGGGAGACGCCATGCCAGGTGTAATATGGCGTTTACTGTGACAGCGTCCCAGAGTGACAGGAGAGGATACAGGAATGTACACATCAGGATAACAGATGGGATCCGGTCCTGGAGCGCTGAGCCAGCCTTAGGAGGCATCTGATGGGTAAGAAATGGCATCCAGATACCCGGATCGTGACACAGTGTCCACCAGTTCCAGTATACTGTATATAGCAGTACGGTAGGCCACTGCTGTGTACCTACCTCTGTGTCGTCACTCGTCATCCATAAAGTATACTAGTATCCATCCATCTACATTGTATACCTGTGGTGCCTTTTAGTTGTGCGCAGTAAATATAGTAGTAGGCCATTGCTATTGATACTGGCATATAATTCCACACATTAAAAAATGGAGAACAAAAATGTGGAGGTTAAAGGGAAAGATCAAGATCCACTTCCACCTCGTGCTGAAGCTGCTGCCACTAGTCATGGCCGAGACGATGAAATGCCATCAACGTCGTCTGCCAAGGCCGATGCCCAATGTCATAGTAGAGAGCATGTAAAATCCAAAACACAAAAGTTCACTAAAATGACCCAAAAATCAAAATTAAAAGCGTCTGAGGAGAAGCGTAAACTTGCCAATATTCCATTTATGACACGGAGTGGCAAGGAACGGCTGAGGCCCTGGCCTATGTTCATGGCTAGTGGTTCAGCTTCAAATGAGGATGGAAGCACTCATCCTCTCGCTAGAAAAAAGAAAAGACTTAAGCTGGCAAAAGCACAGCAAAGAACTATGCTTTCTTCAAAATCACAAATCCCCAAGGAGAGTCCAATTGTGTCGGTTGCGATGCCTGACCTTCCCAACACTGGACGGGAAGAGCTTGCGCCTTCCACCATTTGCACGCCCCCTGCAAGTGCTGGAAGGAGCACCCGCAGTCCAGTTCCTGATAGTCAAATTGAAGATGTCACTGTTGAAGTACACCAGGATGAGGATATGGGTGTTGCTGGCGCTGGGGAGGAAATTGACAAGGAGGATTCTGATGGTGAGGTGGTTTGTTTAAGTCAGGCACCCGGGGAGACACCTGTTGTCCGTGGGAGGAATATGGCCCTTGACATGCCTGGTCAAAATACAAAAAAAATCAGCTCTTCGGTGTGGAATTATTTCAACACAAATGCGGACAACAGGTGTCAAGCCATGTGTTGCCTTTGTCAAGCTGTAATAAGTAGGGGTAAGGACGTTAACCACCTCGGAACATCCTCCCTTATACGTCACCTGCAGCGCATTCATCATGTCAGTGACAAGTTCAAAAACTTTGGGTGACAGCGGAAGCAGTCCACTGACCACTAAATCCCTTCCTCTTGTAACCAAGCTCCTGCAAACCACACCACCAACTCCCTCAGTGTCAATTTCCTCCTTACCCAGGAAAGCCAATAGTCCTGCAGGCCATGTCACTGGCAAGTGTGATGAGTCCTCTCTTGCCTGGGATTCCTCCGATGCATCCTTGAGTGTAAAGCCTACTGCTGCTGGCGCTGCTGTTGTTGCTGCTGGGAGTCGATCGTCATCCCAGAGGGGAAGTCGGAAAACCACTTGTACTACTTCCAGTAAGCAATTGACTGTCCAACAGTCCTTTGCGAGGAAGATGAAATATCACAGCAGTCATCCTGCTGCAAATTGGATAACTGAGGCCTTGGCAGCCTGGGCGGTGAGAAACGTGGTTCCGGTATCCATCGTTAATTCAGAGCCAACTAGAGACTTGATTGAGGTACTGTGTCCCCGGTACCAAATACCATCTAGGTTCTATTTCTCTAGGCAGGCGATACCGAAAATGTACACAGACCTCAGAAAAAGACTCACCAGTGTCTTAAAAAATGCAGTTGTACCCAATGTCCACTTAACCACGGACATGTGGACAAGTGGAGCAGGGCAGACTCAGGACTATATGACTGTGACAGCCCACTGGGTAGATGTATTGCCTCCCGCAGCAAAAACAGCAGCGGCGGCACCAGTAGCAGCATCTCGCAAATGCCAACTCGTTCCTAGGCAGGCTACGCTTTGTATCACCGCTTTCCCGAATAGCCACACAGCTGAAAACCTCTTACGGCAACTGAGGAAGATCATCGCAGAATGGCTTACCCCAATTGGACTCTCCTGGGGATTTGTGACATCGGACAACGCCAGCAATATTGTGCGTGCATTACATCTGGGCAAATTCCATCACGTCCCATGTTTGTACATACCTTGAATTTGGTGGTGCAGAATTATTTAAAAAACGACAGGGGCGTGCAAGAGATGCTGTCGGTGGCCCGGAGAATTGCGGGACACTTTCGGCGTTCAGGCACCGCGTACAGAAGACTGGAGCACCACCAAACATTCCTGAACCTGCCCTGCCATCATCTGAAGCAAGAGGTGGTAACGAGGTGGAATTCAACCCTCTATATGCTTCAGAGGATGGAGGAGCAGCAAAAGGCCATTCAAGCCTATACATCTGCCCACGATATAGGCAAAGGAGGTGGAATGCACCTGACTCAAGCGCAGTGGAGAATGATTTCAACGTTGTGCAAGGTTCTGCAACCCTTTGAACTTGCCACACGTGAAGTCAGTTCAGACACTGCCAGCCTGAGTCAGGTCATTCCCCTCATCAGGCTTTTGCAGAAGAAGCTGGAGACATTGAAGGAGGAGCTAAAACAGAGCGATTCCACTAGGCATGTGGGACTTGTGGATGGAGCCCTTAATTCGCTTAACCAGGATTCGCGGGTGGTCAATCTGTTGAAATCAAAGCACTACATTTTGGCCACCGTGCTCGATCCTAGATTTAAAACCTACGTTGTATCTCTCTTTCCGGCAGACACAAGTCTGAAGAGGTTCAAAGACCTGCTGGTGAGAAAATTGTCAAGTCTAGCGGAACGTGACCCGTCACCATCTCCTCCTTCAAATTCTCCCGCAACTGGGGGCGCCAGGAAAAGGATAAGAATTACGAGCCCACCCGCTGGCGGTGATGCAGGGCAGTCTGGAGCGAGTGCTGACATCTGGTCCGGACTGAAGGACCTGCCAACGATTACTGACATGTCGTCTACTGTCACTGCATATGATTCTCTCACCATTGAAAGAATGGTGGAGGATTATATGAGTGACCGCATCCAAGTAGGCACGTCAGACAGTCCGTACGTATACTGGCAGGAAAAAAAGGCAATTTGGAGGCCCTTGCACAAACTGGCTTTATTCTACCTAAGTTGCCCTCCCTCCAGTGTGTACTCCGAAAGAGTGTTTAGTGCAGCCGCTTACCTTGTCAGCAATCGGCGTACGAGGTTACTTCCAGAAAATGTGGAGAAGATGATGTTCATCAAAATGAATTATAATCAATTCCTCCGTGGAGACATTCACCAGCAGCAATTGCCTCCAGAAAGTACACGGGGACCTGAGATGGTGGATTCCAGTGGGGACGAATTAATAATCTGTGAGGAGGGGGATGTACACAGTGAAAGGGGTGAGGAATCGGAGGATGATGATGAGGTGGACATCTTGCCTCTGTAGAGCCAGTTTGTGCAAGGAGAAATTGATTGCTTCTTTTTTGGTGGGGGCCCAAACCAACCAGTCATTTCAGTCACAGTCGTGTGGCAGACCCTGTCGCTGAAATGATGGGTTCGTTAAAGTGTGCATGTCCTGTTTATACAACATAAGGGTGGGTGGGAGGGCCCAAGGACAATTCCATCTTGCACCTCTTTTTTCTTTCATTTTTCTTGGCATCATGTGTTGTTTGGGGAGTATTTTTTGGAAGAGCTATCCTGTCTTGATTGACACTGCAGTGCCACTCCTAGATGGGCCAGGTGTTTGTGTCGGCCACTTGGGTCGCTTAGCTTAGTCACACAGCCACCTTGGTGCGCCTCTTTTTTTCTTTGCATCATGTGCTGTTTGGGGAGTATTTTTTGGAAGGGCCATCCTGTCTTGATTGACACTGCAGTTCCACTCCTAGATGGGCCAGGTGTTTGTGTCGGCCACTTGTGTCGCTTAGCTTAGTCACACAGCCACCTTGGTGCGCCTCTTTTTTTCTTTGCATCATGTGCTGTTTGGGGAGTATTTTTTGGAAGGGCCATCCTGCCTGACACTGCAGTGCCACTCCTAGATGGGCCAGGTGTTTGTGTCGGCCACTTGGGTCGCTTAGCTTAGCCATCCAGCGACCTCGGGGCAAATTTTAGGACTAAAAATAATATTGTGAGGTTTGAGGTGTTCAGAATAGACTGAAAATGAGTGGAAATTATGGTTATTGAGGTTAATAATACTATGGGATCAAAATGACCCCCAAATTCTATGATTTAAGCTGTTTTTGAGGGTTTTTTGAAAAAAAACACCCGAATCCGACAAAAATTTTTCGGTAAGGTTTTGCCAAAACGCGTCCGAATCCAAAACACACGGCAGCGGAACCGAACCCAAAACCAAAACACAAAACCCGAAAAATTTCCGGTTCACATCACTACTGCACATACACATCTACACTAGGTTACATTTTTTGTCAGAAGCCAATTAATCTTCCGGCATATTTTTGTATAGTGAGAGGAAACTGCAGTACACGAAGGAAACCCAAGCAATCACTTGGAGAACATACAAACTCCACACATATAATCACACTTTAGTGGGAATCACACCCAGGACCTTAATGCAGTAATACAGATAGCTAACCCCCACTGAACTAAACCAAGCCTCTTGTAATAATTAAATGACTATAACTTCATACCTCCAACATGACCCTCTCCAGGAGAGACAGAATGCTCTGCTCCTGCATTTAGCTCTTCATTTATGATTGCTTTCACCTGTGCTGACACACATCTTCATCCATTCACCTGTTCAACACAGGTGCAAGCAATCATACATTAAGAAAAAAGTCCAGGAGCAGAGCATTGTGTCACTCCTGGAGAGGGTCATGTTGGGAGGTATGTACTGTAAATTCTGCCTGATTGCCGCCAGTTTTACAAGGAAGTGAACAAAATTAAGGGAGCAAGATGGTGGCATCTGTTGCTCTACAAACGAAAGTACCAGCCAATGGCAGGAATTGTGTCAATTGCGATTTGCTAAATGCATACTAGGCTTAAGTGTAAATAAATGTATAAATGTATGGGAGCGAATGACAAGCAGCAACTTACTCTCAATTGTTGGAAAACAAACAATAGTGTTTGGTAGTAAATTGCTGATTGTCATTTGCTCCCATAAGGGGGGTACTGATGGGAGAGATTTGTGCTGAGCGATCTTAACACAGACCGCTCAGCACACATCTCTTCCCCCGCACAGCACAGGGCGATGTGCTGAGCGAGGGGGGGGGGGGACGGACAGGGGGGCGCTCACTTCACATAGCGACCCGTTAGATTGAGTCTGCAGGCTCAATCTAGCACCAGCGATAGCGCCGCGCAGGGTCGCGCATCGCTATCGCTGGGGCTCATACACAAGTCAGATCCATGCTTAAAAACTAAGCAATCTGGACAGATTGCTTAGATTTTAAACACGGATCTCTCCGTGTGTACCCCCCTTTTAGGGGGTTATTCAGGTTTGTTAGCAAACCAAAAAAGCAAGCAATTAGGCAAAACTATGTTGCACTGCAGGTGGGGCAGATGTAACAAGTGCAGACAGATTTAGATTTTGGTGGGTTACATTGTTTCTGTGCATTGTAAATACTGACTGCTTAATTTCTACACTGCAATTTAGATTTCCCCACCCAAATCTAAATCTCTCTGCACATTACATCTGCCCCACCTGCAGCGCAATATGGTTTTGCCTAATTAAAAAATGTGTTTGCTAAATAACCTGAATAAGGCCCTTAGCTAGCTAAAGTCATTTTCCATAAAAATCTCGTTTGTATAGTTGTGGCACATCACAAAACTTTCAACAATATTACATTTTTTTTAAACATATGTTTTATTGATTCTGAAGCATTTTGAACAAAGAATCAAACATTGAACCATGCCATATTAGCAAAACTGTGAAGAGACAAAATTAACACTTGAGACTATCCTACTGATATATCATATGCATAACATTTGCCAAGGCAAGGAATTAAATATGCCAAACAATATCTACAGTGATCCAGAAATAAAAATCACATAGTAAAATGAATAGAAAATGTAAATTAAGCATGGTAACAGTGCTGCACAGACTAGGTGACCCCCAATAATGATATAGGAGGTTCAGTATCTACTAGGCATAGTGTGGTTGTCGCCTGAGTCCCAGGGACAACCACTGGCCCTGAGGCAGAATCACCAATATGGCCCATTCGGGAGTAAAGGGTTATTTTCAACAGAATTTTAAATAACCGCTGTCCTGGTTTGCAAAAGTCAGGATGTGAACACAGTTGGCTCTACAACCTCTAGTGATTGTTTGCCTGCACTATGTTAGGGGTTCCTATCTAGCTAACCTGCAGTGGACTCTAAGGTTAAATCAAAGATGGTGGTACAATATTTCACATACCCAATAAAAATGTATCTATTTGTAACAGTTGTGAGGATATGGGGTAATTGTCTTGGTAGAGGGGTATATTGCTGCAGTGTCTAAGTGCTTAATTAGGATGCAAAGACAGTTTTTTTTTTCTTGTAAATAAATTAAGTGTACTGTCAGGAATTCAACAAAAAACAGAAAATAACAAAACACTCTAGCCCTTGTGTAGAACACTACTTCACTGCTTTGCCCCTCACTATGCTTGGGCAGCTAGCCTGCAAATGCAAATACTCTCATATAGAGTTACAAAGTCTCACAGACTTTCCTGCTTCCTTGCAGGATAACACAGGCTTCAGCCTGGTTTGGATCACTGCCACAGCTCCACAGATGCAGTGTCAGAGTTTACTGTTCTACCCTGTCTTCTACAGGTGTAGACACTGGCCTCCTTGCCCCCAGTGACCTCCAAGCACACATTGGTCTCTCACTGCAGTCCCACTGCTAGAATCCCCACTGGGTTTTGTCTCCATAGGGAAGTAGCCTCCTTTTGGCTGTAACAGTCTCACACAGACTGTTTGCACTTTCCAGCTGCAGCCATTAGGTGTGTGCCACCTGCCTTTCCATCCCTGTATGGGCAGATACCTTAGTTGCACACTGAATCCATGTGTCAGTAGTGCAAAGGACCGTAAAAGCTTGCTATTCCATAATGATGCAATTCTAGCCCCAGAGTATCATCAAATTAGTATAAAAATGGATGCATTATTTGAAGATTATTCCACTCTAAAACTTTAAAGGGTGAATACATTACATATTCTAAAGATGGAGCTACCCAATGCATTTGTCTAGACTTGAAATACCTTTTTATGTTTAAATCAACTAATAGATCTCAGTCAAGAGCCATAATATCATACATAATCACAGTGCTGAATGGAGCAAGAGAAAGACATTCAGGCAGATGACCCTATGCACATTCTCTATAAAAGATACAATGACATGTTAATGGAGGTTACTCAAGATTGATTAGACTCTCCTAACCCGAAAATGAGAGGATGCCTGGAGACGACCTCTAGATGATGTCCTCTAGAAGTCTGTATCACAGATGACAGTAGTGGAGTGATTGAAGGAATCCTAAATACATACACAGTTGCCAATTCATTGTCTGCAGATGCTAACTAAACCAATATCTATTTAAATCATTTCAGCAGACATGTCAAGCATACAGTAGCCCATCATATAATTTTAAAAGAAGAAAAAACAAAGTACAGAAAATAAAATATGCCCTAGCATTTACAGGAATTTTTATTGCTTCTAATTACATTTGTTTACATTTTATTCAGATGCATCTTAATAAGTAATTACAATACGTCAAGGCAGTAGATGCTCTCTTTTTCTAACTCTGTACTAACAGCAGAGTATGGTTATACTACAGTATGTACAGTAGTCGTTAGAACCTACAAAGTATAATTGAGTCCATGGTAGGTAGTAAATTCCGTCAAGTGTGTCGTGTCTGCTCTTAAAGCAGGTCCATTTCCATTATCGTATTTTTTGCTTTTTATGTTGATATCATCAAAACCCAAACATTCTTCCATACCAGGGAATCACGCTGTTAAGGGTACCTCATTTCTTTCTAGAGTTATAGTCAACAAACATCAGAGATCAGTGAGCAACCTGTGCTGGGCTAGTTTCTAGCACAAATGCAACCTGAACTGTGCAACGGCTTTACCAAATTAGAGACTCTGGCTACAAAGCAAAACAGGACCGTTCGGAGTTCTATTCCCTGTGTTGTCAGTTCTGGAAGATAAAGCATTGGAAAAACTGCCTCAGTTCTGCTTGTGCAATCTGTGGATAGTAATAAAAAAAATAATTGTTGAATGGAGTTACCATTCAAGCTGCCCCCATAGTAAATCATGACCAAATTGCTGCTTGCTTTGGCACAAAATGATGAGCATTTATAGGGAACGGTTTGGATTTTGTTGACCAATAACTGTTCTGACAAGCACCGGGTACCTTGAGATGCAGGGACATGGCCCATTCTCCAATACTGTTACCAATGCATTTAGGTAAATTAAACATTTGTGCTACTGTTATGAATCACACTTTGGTGTACTGTTGGTGCATCCTTTCATGTAACTACACAAAATTCCTGGAAGAGAAAGTTCTTATGTTATTTGTACTTCTGAAGTCTACAGATGTGTAAGCACCAGTAAAATGGACTCATATGCCAGGTCACTTCAGCCCACCCCTGCTCTGCACTAACTTCACTATACTTACCAGTCCTCCTTTCTTCTCCTGCAGTTACTGCCAGGGAGAGCTCAGTGGGGGACGTGTGTTCCCACTGTGCATTTGACAACTATTCCTACATTTTTATATAGATATCTACAAATTGCGCATTCCCTAGTGGTTTATTATATGTTAGATGTAGAGTGTAGTAGTTCAGTGACAATACCTCCTAACTGTCCCGCTTTCAGGACAGTCCTTTTTTTGGGGGGACTGTCCTATCCATGAGCTACAGGATTCACTGGGCAGAAAAGTTGGGGGAGTGCTGTCACCGCTACATAGCAGGGCTGTGTGAAAATATAGATGCCATTCGATGCACATAGCATCTATTCAGGGTACACAGTGATGTAAAAAGGGGATTGCTAAGAGGGGAAAAAAACATTCCCTAGTCACACCAAGTGTTGCAATAATGACACTGACAAAAATATAAAGTTTGGTGCATCTCACAATTAAATGTTTTAGCCTGAATCCTATTGTGTGTATATGTTATGAGTCGCTAGTGTTGCTCATCACTTCAGTGGGTTTCAGCTGTTGCTAGGCAGCCGGGATGCCGCATCACTTTGACACATAACACACTGGTCCCGCCAGTTGCTGAGCGACCAGGATACTGGGTGGTCACATGGCACTCTGGAGCTAGATACTTGACAGTCAGAGCTTGGCTGTACGTGCCTTCATGCAGCTGATGCGAGTATCTCATTAGAGAGGCTGGTCCTCTCCACAGCTGCCGATTGGTTGTTACTTTTGTTACTACCCAGGCAATGCTGCACAATGCGCCGGTGATAGATTATACCTCAGTGCTACTGACTGGTTTCTTCTATGTGTATCGGAGTCCTGGTATCCTGCTCTGCATATGCCTGCCATTTCTGTTTCCAATGACTATGTTTTTGTAGAACTTTATTCTTGTATCTACTTACTACTATTTCTACAGAGTGAATTCCATCTATGCTGATTATCAATTGAAAAGTCACATGTGTCCATTCTTACTCAGTGATTACCATTCTGCTGATTACTATCTTGAACTAAAAGTATCTCTGCTATTCAATTATTTGATGTGCTGGACTTTATGCTGCTATTATTGCTGAAACTATTCAAGTTACATACTGTGTGGATTCTGAGTTGCTGCCATTATTACAAGTCTTGCAGTTGTGGATAATTGTCTACTTCTAACCTATTTTCAATCCTGATGCGCTGACCTGCAATTAACCCTGCTTATGCTAGTTCTGGTTCTGGTTCTGCAAACTTCCTCTACTCTTACAATTTGTATTTACTCCAGCCAATACCTTGCGATCACCCTTGTATTGAATGAGTCCCTACTACCTGAGCTTAAGTCCAAGTGACAGCCTAAGTACCGATGAGTGTATAAAGCTCTCTGGGAACAGTGGGTTGTTGTTATTGGCAGAAGATCTCAGTGGGAAGTTCTAGGGTTGTTTCACAACAGTATTATATTTAAGCAACACAATGCTGTGTACATTGCTAAAAATCTAAACTGAAAGTTTTGTAGAGAAACTTTAAAGAATTATAAGCAAGTGGGTGATTAAGGCATTAAATAAAACTTAAGCTTCCTATTACCTATAAGATCAATACAGTAATCATCAGATATAAACTATCATTTAATTATCATTATAACAAATGCAGGTACAATTCTCACTACTCCTTAATCCACAATCCACAATCCACCAAAAAGTGACCTGCTCCTAATTGGTGCATTTCAATAAACTTTTCTCTATTTTGCAGTGAATGTTCTTTGGAAAGTATTTGCAATGAAAGGCACTAACCAACTGTGAGACCTCTAAGAGAAAGATGTACATATTTTGTACATGCTTTTACTGAACACAGGTGGAGTTCAACCAATTATGTGACCTCTGACTGCATTAGGATTTATTTAGTTGCATCTAAGAAAAATGTTTGAATGCTGAATAAGACCAGCACAATGCAGTTGTAGATTATAACTCCACCATTAGCAATATCTCCCCGCTCCACTTCCACCCTGTAAGTACTGTATGCTCTTAACATGCACAGTGGTATCCATTCACAGAGCATACCTTGTCTTTTTTCTTAAGACCTTGACTTTTGAAAACAACACATTAGTCTGCTTACTCTTTCTACATAGTAAATAAAACCTACCCAAAATAACCAAAACAAAAAGTGTGTTCTTCTTACAATATTCACAAATAAATATTTTTAGTTATTTGAATCAGAGCATTAATTTACCCTTTCAAAAGAGAAATAAAGCCAGATTCTACACATACAGTTATAAATGTAAGGCCACGCTCACCTGGTAATGGCCACACCTCATTTAGCAGAGGCCATGCCCCCTACTCAGCATGCAGGGGCCCTGTTTCTGACTAATAACATTTTTGGCAGGTGTGCCATTACTAATAGCACTGTGAACTGCAGTGTCAAAAAAATAAAACGTGTTTGTTAGTCATTATGGATCAGTCGATAGAAGAGCAGTAGCAACAACAACAACAACTAAGTACTAGTGCTGCAGCTGTTGCAAGAAAAAAAAACCTACCCATTTCCCAAAGACCCATTGGTGATGAGAATGAGTCTACTCCGCGCACAAGAATGAAAGAACATTATTACATCTGGTCAGGCCTAAAAAAATTGCCCAAAATTATTGACACCTCATCCATGACTCAATCTGATACAGTAACCAATAATAGAATAGTGGAGGATTATTTTAATGACAACGTACAAGTTAGCATGTCAGACAGTTCCTTTGACTACTGGGAGGAAAAAAAGGCCATTTGGAGTCCTTGTACAAAGTAACTTAGCTTGACTTGAGCTGCGCACCCTCCAGTGTGTACCTTGTCAGCAATCTACAAAGGATGCTTATTCCTAAAAATATGGAAAAGCTGATGCTCCTTATAATAAACCACAAATTCTACGAGGAAGACCTCTCTCGCCAATTACATCAAAGTACAGAGATTTTAACAGTGTACTCCAGTGGGGATAAGTGTGATTATGTGATGATATTATTACTGATGAGGATGAGGAAATGGATGAGGGGATTGAACTCTTACAACTGTAGAGAGGATTAACAAAACTGTTCGCTGCTTTAAGTCTATTAGTAGCGTGCAGTGAGGCCCATACAAACCAAGAACTTCAGTCACAGAAGTGGCTGCCCTGTCGCTGAAGTGCTTGCTTTGTTAAACTGTGCATGTCCTTTTTAATACAAAGATGTGTCCTTAGAAATCTTGCCTCAATATACCATGCTCTGGGAGATGCCAGGCACGAGTGAGCTGACAGATCCTGTGTAACTCTGCTAGGTAAGTATCTTCTGCTGGTTCAAATGATATGCAGCATGCCCAGGTGCTAGCTGGTAATGTTGAGCCTGGGGGGCAGACACAGGCAATTGGCCCAGAATTTCACATGGAAAGCAATAACAAAAAGGGGCATGGCAATAAATTGCAGGGCATGATTTGTGTAATATGAGTGAGGTTTAAATAGCTAATGTAATAATGGGCAGGATGCAGTGCCCTGCTAAAAGTACCTAGATAGATACAGTAGATAGACAGATTGATAGCTAAATACTGTAAATACAAACACATACAGATGGGGTTATATTCAATTGAATGCATGTTTACCAAAATCTTGCACCTCTGGGTGGTTTTCATGCAAGTGAGATTTTTGATATTCAGTTGGGTGGAAAGCTTTTTTGTTTTGTTTTTGGGCGCTTCGTTTTATTTGAGTGCCTCCAAAGCAAATCCAATTAAACTTAATGACTAATTAAGCAATTGGGAGGTTCCAGTTATCTTAAGTCCTTAATTATTCACCTTCAGCAGTGCTGCCTTTGTCCTCTTGATCTTTTCTCCAGCATTGCAGACAGCTTCAATGGACCAGGCACAAGACAGGTACTAACGCTAACAATGCACCCACACACACTACATTACCCCTAACCCTTCACAACTCCCTGCACACTATACACCACCTCTAACCTAGTACCCACTCCCAGTACACACTACCGCTAACTAGAGATGAGCGGGTTCGGTTTCTCTGAATCCGAACCCGCCCGAACTTCATGTTTTTTTTCACGGGTCCGAGCGACTCGGATCTTCCCGCCTTGCTCGGTTAACCCGAGCGCGCCCGAACGTCATCATGACGCTGTCGGATTCTCGCGAGGCTCGGATTCTATCGCGAGACTCGGATTCTATATAAGGAGCCGCGCGTCGCCGCCATTTTCACACGTGCATTGAGATTGATAGGGAGAGGACGTGGCTGGCGTCCTCTCCATTTAGATTATAAGAGAGAGAGATTTACTGGAGCTTAGGACTAGGAGGAGTACTGTAGAAGTGTAGAGAGTGCAGAGAGTTTACTAGTGAGTGACCACCAGACAGTGCAGTTTATTTAATATATCCGTTCTCTGCCTGAAAAAAGCGATACACACAGTGACTCAGTCACATACCATATCTGTGTGCACTGCTCAGGCTCAGCCCAGTGTGCTGCATCATCTATATATATTATATATCTGTCTGACTGCTCAGCTCACACAGCTTATAATTGTGGGGGAGACTGGGGAGCACTGCAGTGCCAGTTATAGGTTATAGCAGGAGCCAGGAGTACATAATATTATATTAAAATTAAACAGTGCACACTTTTGCTGCAGGAGTGCCACTGCCAGTGTGACTGACCAGTGACCTGACCACACTGACCACCAGTATAGTTAGTAGTATACTTATATTGTGATTGCCTGAAAAAGTTAAACACTCGTCGTGTGACTTCACTTGTGTGTTGTTTTTTTTTTTATTCTATAAAAATAAAACTCATTCTGCTGACAGACAGTGTCCAGCAGGTCCGTCATTATATAATATATAATATATACCTGTCCGGCTGCAGTAGTGATATATATATATTTTTTTATATCATTTATCATCCAGTCGCAGCAGACACAGTACGGTAGTTCACGGCTGTGGCTACCTCTGTGTCTGCACTCGGCAGGCAGTCCGTCCATAATTGTATACCACCTAACCGTGGTTTTTTTTTCTTCTTTATACATACATACTACTACGACATCTCTTTATCAACCAGTCTATATTAGCAGCAGACACAGTACAGTACGGTAGTTCACGGCTGTGGCTACCTCTGTGTCTGCACTCGGCAGGCAGTCCGTCCATAATTGTATACCACCTAACCGTGGTTTTTTTTTCTTTCTTCTTTATACATACATACTACTACGACATATCTTTATCAACCAGTCTATATTATTAGCAGCAGACACAGTACAGTACGGTAGTTCACGGCTGTGGCTACCTCTGTGTCTGCACTCGGCAGGCAGTCCATCCATAATTGTATACCACCTAACCGTGGTTTTTTTTTCTTTCTTCTTTATACATACATAGTTACATAGACATCTCTTTATCAACCAGTCTATATTAGCAGCAGACACAGTACAGTACGGTAGTTCACGGCTGTGGCTACCTCTGTGTCTGCACTCGGCAGGCAGTCCTTAATTGTATACTAGTATCCATCTCCATTGTTTACCTGAGGTGCCTTTTAGTTGTGCCTATTAAAATATGGAGAACAAAAATGTTGAGGTTCCAAAATTAGGGAAAGATCAAGATCCACTTCCACCTCGTGCTGAAGCTGCTGCCACTAGTCATGGCCGAGACGATGAAATGCCAGCAACGTCGTCTGCCAAGGCCGATGCCCAATGTCATAGTACAGAGCATGTCAAATCCAAAACACCAAATATCAGTAAAAAAAGGACTCCAAAACCTAAAATAAAATTGTCGGAGGAGAAGCGTAAACTTGCCAATATGCCATTTACCACACGGAGTGGCAAGGAACGGCTGAGGCCCTGGCCTATGTTCATGGCTAGTGGTTCAGCTTCACATGAGGATGGAAGCACTCAGCCTCTCGCTAGAAAACTGAAAAGACTCAAGCTGGCAAAAGCACCGCAAAGAACTGTGCGTTCTTCGAAATCCCAAATCCACAAGGAGAGTCCAATTGTGTCGGTTGCGATGCCTGACCTTCCCAACACTGGACATGAAGAGCATGCGCCTTCCACCATTTGCACGCCCCCTGCAAGTGCTGGAAGGAGCACCCGCAGTCCAGTTCCTGATAGTCAGATTGAAGATGAAGATGTTGAAGTACACCAGGATGAGGAGGATATGGGTGTTGCTGGCGCTGGGGAGGAAATTGACCAGGAGGATTCTGATGGTGAGGTGGTTTGTTTAAGTCAGGCACCCGGGGAGACACCTGTTGTCCGTGGGAGGAATATGGCCGTTGACATGCCTGGTGAAAATACCAAAAAAATCAGCTCTTCAGTGTGGAGGTATTTCAACAGAAAAGCGGACAACAGGTGTCAAGCCGTGTGTTGCCTTTGTCAAGCTGTAATAAGTAGGGGTAAGGACGTTAACCACCTCGGAACATCCTCCCTTATACGTCACCTGCAGCGCATTCATAATAAGTCAGTGACAAGTTCAAAAACTTTGGGCGACAGCGGAAGCAGTCCACTGACCAGTAAATCCCTTCCTCTTGTAACCAAGCTCACGCAAACCACCCCACCAACTCCCTCAGTGTCAATTTCCTCCTTCCCCAGGAATGCCAATAGTCCTGCAGGCCATGTCACTGGCAATTCTGACGAGTCCTCTCCTGCCTGGGATTCCTCCGATGCATCCTTGCGTGTAACGCCTACTGCTGCTGGCGCTGCTGTTGTTGCTGCTGGGAGTCGATGGTCATCCCAGAGGGGAAGTCGTAAGCCCACTTGTACTACTTCCAGTAAGCAATTGACTGTCCAACAGTCCTTTGCGAGGAAGATGAAATATCACAGCAGTCATCCTGCTGCAAAGCGGATAACCGAGGCCTTGACAACTATGTTGGTGTTAGACGTGCGTCCGGTATCCGCCGTTAGTTCACAGGGAACTAGACAATTTATTGAGGCAGTGTGCCCCCGTTACCAAATACCATCTAGGTTCCACTTCTCTAGGCAGGCGATACCGAGAATGTACACGGACGTCAGAAAAAGACTCACCAGTGTCCTAAAAAATGCAGTTGTACCCAATGTCCACTTAACCACGGACATGTGGACAAGTGGAGCAGGGCAGGGTCAGGACTATATGACTGTGACAGCCCACTGGGTAGATGTATGGACTCCCGCCGCAAGAACAGCAGCGGCGGCACCAGTAGCAGCATCTCGCAAACGCCAACTCTTTCCTAGGCAGGCTACGCTTTGTATCACCGCTTTCCAGAATACGCACACAGCTGAAAACCTCTTACGGCAACTGAGGAAGATCATCGCGGAATGGCTTACCCCAATTGGACTCTCCTGTGGATTTGTGGCATCGGACAACGCCAGCAATATTGTGTGTGCATTAAATATGGGCAAATTCCAGCACGTCCCATGTTTTGCACATACCTTGAATTTGGTGGTGCAGAATTTTTTAAAAAACGACAGGGGCGTGCAAGAGATGCTGTCGGTGGCCAGAAGAATTGCGGGACACTTTCGGCGTACAGGCACCACGTACAGAAGACTGGAGCACCACCAAAAACTACTGAACCTGCCCTGCCATCATCTGAAGCAAGAAGTGGTAACGAGGTGGAATTCAACCCTCTATATGCTTCAGAGGTTGGAGGAGCAGCAAAAGGCCATTCAAGCCTATACAATTGAGCACGATATAGTAGGTGGAATGCACCTGTCTCAAGCGCAGTGGAGAATGATTTCAACGTTGTGCAAGGTTCTGATGCCCTTTGAACTTGCCACACGTGAAGTCAGTTCAGACACTGCCAGCCTGAGTCAGGTCATTCCCCTCATCAGGCTTTTGCAGAAGAAGCTGGAGACATTGAAGGAGGAGCTAACACGGAGCGATTCCGCTAGGCATGTGGGACTTGTGGATGGAGCCCTTAATTCGCTTAACAAGGATTCACGGGTGGTCAATCTGTTGAAATCAGAGCACTACATTTTGGCCACCGTGCTCGATCCTAGATTTAAAGCCTACCTTGGATCTCTCTTTCCGGCAGACACAAGTCTGCTGGGGTTGAAAGTAGAGATGAGCGCCTGAAATTTTTCGGGTTTTGTGTTTTGGTTTTGGGTTCGGTTCCGCGGCCGTGTTTTGGGTTCGACCGCGTTTTGGCAAAACCTCACCGAATTTTTTTTGTCGGATTCGGGTGTGTTTTGGATTCGGGTGGTTTTTTCAAAAAACCCTAAAAAACATCTTAAAACATTGAATTTGGGGGTCATTTTGATCCCATAGTATTATTAACCTCAATAACCATAATTAACACTCATTTTCAGTCTATTCTGAACACCTTACACCTCACAATATTATTTTTAGTCCTAAAATTTGCACCGAGGTCGCTGGATGACTAAGCTCAGCGACCCTAGTGGCCGACACAAACACCGGGCCCATCTAGGAGTGGCACTGCAGTGTCACGCAGGATGTCCCTTCCAAAAAACCCTCCCCAAACAGCACATGACGCAAAGAAAAAAAGAGGCGCAATGAGGTAGCTGACTGTGTGAGTAAGATTAGCGACCCTAGTGGCCGACACAAACACCGGGCCCATCTAGGAGTGGCACTGCAGTGTCACGCAGGATGTCCCTTCCAAAAAACCCTCCCCAAACAGCACATGACGCAAAGAAAAAAAGAGGCGCAATGAGGTAGCTGACTGTGTGAGAAAGATAAGCGACCCTAGTGGCCGACACAAACACCGGGCCCATCTAGGAGTGGCACTGCAGTGTCACGCAGGATGTCCCTTCCAAAAAACCCTCCCCAAACAGCACATGACGCAAAGAAAAAAAGAGGCGCAATGAGGTAGCTGACTGTGTGAGAAAGATAAGCGACCCTAGTGGCCGACACAAACACCGGGCCCATCTAGGAGTGGCACTGCAGTGTCACGCAGGATGTCCCTTCCAAAAAACCCTCCCCAAACAGCACATGACGCAAAGAAAAATAAAAGAAAAAAGAGGTGCAAGATGGAATTGTCCTTGGGCCCTTCCCACCCACCCTTATGTTGTATAAACAAAACAGGACATGCACACTTTAACCAACCCATCATTTCAGTGACAGGGTCTGCCACACGACTGTGACTGAAATGACGGGTTGGTTTGGACCCCCACCAAAAAAGAAGCAATTAATCTCTCCTTGCACAAACTGGCTCTACAGAGGCAAGATGTCCACCTCATCATCATCCTCCGATATATCACCGTGTACATCCCCCTCCTCACAGATTATCAATTCGTCCCCACTGGAATCCACCATGTCAGCTCCCTGTGTACTTTGTGGAGGCAATTGCTGCTGGTCAATGTCTCCGCGGAGGAATTGATTATAATTCATTTTAATGAACATCATCTTCTCCACATTTTCTGGATGTAACCTCGTACGCCGATTGCTGACAAGGTGAGCGGCGGCACTAAACACTCTTTCGGAGTACACACTTGTGGGAGGGCAACTTAGGTAGAATAAAGCCAGTTTGTGCAAGGGCCTCCAAATTGCCTCTTTTTCCTGCCAGTATAAGTACGGACTGTGTGACGTGCCTACTTGGATGCGGTCACTCATATAATCCTCCACCATTCTATCAATGGTGAGAGAATCATATGCAGTGACAGTAGACGACATGTCCGTAATGGTTGTCAGGTCCTTCAGTCCGGACCAGATGTCAGCATCAGCAGTCGCTCCAGACTGCCCTGCATCACCGCCAGCGGGTGGGCTCGGAATTCGGATTTGGGATTTCGAAGAATGCACAGTTCTTTGCTGTGCTGCTTTTGCCAGCTTGAGTCTTTTCATTTTTCTAGCGAGAGGCTGAGTGCTTCCATCCTCATGTGAAGCTGAACCACTAGCCATGAACATAGGCCAGGGCCTCAGCCGTTCCTTGCCACTCCGTGTGGTAAATGGCATATTGGCAAGTTTACGCTTCTCCTCCGACAATTTTATTTTAGGTTTTGGAGTCCTTTTTTTTCTGATATTTGGTGTTTTGGATTTGACATGCTCTGTACTATGACATTGGGCATCGGCCTTGGCAGACGACGTTGCTGGCATTTCATCGTCTCGGCCATGACTAGTGGCAGCAGCTTCAGCACGAGGTGGAAGTGGATCTTTCCCTAATTTTGGAACCTCAACTTTTTTGTTCTCCATATTTTATAGGCAGAACTAAAAGGCACCTCAGGTAAACAATGGAGATGGATGGATTGGATACTAGTATACAATTATGGACGGACTGCCACGGTTAGGTGGTATAAAAAAACCACGGTTAGGTGGTATATAATACAATTATGGATGGACGGACTGCCTGCCGAGTTCCGACACAGAGGTAGCCACAGCCGTGAACTACCGCACTGTACACTGGTTGATAAAGAGATAGTAGTATACTCGTAACAACTAGTATGACACTATGACGACGGTATAAAGAATGAAAAAAAAACCACGGTTAGGTGGTATATATTATAATAATAATACAATTATGGATGGACGGACTGCCTGCCGACTGCCGACACAGAGGTAGCCACAGCCGTGAACTACCGCACTGTACACTGGTTGATAAAGAGATAGTAGTATACTCGTAACAACTAGTATGACACTATGACGACGGTATAAAGAATGAAAAAAAAACCACGGTTAGGTGGTATATATTATAATAATAATACAATTATGGATGGACGGACTGCCTGCCGAGTTCCGACACAGAGGTAGCCACAGCCGTGAACTACCGCACTGTACACTGGTTGATAAAGAGATAGTAGTATACTCGTAACAACTAGTATGACACTATGACGACGGTATAAAGAATGAAAAAAAAACCACGGTTAGGTGGTATATATTATAATAATAATACAATTATGGATGGACGGACTGCCTGCCGACTGCCGACACAGAGGTAGCCACAGCCGTGAACTACCGCACTGTACACTGGTTGATAAAGAGATAGTAGTATACTCGTAACAACTAGTATGACACTATGACGACGGTATAAAGAATGAAAAAAAAACCACGGTTAGGTGGTATATATTATAATAATAATACAATTATGGATGGACGGACTGCCTGCCGAGTTCCGACACAGAGGTAGCCACAGCCGTGAACTACCGCACTGTACACTGGTTGATAAAGAGATAGTAGTATACTCGTAACAACTAGTATGACACTATGACGACGGTATAAAGAATGAAAAAAAAACCACGGTTAGGTGGTATATATTATAATAATAATACAATTATGGATGGACGGACTGCCTGCCGACTGCCGACACAGAGGTAGCCACAGCCGTGAACTACCGCACTGTACACTGGTTGATAAAGAGATAGTAGTATACTCGTAACAACTAGTATGACACTATGACGACGGTATAAAGAATGAAAAAAAAACCACGGTTAGGTGGTATATATTATAATAATAATACAATTATGGATGGACGGACTGCCTGCCGACTGCCGACACAGAGGTAGCCACAGCCGTGAACTACCGCACTGTACACTGGTTGATAAAGAGATAGTAGTATACTCGTAACAACTAGTATGACACTATGACGACGGTATAAAGAAAGAAAAAAAAATACCACAGTTAGGTGGTATATATTATAATAATAATACAATTATGGATGGACGGACTGCCTGCCGACTGCCGACACAGAGGTAGCCACAGCCGTGAACTACCGCACTGTACACTGGTTGATAAAGAGATAGTAGTATACTCGTAACAACTAGTATGACACTATGACGGTATAAAGAATGAAAAAAAAACCACGGTTAGGTGGTATATATTATAATAATAATACAATTATGGATGGACGGACTGCCTGCCGACTGCCGACACAGAGGTAGCCACAGCCGTGAACTACCGCACTGTACACTGGTTGATAAAGAGATAGTAGTATACTCGTAACAAGTATGACACTATGACGACGGTATAAAGAAAGAAAAAAAAATACCACGGTTAGGTGGTATATATTGTAATACAATTATGGATGGACGGACTGCCTGCCGAGTTCCGACTGCCGACACAGAGGTAGCCACAGCCGTGAACTACCGCACTGTACTGTGTCTGCTGCTAATATAGACTGGTTGATAAAGAGATAGTATACAATACATACAACAATATACTACTATACTGGTGGTCAGGCACTGGTCACCACTAGTCACACTGGCAGTGGCACTCCTGCAGCAAAAGTGTGCACTGTTTAATTTTAAATTAATATAATATTATGTACTCCTGGGGGCTCCTGCTATAACAACCTGCAGTGCTCCCCAGTCTCCCCCACAATTATTATAAGCTTTGCCTTTTATACATTGATGTGCAGCACACTGGGCTGAGCTGAGTGCACACAGACTGAGTCACACTGTGTGACTGGCTGCTGCTGTGTATCGTTTTTTTTCAGGCAGAGAACGGATATAGCAGAGAACGGATATATTATATTAAAATAAATAAAAGTTAACTAACAACAACTGCACTGGTCACTGTGGTAAACTCTGTCTGACTCTGCACAATCTCTCTCTCTCTTCTAATCTAATTTCTAATGGAGAGGACGCCAGCCACGTCCTCTCCCTATCAATCTCAATGCACGTGTGAAAATGGCGGCGACGCGCGGCTCCTTATATAGAATCCGAGTCTCGCGAGAATCCGACAGCGTCATGATGACGTTCGGGCGCGCTCGGGTTAACCGAGCAAGGCGGGAGGATCCGAGTCTGCTCGGACCCGTGAAAAAAACATGAAGTTCGTGCGGGTTCGGTTTCAGAGAAACCGAACCCGCTCATCTCTAGTTGAAAGACCTGCTGGTGACAAAATTGTCAAGTCAAGCGGAACGCGACCTGTCAACATCTCCTCCTTCACATTCTCCAGCAACTGGGGGTGCGAGGAAAAGGCTCAGAATTCCGAGCCCACCCGCTGGCGGTGATGCAGGGCAGTCTGGAGCGACTGCTGATGCTGACATCTGGTCCGGACTGATGGACCTGACAACGATTACGGACATGTCGTCTACTGTCACTGCATATGATTCTCTCAACATTGATAGAATGGTGGAGGATTATATGAGTGACCGCATCCAAGTAGGCACGTCACACAGTCCGTACTTATACTGGCAGGAAAAAGAGGCAATTTGGAGGCCCTTGCACAAACTGGCTTTATTCTACCTAAGTTGCCCTCCCACAAGTGTGTACTCCGAAAGAGTGTTTAGTGCCGCCGCTCACCTTGTCAGCAATCGGCGTACGAGGTTACATCCAGAAAATGTGGAGAAGATGATGTTCATTAAAATGAATTATAATCTATTCCTCCGCGGAGACATTGACCAGCAGCAATTGCCTCCACAAAGTACACAGGGAGCTGAGATGGTGGATTCCAGTGGGGACGAATTGATAATCTGTGAGGAGGGGGATGTACACGGTGATATATCGGAGGGTGATGATGAGGTGGACATCTTGCCTCTGTAGAGCCAGTTTGTGCAAGGAGAGATTAATTGCTTCTTTTTTGGGGGGGGTCCAAACCAACCCGTCATATCAGTCACAGTCGTGTGGCAGACCCTGTCACTGAAATGATGGGTTGGTTAAAGTGTGCATGTCCTGTTTTGTTTATACAACATAAGGGTGGGTGGGAGGGCCCAAGGACAATTCCATCTTGCACCTCTTTTTTCTTTTCTTTTTCTTTGCATCATGTGCTGATTGGGGAGGGTTTTTTGGAAGGGACATCCTGCGTGACACTGCAGTGCCACTCCTAAATGGGCCCGGTGTTTGTGTCGGCCACTAGGGTCGCTAATCTTACTCACACAGTCAGCTACCTCATTGCGCCTCTTTTTTTCTTTGCGTCATGTGCTGTTTGGGGAGGGTTTTTTGGAAGGGACATCCTGCGTGACACTGCAGTGCCACTCCTAGATGGGCCCGGTGTTTGTGTCGGCCACTAGGGTCGCTAATCTTACTCACACAGCTACCTCATTGCACCTCTTTTTTTCTTTGCGTCATGTGCTGTTTGGGGAGGGTTTTTTGGAAGGGCCATCCTGCGTGACACTGCAGTGCCACTCCTAGATGGGCCCGGTGTTTGTGTCGGCCACTAGGGTCGCTAATCTTACTCACACAGCTACCTCATTGCGCCTCTTTTTTTCTTTGCGTCATGTGCTGTTTGGGGAGGGTTTTTTGGAAGGGACATCCTGCGTGACACTGCAGTGCCACTCCTAGATGGGCCCGGTGTTTGTGTCGGCCACTAGGGTCGCTTATCTTACTCACACAGCGACCTCGGTGCAAATTTTAGGACTAAAAATAATATTGGCCCTCATTCCGAGTTGATCGGTCGCAAGGCGAATTTAGCAGAGTTACACACGCTAAGCCGCCGCCTACTGGGAGTGAATCTTAGCTTCTTAAAATTGCGACCGATGTATTCGCAATATTGCGATTACTAACTACTTAGCAGTTTCTGAGTAGCTCCAGACTTACTCTGCCTGTGCGATCATTTCAGTGCTTGTCGTTCCTGGTTGACGTCACAAACACACCCAGCGTTCGCCCAGGCACTCCCACCGTTTCCCCGGCCACTCCTGCGTTTTTTCCGGAAACGGTAGCGTTTTCAGCCACACGCCCCTGAAACGCCGTGTTTCCGCCCAGTAACACCCATTTCCTGTCAATCACATTACGATCGCCGGAGCGAAGAAAAAGCCGTGAGTAAAATTACTTTCTTCATAGTAAAGTTACTTGGCGCAGTCGCAGTGCGAACATTGCGCATGCGTACTAAGCGGATTTTCACTGCGATGCGATGAAAAATACCGAGCGAACAACTCGGAATGAGGGCCATTGTGAGGTGTGAGGTATTCAGAATAGACTGAAAATGAGTGTAAATTATGGTTTTTGAGGTTAATAATACTTTGGGATCAAAATGACCCCCAAATTCTATGATTTAAGCTGTTTTTTAGTGTTTTTTGAAAAAAACACCCGAATCCAAAACACACCCGAATCCGACAAAAAAAATTCGGTGAGGTTTTGCCAAAACGCGTTCGAACCCAAAACACGGCCGCGGAACCGAACCCAAAACCAAAACACAAAACCCGAAAAATTTCAGGCGCTCATCTCTACCGCTAACCCTGTACCCGCTTCTTGCACACACTGCTGCTAACTCTGCACCTGCTACTTGCACACACTACACTACTGCTAACCCTGCACTTGCTACCTGCAAACACTACCGCTAACCCTGTACTCACTCACCTGAAACACCACACTACATTTCCACCACTAACCTGGACCTGTTCCCCTCACACACTACAATACCCTCCTGCACCCACACACAGAATCGGCAGCCATCCACAGGCTGTAGGTTCATTTAAAAAATCCCCTCCCACAGGATTTTGCCTGCAAAACACCCTGCAATAATTTTTTAAATAATTGGATACAGCGGGTACTGGGAGCTCACATACCCATGGTAATCTAAAATTGGTTGGGAGTACGCACATTTTTTGCAGGCAATGAATAATCCCCATAATACACACACATTGGGGGTCATTCTGAGTTGATCGCTAGCTGCCGTTTTTCGCAGTGCAGCGATCAGGCTAAAAATATGCATTTCTGCGCATACGTATGGGCCACAGTGTGCACGTGTGATGTACTTTCACACAGAACTATGCAGTTTCGCACAAGGCCGAGCATCGCTTTTCAGTCGCACTGCTACCCTACCCCACAAGCTCGCTGCCTAGGTGTCATCCTTGACTCTGATCTGTCATTTGTTCCCCACATTAAATCTGTCTCAAGATCATGTTACATGCAACTAAAAAACATATCCAAAATACGACCATACCTTACACAAGACACTGCTAAAACTGTAATCCACGCTCTCATTATCTCCCGCATTGATTATTGCAATAGTCTCCTAACTGGTCTTCCCAAAACGAGACTCTCACCACTACAATCCATTCTGAATGCAGCAGCGAGGCTTATCTTCCTCGCTAGACGTTCATCGTCTGCAGATCCACTCTGTCAGTCCCTCCATTGGTTACCTGTACTCTACCGCATTCAATATAAAATTATTTTACTCACACACAAGGCCATTTACCAAACTACACCAACGTACATCACTTCGCTTATCTCAAAATATCTCCCAACCCGACCTCTTCGCTCTTCACAAGACCTGCGTCTCTCATCCACACTCATTACTCGCTCCCACTCACGATTGCAGGACTTTCATCGGGCTGCACCCACTATGTGGATTGCCCTACCACGCACAATAAGACTCTCCTCTAGTCTCCAAACCTTTAAGCGTTCCCTGAAAACTCACCTCTTCAGGCAAGCATACCAAATTCCAGAACCGCCCACATAACTTTCATATATCTTCCTATCAAATTGCATCCACTCTGTACAGTCCACACATATCCTCACATGTCTTCTCATTCTATGCAATAGATAGCACCTTTCCTTATGTACACATGCCTATTTCCCTATAGATTGTAAGCTTGCGAGCAGGGCCTTCTTACCTCTATGACTGTTTATCACCCATTTTGTTATTGTTATTTCAAATTGTAAAGCGCAACGGAATTAGCTGCGCTATATAAGAAACTGTTAATAAATAAATAATAAATAAATAAATAGGTGAGTGATTGACAGGAATAGGGTGTTTCTGGGAGGTAACTGACCGTGTTCCAGGAGTGTGCTAAAAAAAGAAAGGCATGTCAGGTAAAAACGCAGGCGTGCCTGGGGAAACGGGGGAGTGGTTGGCCGAACGCAGGGCATGTTTGTGACGTCAAAATAGGAACTAAACAGACTGAAGTGATCGCAAGGAAGAAGTAGGTCTGCAGCTACTCTGAAACTGCTTGAAAAAATTTCAGCACTATTCTGCTAACCTTTCGTTCGCACTTCTGCTAAGCTAAGATACACTCCCAGAGGGTGGCGGCTTAGCATTTGCACTGCTGCTAAAAGCAGCTAGCGAGTGATCAACTCGGAATGAGGGCCATTGTAAGGAACAAAACATCTCCAGCAAAGCACATGCACATATATAAATATATACAAATACAAAAAATGTCTTTAACCCCGCACTCAAATCAACAGCAGCAATTTGGAGAAAGTCCCTGTTAGTGAACTTCCAAAAGATAACAAACAAAACAGAAACTAAAATGCGTTTGGTATGACCTTTCGAAACACTCAGATTTTTGTATTTCCAATAAATGTTCTTCCACGGTGTGGGTTCTAATAACTGGTATCACCTGCAAGTATACCCTCACACCAGAAAACACACCCAAACACAAAAGTGGCCAAAATGGCCCAAATTAGATATGATACCAATATGTTTTTATTAAAAATGCATAGTAAAATTCCATAAATTCATATGACCATTTTCTTAAAAAATTCCAGATACAGTCAGTGAATTTTCTATCAGTTCAGGCCTTTGGAGAATCATCCTCACCCTTATAGGTGTATGTTCCGTAGGGTGTAAATGGCGAACTGGATAAGGGACCATAAATCTGTTACGGTCCCTTATCCAGTTTGCCGTTTACGTGCTCCCTTTTATCAAGACATAGCTATGTCTTGATAAAAGGGAGCATGTCCCTGAAACGTCGGCTCTGCATCTCTTGGTTTTGCTGTCTTTTTTTTTTTGCTACGGAGTGCCAACCATTTGCACACACATATTATACCCCAAACTTGGAGGAGGTGAGGCACCCGTGAAGTCGTTTCTATTATTGTGACTGCCGGAAAAATTGCTGCATATATATATATATATATATATATATAAATGGTCAAAAAAGATGGCGTCACTCCAGGTCTTTTAAAATGTGAAATCTTCAATAGGTGAAATCAAACAAACATCACGGAAACCAACGTTTCGGGGCCCGTAGCCCCTTTGTCAAGGTGTGTATAGTGCACAGTGAAAACCTCTTACCTTATAAAGCCTGTGTACCCACGTGAAGAGCCGGGTGATATTATGTAAGGTGGGACTGCTCCATTGGTGATGGGTGAATTACTATCCGCTAGAATACACAGATGTGGACAGTACACTCCCCTACTTCCCCCATTTTTCCAGACGCTTACCCCTACCACACTGCCTCCCTCATTCCCTACCCCGGTCCCCCCGCCCCCCTCCACCTTTCCCCCACTTCCCCACCCACCTTTTTTCTCCCCCCCCCCTTTTTTCCTTTGTTCCCTTCCCTGTGTCTTTCCCGTCCACTCCCTCACTCTATCCGCACACCTATCTTTTCCATTGCCGGCATACCTCTCCTATGCCCAACCTGTACATTAATGTTCCAAGCATCATAATCTTTAATACACAGGTACGGAACAATTATCCAGTAATCGATTAGGATGTGCATGTAATAATATTAGATCAATATGTCCAGGATCAAGACAGGTGCTGATTATGTATTGTAGGCCATGTCAGTTATTTATGTTCACAGTTATGGCACTTCTCATGTTCTTCATCCTCACTATTACATTACTACTTTCCCTGCAGCGCCCGGCGCGGCAGCGCATCGGAGAGCGGCACTTGTTGCTATGGCGACCGTCCCGGACCCGATCGTGACGTCACATCTGCGGGACGCCGGAAGAGGACGGGCACCACGTGGGACGAGGGTGGATGCGTGACGCCGGAAGTCCCACGGCACCCGACAGAATGGACGGCGTGGGCGTAGCTCCTCTTCACGTGGGTACACAGGCTTTATAAGGTAAGAGGTTTTCACTATGCACTATACACACCTTGACAAAGGGGCTACGGGCCCCGAAAGGTTGGTTTCCGTGATGTTTGTTTGATTTCACCTATTGAAGATTTCACATTTTAAAAGACCTGGAGTGACGCCATCTTTTTTGACCATTTATCTATACTTATATTGGAGGGCACCCTGGCAATTGTACTACACAGGGACCAAGAGTGCCGGGCACCATTGCTGCTATATATATATATATATATATATATATATATATATATAGTGTGAATTGAAGCTCAGCCCCACCTCCAATACAATTTCTGAATGGGTGGAATAGCAGGCTCTCCTCCAGTGTGGAGCTCTCCTCACCTCTCCCCTGTCTCTCTCCTCTAGTCAAAGGGCTCCATAAACTCTTTTTTCAGGATGCTCCATTTCCCATGACACACATTCCACCACCCATTAAGTCCCACCCCTTTTTTAAACTCTTTTGACCTCTTGGATTGCCAGACAAGGAAACCTGGATCCCCATTGGTCAATGGTGGCAATCTCTTTGTAGCCATGGGGGCAGTCCTTTTTTTTTTAAGCTCCTGCTACCATATATCTCTCTTTAGCTAAGTAGCGGTGTGGGGAGGGGGAGGGGGAGGGGGGCAGCAGAATTCTCTGCCTGTCTCCCTCAGTCATCCGGCCCTGGAACCCTTAAATTGGACTGGCAGATGACACTCTCTCACCCATCGGTGAGTGCGAGCATCCAAAGACAATTCCATCTTGCACCACTTTTCTTTTCAAAATGGACAATACTTTTGGGTGACATTGGGTAGGGTCATTCTTGCATAGACAAACATTGTCATTGGTTTTTGTGACAATACATTACCAATTTGCAACACATTTTAAACCAAAAAGAATACATACAATGTTAATAGCCAAGTATTCCATCCTGACAAGGGTTGAAAAAGAAAATTAAATAGTTGTTGCAGAGCTATTTAGCCTATCTTAAATATTTCTGAATCAATAAATTGTTTAAATTAATCAATCAATTCTTTACCTGCCTTCCACTAAATACATACTGTACCTCTGTTTCTTTGTACTGCCCTCGTAACTCTGATCTAGTTCTTGATTAATTAAAACATTCTTGGTTTCTATGTGCTCATATAGTTTATTAAACTGTCATCAGCTACAGCTGTGTGGCAATGTTTCAATGTTTCATGCAGTGTGGCAATGTTTCATGCAGTAATACTGTATATTCTTTTAAACTGCCATTTGTTTGTGCTGCAGCTCCAGGGCTATATTTCCCACAAGGTGACCTAGGTACCTGTCAAGGGTCCTGGCACCACAAGGTTCCATTCCCAGAGGAGCACTGTGCATGCGGCGGACCCACCACTTTCTAAACTGTGCATAGGTGCGGAAGGGTAGGGCATGTGCACCTCAACCCTAGCTTGCCCCAGGCCCACTGCACTAGGCTTCCACACAGTCTGCCTCTGAACCCTGCCTGCTGGCTGTGGCAGTAGCAGAGTTAATGTGAGAGGTGGAGTGGGCGCGGTGGTCACTGCGCAGGACAAGGCAGTGCTGGTAAGAAGAATCACTGTGATAACTTCCTAGTTCCTACACACACACACACACACACACACACACACACACACACACACACACCACAACTGACTCTGCACGCCTGAATCTCACTGCTGCCCAACAAACCCTGATACTTTACCTGATTATAAGACTTGTTCTCCTTCACATTACGAATATCCCTCCTATTCCTAATGACACCCTCACACTTGCCCCTAATACTGCTGTCTATGCACCTACCTTTTGGCCTAATTCAGACCTGATCGTAGCTGTGCAAAACGCCCTAACATGCGGGTAGTCTGCCCAGCACAGGGCTAGTCCTCCCCCCGCTGCACAGGTGTGATAGCATCGCACGGAGATGATGCTAGTGCACCTGGCGAGTAAGTCCCTACCTGCGCAGCACTGCTGCATTGGTAGGTGACATTTCGCTGCGTCCTGGGTTGTAGCGTCTGCGTCCCGGGTCGCAGCGGCTGTGTGTGATGTCATGCAGCCATTGCGGCCCGCCCCCCCCTGCATGATCCGTGCACACCTGCGTTGTCTGGACCCTGCACCCAAAACAGCGGCCAAACACCGCTGGCCCACCCCCTCCCGCCTAGCGAACGCCTCTGCCTGTCAATCAGGCCGAGGCAATCGCTGGGCTGAGATGACGATCGTATCTCGCGCATGCGCAGTTCAGACCTGATCGGCTGCTGCACGAAAACGCAGTGATCAGATCTGAATCAGCCCCTCATCTCAGCCTCTGCTGCCTATCACTCTCTATTCCACTCACCTGCCTCAGCCCCAGCCTCTGCTGCCTGCCTCTCTCTCTCTTTTCCACTGTCCTGCCTCAGCGCAGCCTCTATTGCCTGCCTCTCTCTCTCTTTTCCACTCACCTGCCTCAGCCCAGCCTCTGCTGCTTGTCTCTCTTTGTCACTTGCCTGCCAGGCCAAGAGTATACAGTTTCAAGTGCTGTTTAAGGCGGAATTGCAGTCTCTTTTACACACTCATCTATAAACCTAGATCCTGTCCAGTCCAAGAAATGCAAGGTCCTAAACTAATAATCCTGAGAATGCAGCCTACTGACTTTTTAGGGACTAGTGACAATGTTGTGTAAGTGATGTTCTTTTATAGGATGAGAAATATTTGGAGACACAAAATGGTTTCATCCACTGTATGTGGGCAGTTGGTTTACTTTAAACGTTACAGGTTTTAAGCCTTCCTCCAAAAAACCTAAGCCCTGATTGAGATTTGTATGTAATGCCAATGTTCACACAACTTAGCAAGTATCACTAGACTGCGCACACTCCACGCTCTTTTACAATACTGCTAGCAATCAGCAATGAAGATATAGTGCTATAGATTGTTTGACGGATGGGGCCTTAAACAGATATCCTGCCTGGGGCCTCATGAAGACTAAATCCAGCTCTGCGCTGCTCTGTTGTTTAGCCAGCCAGCCTTTGGACAACATTGGTGAACAATATTGTGAACTGTGAGGTGACCAAAATTGATTGTAAATTACTGATATTGAGGTTAATAATGCTGTAGGAACAAGAACAGTTCCAAATTACATGTTTTTAGCTGTATTTATAAAACAAAAAATACAGATCCAAAACCAAAAATAAAACTCAGAGAGCAGTTTTGGCAAAACCAAAACACAGGGGTCGGCTCACATCTCTAAATGCAATGCAAAGGCATAATAACGTAGTCTGACAATGCATACCATTTAAAAAAAAAAAAAAATTACTGTACTGTATTCAGAAGGGTCTCTGTTTTTATTTGACGCAATATGACTGAGATCTGGGCATTTGACCTCCATTCCTGTCAACTTAATGTTTTCTATAGTGCTAGGTGCAATTGGTGATGACATTGTAGCCCAGCCTCCTCTCTGCCAGTAGTAATTACCAGTGGGGTCGAAGAAAGTATTGTTTTTTTGTTTGTTTGATTTGTACTCTACATGTCTTTCATTGTTGAATGAGTGGGGACATCTCCAGCATTTTAATGTGCATGTTGAAGATGATTCCCACCAGCGGGAGCTCCTACCTGGGTGGAAGAGGGGGCTGCCGCTGTCCATGCTCCTGGGTCACTGACACCTTGTCCCTTCCGTTGTCCAGGCCCCAGAACCTGTACAATGTAGTTGACAGATGCCAGGACAGGCACATGCACAGTCGCGGTGACTGTACTGCACATGCGCAAAACAATGGCTTCTATGGACTGCATCGGCTGCTGCTCATAGAATACGGCTATGGCTGCCCCAAAAAGGCAGAGAGTACCTTTTTACAGGAACCCAGCTCTCTGCTAACTGCAGCCCAGTCTGGTAGTTCCAGAGAGAGGAAACACCTCCCAATGGGACTACCTGTAGTGTCTGTGACTGATAGATAGGACCAGGGCTTCCATCAGAAATTGTGAGGCCTGAAATTGACAAATTGACTAGGCCACCCCTTTCTTTTATTCTGCCACCCCATCACATATAGGTGGAACACTGCGGGCCTACAGGTATGATTCTCAGAAGGCCGATGCACAGGTAAGTCTTGTTTTTAAGAAGTCTTCCCTGCCCATTGGAATGCTGTTGTTGCATAAGCTGGTGTAGTTCTCCAGGTATTAGCAGTAGGAGCCAAGGGAGGATCCCCCTCCTTTGTCTGGGCCCGGGACTCCATGTCACCTAAACCACTAGACCACTTACTAAGTGTGCAGGTTCTCCATTATCTTATCAAGATTTAGGGCATAACTCCCCTTAATAAATATACCCAAAGTCATTCATATGGTTTGCTTGAGGACAATACTGAAGTTTTATGAGTAATACAATACCTAACTTTAGGCACTGTGACTGGAGCATACCACTATAGTAATCCTTCTAGGCTTCAGGAATTGGAAAAATTGTAATTAGACAAATAATGGATAGAGAAAGATATAGAACATTTGCTGCAATTTGCAACAGACATAGGACTGGGGATAAAATGTATACATTGACCAAAAACATATGTAACAGAATCCATAGTGATAGCTGATATTTAAAAAAAAAAAAAGCGGGGGGGGGGGGGGGTCAAATCTTATGGAGTGCTCAAGTCAAATCCTTGACCTCAAACCTATGTATAATCTGTAGAATGATTTTTTTACTTGCTGATCAAGCAATCCATCGGTCCTGATGTATTCAGGCAGTAACGATAAAATTTACAGTTCAGATATGCAAACTGGTAGAGATTTTCCCAAATAGGCTCACAAATGTAATTACAATGAAACATGATTTTACCAAGTACTAGGGAGATTGATGACTCATGTAATGAAATATTAATATTTATTACTTGTAATTAATGAAAAAATAAACTTTAGAACTACTTAAAAGTATATAAATTAACATTATATTTATTATATATATATATATTTTTTTTTTGTGTGGATCATTAGTAAGATTTACTGAATATATCCTTTTTTTTTAAATGCCTGTGGGAAGGTGAGAACTTGTTTTTTTTTAGAAACTATACAATTATAAAAACTGCTGTACTTTTGTTGGACAAAAGTGTGCTATTACCAATAGCAATTGAGCAGTAGCTTTCATATTGTAAAGGGTAGAAATAGGCAACATCTGATAACTTGTAAACATTTCTTCTTGCACACATATTGTCATAACTGTGCTCCAACTGTGCCAGCTGCTTGACTTTCAGAACTTCAACAGAAAGTGGAGCACCATTGTAATTATAGCCCATCTTTTATTGATTGAATTATTATCACAATATACAACAAAAAATATAAGCAAAGAAAAAACAGCTTGCAGTTTCTTCTAATCAATTTCCAAGTGTAATGTATTTCAGTGCAACGGAAAATATATATTCAGTGTGTTGAAATTACAGACCTAAAAATTCAGCTTAGATATACAGTAAGTATACTAGAAATGTTTGTTATTTCAGTGACAAACAATCAAATCACAAAATCAAATGCATCCTTCCCTTACACTGCATGGCAGTTCATTTTGTACACTGATAAGAAAGCATCGTAATGGCTTTCAGTATAAATAAGAAACATACAATCTATATTTAATAAAATATTTATAATTTCTTAAATGGGTAATTGATCACTTCTCTATTGTTATGATACAAAATGGTTTAATCACAATAATCTGCAAGGGTTAAAGCTGAAGCCATTTTGGTGTATATAATATTTTTTTCCTAGTTATTTCAAGCTTGCAGATTAGTTTATTTGTATACTTTTATCCAGGGGTAGAACAATGAGGTTTCCGGACTCCAGGTCGACACCACTTAGGTCGACACCAGAGATAGGTAAACACAAAGGGTCGACGTGAACAAGGTCGACATGGAAAAAGGTCTACATGAGTTTTTCATATATTTTTTCATTTTTTTAACTTTTTCATACTTTACGATCCACGTGGACTACAATTGGGAACAACTGAGCACAGCGGTAGCAGAGAGGGGACACAGTGCACTAATTGGGGTTCCCCGTCACTTTACAAAGAAAACAACACCAAAAACAGTAAAAAAAAAAACACTCATGTCAACCTTGTTCAGGTCGACATTTTGTCCGTGTCGACCTATTCCTGGTGTCGACCTAATTGGTGTCGACCTTGAGTCCCAGACCCGAGCAGTGCTTCATCGGGTCTCATAAGAAATCTCAGGGGGCCCAGCAGTGCCACTGTAGCTTCCCACTCATCTGCTCCGTAGGGAGTTGAGTTACAGGTCAGAGATAGCCCTAAGAGGGTGAAAGGGGGAGTATTTTAAGATAGGATTTAAGATGTATGAAAGTGTAGTATTGCTGATTGATTTTCAGGTAAGGGTGAGTAATTTTAATTGTATTCTGGAGTACATGGAGAGCAAGTGCGGAAGTTTAGTCTTGCTGCTGCATTTAGGGCCTAATTCAAGGTTGAATGCACACGCTTTTGCAGTTGCAGTTGCCGATAATCGATACACTGCGCATGTCCACCGCTATATTTGCTTACAGAATAGCATAAAAATGACCTCTGCTAAATTTTTCAGCAGACTGTAATAACAACACCTCAACTAAACAATGTCAAAACGCCGTGGCGGAGGAGTATCTGTGGGCAGTCTCAGCGAGGTTACAAATCTGGACACGTAGGGGCATGTTGTTGGGAGTATGTACCTGGGTCCAGAGTGTTCAAATGCATATCTGCAGATAGACAAGCTTAAAGTACAGAAAAAGTCAATGCAGATTCTGGGCAGGTATAGAGCTATGCACACTTTCTTCCATGGCGTGTGACTGTGTGCATATATAATATACCTGACATACAGTACGGTACAGGTTGAGTATCCCATATCCAAATATTCCGAAATACGGAATATTCCGAATTACGGATTTTTTCTTGTGAGAGTGAGATAGTGAAACCTTTGTTTTCTGATAGCTCAATGTACACAAACTTTGTTTAATACACAAAGTTATTAAAAATATTGTATTAAATGACCTTCAGGCTGTGTGTATAAGGTGTATAAGAAACATAAATGAATTGTGTGAATGTACACACACTTTGCTTAATGCACAAAGTTCTTAAAAATATTGGCTAAAATGACCTTCAGGCTGTGTGTATAAGGTGTATATGTAACATAAATGCATTCTGTGCTTAGACTTGGGTCCCATCACCATGATATCTCATTATGGTATGCAATTATTCCACAATACGGAAAAATCCGATATCCAAAATTCTTCCGGTCCCAAGCATTTTGGATAAGGGATACTCAACCTGTATATGCATCGTCCTATAGCATATATATGTATTCATTTTATTAAGGTCTAATAAAGCATTTAGACACTAACCCCCCTCCCAAATAAATAAATAAATAAATAAATAATAATAATAATAATAATAATAATAATAATAATCAAACACACTAAAACCACCGATCGGTGGAGACACAGCAGATTTGTCAGGTGATGCATTCCAAATCAAGCCTCACTCACACTATCAGAAGTTTGTAGTTTGCGAGCCCTGAAACCTCCTACTGTGTAAGGTCAATGATGACTATTTTAACATATGCACTGGCATAGCAACAAGTTGACAAGGACAAATTTGGTTTAGTTACACAAGCATGTGCTAATAATTGCTGCATTGGTTTTTACTCGGTCCTTGTGTCAGAAAACACATGCGTTACCAATCTATAGAACAACTGCAGGCAATGTTATTATTCTTCCTGTGCAGGATTGTATAATACAACACATTAAAGCAAAGCATTACAAGTACTGTAACAGACAGTATCATGCAGCGCACACAGCATGCCAACAAATAAATTTAGACATTAATGTGATAATCCTGTACTACTAATAGTTTGTAAACTGTAAATTTAAATATTAAGACACAACAAATCGAAAACTCATAAATAAAATTAATTATGGTACATAATGCCTGCAGAAGCCCATCAACACAAAACATGTCTGCTTGTTTTTAGCAGGATGGCTAATGAAATTCCTATTTAACCAAATTATTTACTAAGTTCTCATATTAAAAATTTAAATCCATTCCAAACCATCTCTCTATCTAATAAATATCATTAACTCATAGGATTAAAGGTCATTAAAGTGCACGTCTCAGAAGAAGGTTAGCACTAAGCTTAAAACTGAGTAAACCATGCTAAATATAATCAACTAAGCTAAGGTATTTACCACGTCTCTTGAACATTATTTCCTAAGGAGAGATTAAATAGCAAGATCAGAAAACTCTGACTCCGTCAATATACTAAGCAATAATAGACGAGTACCATACCATTGTATTGACTGCACTGCACAAACGTACTCCTACAGGGAAGAATAATTATAAGTGGACGTGCAAAGCAAAGTCTTTAAATAAAACAGATTGCTGTTTCTCTGTGCACAAGAACAGTGTCTCCGAAACCCTGACCATGACCGCTTTGTTACAATTATATTCATAACAGTCTATTTTTTTCCCTCTCCATCCTCTAATGTCTCTAAGTTATAAAAATAAATATGGAGTTTCCGGCAAGAAAATGGCAAAAGCATTATAAACTACATGTATTTGATAAATCTGAAAGTTTCAATAGGAAGTACTACTGTATGAGGACAGTACTAAATGTATTATTAATATTTGCTTTGCAGTAAATTATATTAGTTACATCATTAAAAGATAAAGACATCGTAATAATACTACAGTATTAATACAATGGAACTAGTCTGGGGACATATGTGACCTGTTTCTGTAGACTACGTTTCAGTACACCTCACAGAAATCAATCTTACTGTTTGTCTTCATACCCACCAGCCCATAAAAAGGAAACCATTCAGAGGAATGAGTGATTTTACTGAAATGAGAAAATGAGGCAAAAGGGGGACATTTATTAGGGGCATTTGTTGTTGTGCAGAGGAGGGCACAGTAATTTCCACTCCACAAAATAAATACATTTTGCACCAACTTAGATAGTTTCATCCTATACTTGTATCTGTTTGTGATGTAGATACCAGAAAGATGACAAGGATAGACTGTTGACACAGTTTCCAAATTGTCACTGTGAATGTCGACAGCCAATGTGGTTTGCATAGAAATCGCTTTGTTGTCATGCTGATTGTTGACATTCACAATGCTGAAACTTGGGCTTACATTTACTAAAGCTTCTAAAACAGGGAATTGATGATGTTGTCAATAGCAACCAATTAGAAGCTGTCTATCATTTTCTAAAAGGCAATAGAGAAATTATAGACATCATCTGATTGATTGCTATGGGCAACATCACCAATTCTCTGTTTTAGAATCTTTAGTGAATTTACACCCAAGTGTCAGCATTGTGAATGTAGAGATTCCGACAATGGGGTAAATTTACTATTATCTACTATTACTATTATTTACTATTTACTATTATTCGTGTTGCAGCCAATTTCAGCCGAGATCTATCTCGGCTGACATCGGCTGTTTGAGATTGCAACTTTTGGAAAAAAACCACGGTAATGTCCTAAACTACCATGTTTTTTCAAATATTGTTCGCCAATGTAATTCGTATTGTTGGGCATTGTTTTACTGGGAGAGATTAGTAAAACACTGCCGGACATAACACAATGAAGCCCAGCCAGATCAGTGAGATCTGCACAGGGCTTCATTGTGTACAGTATTTAAATAGTAAAAATAAATTGCATGGGTTCCCCCCATCTAAGGATAACCAGCTACGTTCCCCAATATTTTAACAACCAGCAACAGGTTCTTGGACTGGTCCTGGTTCCAAAAACACGGGGGATGAAGGATGAAGGATGTAGGGCCCTCCATATTTTTTAAACCAGCTGGGGAATTCATTTATACTGGCCCCTGCGGTTGTGGCATTACCCCCCAAAAAAAAACTTGTCACCTCTGGCTGGGTTCCCTGGGGGAAGTGGGAAACCCCCAATAAAGGGGTCCCCCATTTCAAGCACCCAAGGGCCCGGGATGAAGCCAAGGGCTGTCCCTGCCATCTGTGGGCTGTGGATAGCAGGATGATAGCCCATGTGTAAAAAACTATGTTTTTTTACCTGTGGAACTACAGGTCTCAGCAAGCCTGCCTCGAATGCTGGTACTTGGAGAACCACAAGTACCAGCATGCGGGGCATTAAATGGCTTGCTGGTACCTGTAGTTCCACCTGTAAAATAAATATTACAATAAAGACTGTACACAGACACTGCAAAAGTACAACTCTAATTAAACATACATGCACACTTACACACTCACACTCACTTACCTAGTGTCCCACGGAGCACCTCATCCCATTGTCAAGGTACAGTAGAATCTATGGGTACAGTACCTGTGAATAAAAAAAATTACCTAATCCAGTGTAGATCTGTCCTCTTCGTTCCAAGTAGGATCCACAGGGTTAAAAAAAACACAAATAGCCCAGTCCAACACACTACAGGGGGTCCATGTTACACATGGATCGTCTTTCCCTAAATACCGGGACCCCTCATTACTCCTGTCACTTGGGGACCGCCAGACAATCAGGGAGTGCCACGTCATAGTGCTCTCTTGATTGGCTGTGTGCTCCTGGCCTGCCAAATCAAGCAGAGTGCATAGGCAGTAATGGGGAAAGAAATCCCCATTATCGTCTATGGTGGGAACCTGCGGGTGAACTCAATTAACCTTGTGGTCTCCGTGAGGATGCACTGAGCTGGCTGGCTGAGTAAGCTAAGTGTCGGTGAGGTGAGGCCTTTCAGCAAAACGATAATAAAAATGAGATTTATGGTAAGAACTTACCTTTGTTAAATCTCTTTCTGCGAGGTACACTGGGCTCCACAAGGATAGACATTGGGGTGTAGAGTAGGATCTTGATCCGAGGCACCAACAGGCTCAAAAGCTTTGACTGTTCCCAAAATGCATAGCGCCGCCTCCTCTATAACCCCGCCTCCCTGCACAGGAGCTCAGTTTTTAGTTAACCAGCCCAATGCAGTCGCAGGAAAAGAGACAACAACAGTTAGTAGCCACATACACCACACTCTCACGACAGGAGAAGTGTCGGCGGCTAATGCCATACCAACCCAAAGAAGCTAAGTGCGTCAGGGTGGGCGTCTTGTGGAGCCCAGTGTACCTCACAGAAAGAGATTTAACAAAGGTAAGTTCTTATCATAAATCTCGTTTTCTGCTGCGGGGTACACTGGGCTCCACAAGGATAGACATTGGGGATGTCCTAAAGCAGTTCCTTATGGGAGGGGATTCACTGTAGCAGGCACAAGAACCTGGCGTCCAAAGGAAGCATCCTGGGAAGCGGCAGTATCGAAGGCATAGAACCTTATGAATGTGTTCACTGAGGACCACGTAGCCGCCTTGCACAATTGTTCAAGGGTCACACCACGGCTGGCCGCCCAGAAAGGTCCAATAGACAAGGTAGAATGGGCAGAAATGTGAGCAGAAGTGGACAGGCCAGCCTTCACATAAGCATGTGCAATCGCCATTCTAATCCATCTGGTCAAAGTCTGCTTGTGAGTAGGCCAGCCACGTTTGTGAAAACCAAACAGAACAAAGAAAGATTTAGATTTCCTAATAGAAGCAGTTCTCTTCACATAGATACGGAGAGCCCGTACCACAACCAAAGACCGCTCTTTGGGAGACAAGTCAGGAGAGACAAGGGCCGGAACCACAATCTCCTGATTAAGGTGGAACGAAGAAACCACCATAGGTAAATATCCGGGACGGGTCCTAAGAACCGTCCAGTCATGGTGAAATATTAGATATGGGGAACCACAAGACAAGGCACCCAAATCCGACACTCTTCTAGCAGAGGCAATATCCAGCAGAAACACCACCTTAAGGGAAAGCCACTTAAGATCAGCTGAACCAAGAGGTTCAAACGAAGACTGTTGTAACGCCTCCATAACTACCGACAAGTCCCAAGGAGTCACAGGCGGGACATAGGGAGGTTGGATACGCAACACACCCTTAGTAAAAGTATGAACAGGTAAGGTCGCAATTTTTCTCTGAAACCACACCGACAAGTCAGAAATATGAACCTTGAGGGAGGCCAGACGCAGGCCTAGGTCTAGGCCCTGCTGAAGAAAAGCCAAAATCTTGGCTGTACTAAACTTGGAAGCGTCATAATTGTTAGATGCGCACCAAAGTAAGAATGGCAGACCCTATGGTAAATCCGGTTTCCGGCCCGTAACATGGTTTGAATTACAGCCTCAGAAAACCCTTTAGCCCTCAAGACAGAAGCTTCAAGAGCCACACCGTCAAAGACAGCCGGGCCAGGTCCTGGTAGACACAGGGGCCCTGAACGAGGAGGTCTGGGCATTGTGGAAGTAGAATTGGATGCTCTGACGAGAAGCCCTGAAGGTCTGAGAACCAGTGCCGTCTGGGCCATGCTGGAGCTATGAGAATCAGGATTCCTCCTTCCTGCTTGAACTTCCGAATTACCGTGGGCAGGAGTGACACCGGAGGGAACACGTACGGCAGCCGAAACTTTCATGGCACCGCCAGCGCATCCACGAATGCTTCTTGAGGATCCCTTGTCCTTGCTCCGAAGACCGGAACCTTGTGGTTGTGTCAAGATGCCATCAGATCCACGTCTGGAAGGCCCCACCTTTCCTCTAGGAGTTGAAACACTTCTGGATGGAGGCGCCACTCTCCGGCGTGTACGTCCTGATGACTGAGAAAGTCCGCTTCCCAATTCAGGACCCCCGGAATGAATATTGCCGATATGGCCGGTAGATGGCGTTCCGCCCATTGAAGAATCCGTGAGACTTCCTTCATTGCCAAGCGGCTTTGAATGCCGCCTTGATGATTTATGTAAGCCACTGTGGTGGCGTTGTTCGACTGTACTTGAACAGGACGGTTCTGTATTCAATTTTGGGCCAGGTTCAATGAGTTGTAGACCGCCTGCAATTCCAGAATGTTGATCGGGAAGAGAGACTCCTCCTTGGTCCATTGACCCTGAAGGGAGTGTTGCTCCAACACCACACCCCAACCCCTTAGGCTGGCATCTGTTGTCAACAGGACCCAGTCAGGTATCCAGAAGGGACGACCCCTGCACAATCGTTGGTCCTGGAGCCACCAGTACAGCGACAGATGGAACTCCGGAGTCCATGAGATCATGTGAGACCTGATCAGGTGAGGCAGGCTGTCCCACTTGGCCAGAATCAGCCTCTGGAGAGGACGAGAATGAAATTGAGCATACTCCACCATGTCGAATGCTGACACCATGAGGCCCAGCACCTGCATTTCCGAATGTATCGACACTTGCGGACGAGAGAGGAAGCAACGAATCCTGTCCTGAAGCTTCAGGACTTTCTCCTGAGACAAGAACAACCGCTGGTTGTGAGTGTCCAATAGCGCTCCCAGGTGCACCATGCTCTGAGCAGGAACCAGGGAGGATTTCTTCCAGTTGATCAGCCACCCGTGGGCTTGTAGAAACCGGACAGTCAGATCTAGCTGATGTAGGAGAATTTCTGGGGAATTTGCCAGGATCAACAAGTCATCCAGATACGGTAGGATCCTGACCCCTTGAAGGCGGAGTACCGCCGTCATCACTGCCATAACATTGGTGAAGACTCGCGGAGCCGTGGTTAAACCAAAAGGTAACGCCCGAAACTTGTAATGGAGGTTGCCAAACGCAAACCTCAGGTATTGCTGACGCGACACTGCTATAGGAATATGCAGGTAAACATCCTGTATATCCAGGGAGACCATATAATCCCCAGGTTCCAAGGCCAGAACAATAGAGCAAAAGGTTTCCATACGGAACTTGGAGATTCTCACAAACTTGTTCAATGCCTTGAGGTTGAGAGTGGGCTGGGAGGACACATTCGATTTCGGGACTAGAAACAGCGGAGAATAGTACCCCTGGCCCCTCTGAGCAAGAGGCACCTGTACTACCACTCCTGTGTCCAGGAGGGTCTGTACCACCGAATGAAGAGTTTTTGCCTTTGTCTGGTCCAAAGGGACGTCTGTCAGGCAAACTCGATGAGGGGGACAGTTTTTGAAGGCTATGGCATAATCTCGAGTGACGACTTCCCGTACCCAGGCATCTGAAGTGGTCTTTAACCATTCCTGGGTATACCCTAGAAGCCGGCCCCCGACCCTGGGATCCCCCAGGGGGAGGCCCACCCCGTCATGTGGCAGGCTTATCGGTCTTGGAAGCTGGCTAACGGGCAGCCCAGGCTCTTTTGGGCTTTGGCTTACCAGGTTTGGAAGTGCGGGCCTGTTTGTGGTACGCCTGACCTTTTGCTTTACCTGAAGGACAAAAGGGATGAAAGGAAGTACTTTTATCCTTTGGCACAGAAGGAGCAGTACTTGGCAGACAGGCTGTTTTGGCAGTAGCCAAATCAGCCACTATCTTATTTAAGTCCTCTCCGAACAGGATATTTCCCTTAAAAGGGCGTACCTCCAGGGTTTTTCTAGAATCCAGATCCACAGACCAGGATCTCCGCCACAATATCCGGCAAGCCAGGACTGACGTAGTAGAAGCCTTGGCTGCCAGAACACCGGCATCAGAAGTCGCCTCTTTAATATAGTGAGAAGCTGTGACAATATATGACAAGCATTGTCTAGCATGGTCAGAAGAGATTTCAGCTTCCAACTCTTGGGCCCATGCTTCAATAGCTTCTTCAGTCCATGTCGCTGCAATAGTGGGCCTTTCGCAGCACCCGTGAGGGTGTAATTCGCTTTCAGACAACCCTCCACACGTTTATCCGTAAGCTCTTTCAGAGACGTGACGGTAGTGACAGGTATAGCTGAGGAAACCACCATCCTTGTCACATGCGAGTCCACTGGAAGAGGTGTCTCCCAATTTTTAGACCGCTCTGGTGCAAGGGGATAGTGAGCAAGTAGCTTCTTGTGAGGCACGAACTTCTTACGTGGATTTTCCCAGGATTCAACCAGGTGATCAGAATAAGGTAAAACATGTTTAACCACCTTCTGACGCTTGAAACTATGTGGTTTCTTAGGAGGAACGGATGGCTCGGGATCATCCGTAATCTGTAGAATCAACTTTATAGCCTCCAATAGATCAGGAACATCCACTTGCGAACTGCTATCCCCATCAGTATTATCAGTGTCAGAATCTGTGGGGTCAGTGTAAATGCCATCTTCATCAGACGAACTGTCAGTGACAGCCGTGGATTGTGAGGAAGTAATGGCCCTCTTAGAGGACTCATTGGTCGTAGGCGAGCGAGGGGTAGACTTTTTTGGTGGTCCGTGACTGGTTCAATTTCTTTAACTGAGCAGACAAATTATCTGCCCACGGTGGATTAACCACATATGGTTGGACCGGCATAGGAGGTTTCAAAGGGGGCGTTAGTTTAGTAACTAGCGTATTCAGTAGTGTGGAGAAGGTAGCTCACGGTGGGTCATCCTAGACCCCTGTTGCCACAGTCCCACTGGGGGGCAAGGAACCCCCAGAACCAGAGCCCTCAGCTGCTATATTTTCCTCAAAAGTGTCTGTGGCTTCAGCATCACTCCCAGTGTGTTCAGCCCCAGAACCATTACCCTCATAAGCAGACATGGGCCAGTATTTACTAAAAATCCGAGTTTGGTCGATTTGTGCTTTTTTTTCTAAATCCCAATCCGGGAATTTACTAAGCACCAATCTCGGCAGTGTCTGGTCTATTCGTAATGGTTTGAATGACAATGTCCCGAAATACGAATGAATAGACCATCGGTCAAACGCGGCTGTTATTTCATAGCATACGGCCATTCACTATTCATTCGTATTTGGGTGTTAGTTTCTGAGTGCTCAAGTGCTGGTCTGTTTTTTTTCGAATCGTTAAAAAAAGCAGCAAAGAAATAGACCTGCTTTTTCCAGTCGAGTTTGGATAACCATGCATGGATCAGTGAGATCTGTGCATGGTTATCTATGGAAAAGGGTCTGTTTAATTTAAAATCAGAAAAAAAATTGCGTGGGGTCCCCCCTCCTAATCATAACCAGCCTCGGGCTCTTTGAGCCGATCCTGGTTGAAAAAATATGGGGGGAAAATGACAGGGGTTCCCCCATATTTAATCAACCAGCACCGGGCTCTGCACCTGGTCCTGGTTCCAAAAATACAGGGGACAAAAAGCGTAGGGGTCCCCCGTATTTCAGAAACCAGCACCGGGCTCCACTAGCTGGGGAGATAATGCCACAGCCGGGGGACACTTTGATATCGGTCCCTGCGGCCGTGCCATTAAAACCCCAACTAGTAACCGCTGGCTGGGGTACCCTGGAGGAGTGGGGACCCCTTCAATCAAGGGGTCCCCCCCCTCCAGCCACCCAAGGGCCAGGGGTGAAGCCCGAGGCTGTCCCCCCCATCCAAGGGCGGCGGATGGGGGGCTGATAGCCTTTTTGAAAAAATGTGAATATTGTTTTTAGTAGCAGTACTACAAGTCCCAGCAAGCCTCCCCCGCAAGCTGGTACTTGGAGAACCACAAGTACCAGCATGTGGTGGAAAACCGGGCCCGCTGGCACCTGTAGTACTACTACTAAAAAAATACCCCAATAAAAACAGGAGACACACACCTTGAAAGTATAAGTTTATTACATACATGCACACCTCCAAACATACATACTTACCTATGTTTACATGAGGGTCGGTCCTCTTCTCCATGTAGAATCCATGGGGTACCTGTGGAAAAAATTATACTCTCATAATCCAGTGTAGATCGGTCCTCTTCTGTTCTCTGTATAATCCACGTACTTGTCATAAAAATAAAACGCAAACCCGACCACGCACTGAAAGGGGCCCCATGTTTTCACATGGGACCCCTTTCCCCCACTGCCAGGACCCCCCACTGACTCCTGTCTAAGAGGGTTCCTTCAGCCAATCAGGGAGTGCCACGTCGTGGCACCCTCCTGATTGGCTGTGTGCTCCTGTAGTGTCTGTCAGGCAGCACACGGCAGTGATACAATGTAGCGCCTATGCGCTCTATTGTAACCAATGGTGGGAACTTTGTGGTCAGCGGTTGACCGAAAGTAACCTCACCGCTGACCACAAAGTTCCCACCTGGCCACTGACTTATACAAACAACATCATCAACATCCTCATCTTCAGTGTCAGATTGTAGTAGTACACATATACAGTATTCCCTTCATCCTGTTCCACTTCCACTCAAGTATCCTCAAGTTCTATTATGTCCTCATCACCATCCTTACGTGTACTGCTCCCCACATGTGCAGATAGTGCAGAAATGGTGGAAGGAGCTGAAAGAGGCTTCTTTATGAGGACAGTGTAAGAAATATCAGACTCACACATAGCTAATGTGGACACCCCTAGACTCTCCTCAGGGATATATGTGATGGTTCTGAACACAGAAATTGTTCTTCTGCTTTAGTGGTTTTTATTTTATTTACTCCTCTTCTAGACTCTGAGCGAAAAAGGTCTTGCATTGACAAGAAAGGCAGAAGAAGATTCCTCACTGACAGTTTCTGAACAACCACTCATGAATAAAGGCCAAAGCCTAACCAAAACCTGCGAGAATCCGATAGCAGGAGGATGACATTTTGCCTGGATCTGGAATCACTATAAGGAGTTATTTAGTGTAAGGTGTAGGCAAAAAATCCCCCTTTTTGGATAGCAGTTTGTTTATATATTATTTTCATAAATGTCAGCATCTAATGTTTATTTTTTGTTCTGACTAAAACCAGTAATTACTTTTTATATTTATAAAGATAATCTGATTAATAATTGTTTGTACACACTGTAAGATAACACACAGATAATGTTTTTGGACATATGAATAGATTATTATAAGGGGAGAATTAAATTGTTTATTTGCGCCCGATCTCCCGTCTAAAGTGACAGGAAATCGTAGGGAGATATTTAATTGTCTCCACTTATTGCACTAATTGCACCCATTAGAGTTCGGTTTAGGCGCGCATAGCACCTAAACCCAACTAAACTAATGGTCACGATCGTGAAAAGTCCCATGTTGGTGCTCAAACGGGTCTCTATACACACATTTCAGCGCGCCACCCCCGTGGGCAGTGAACTGAAATTAACTTTTCATGCCCGTGGGCAGCAACATTTGAATAGCTGCCGGTGAGCATCCGTGGGTGCGGGGACCCGTGATAAGATCTGATTACCACCCTAAATGTTGGTACTGTTACCATTACAAGATGTGTGTGCATTTGTAACTAGTGTCAACATTAAAATGTAAGGAATATTATTATAATTTATATGGTGACGCAAGTTTTGTATACAAACAGAACAAAACCAATAAAACATAAAATAAACAGTTGCAAATTAGGACAAGTGGTGTTTAAACTCTCATAACGAATATAACTCAGAGCATGTGTAAAACACAGAAGTCGTGTAAGTATCAAGCTAGAGGTTGCACAAAGGATGAACACTGTACAAATAGGTAGACTCTGGATGACAGGCGTCAGAAGCAGGTTCAGAAGACCCAGCTCATAAGAAACACTGGTACACAAGCTGAGAGGAGGAAAGACATTTATTTCATTGGCGATTGGATTTCCATCTAATTTGTGATTGCATGCATTCTGAATGTCAAAAGGCAATAGATATAGAAACAAGCACCACAAAACATCTCTAATTTACACTTACAAGTCAAGAAAATTGTTCCATAGTCTTGGAAATCTTTTTTGATTAACTGGTTCTCTGAGCTGATTTTCTTGGGGATAACTAATATTCTAGCTGTAGCTGGTCATTGAGAAATAACATGGATACAAAAAAAAATCTAATTTTGAAAGAAAACACTAGAAATGACAATTACTGATAAATACAAAAAGCATTAGGCACAGTCATCCAAGTCCCACTTATTGGATATCCCATATCCCATTTCCTTTTTGCCTGAACACCTCTTCCTACACTGTATTTCTTTCTTAGGATCGATGATTGCTGCAATAATCTGTTCTAGCTGTAACTGCAGTGCAGTGCCAAATTCTATAAAGCAGCTACAATGACTTAGCACAACAAAACCCAGTAAAACACCTACTCATGTTACATTTATTCCCTTACATTAATAACAATGATTCCGTTAAATAAATTATCAACTAAAAAGGCTATTATTGGAAATAGCAATGCACACTTCCTTAAATTCATAATGTTCTTATATATGAGATAGTTGTAGTTGGACAGAATCAGTGAGATCATTTCAGGTTATTTTCTTCTGTACATGGCATTATGCCATTATTACAAAAATTCTTTACTGAAAAAGTAAAGGTGGAATTCAATCAGGCCCAAAAATATTTTTTACTCGAGGAACGGGAGTCTAGCGATTTTTTTTTTTGCACATTTTTTTTCTACACAGTTTACACCCAGTTTAAAAAAAAAGTTTCCATTTTTGGGTGAAAACAAATAGGATCCATGATAAGTCCATGGACCTCTGTGTTTTCACTGCCACAAAACGGCACCAATATCTTGGACAGGGACGGGACCGCACAATCACGTCATCATAGCCCTACTCCCCCATCGCAATGCATTACTGTCATTGTGGAGCAGGGGTGGGGCATCAATAATGCAATTCTGCGTAAGTCGCTTCATTGGACCCCCAGACCCCCACTTTGGACAGCGGCATTGGGGGTTGCATTGGCAACATGGGGGAGATGTGGGGGTGGCTGCGGGCAGGTGTATGATCCCCCCTTACCCAGCTCTCACTGGCTGCCTGATGCCCAGACGGAATTTCTCTTCTCCCCCTAGCGCTGTATGGATATACATGTCTTCACCATCCATGGGGACAGCATGGAGATAAAGAGAGAGAGAGGGGTAGGGAGGACAGATGAAAAAGAAAAATAGAAGGAAAGGCGATAGATGAGAGACACAGAGTTGGGAGGTCAGAGATTAGAGAGAGAAAGGGAGTAGTTAATACTGTAGAGACAAAAGTGGCTGGCAGGGGTACAGTGATGAAAGAAAAGGAAAAGGGAGGGTGAACAGAGATGAGAGAGAGAAAGACCTAGTGTGAGAAGGACTGTAGAGGAGCTGTGACCTTTGCTGTGCGAGTGCGGCCAGTACACTGCCTACATTATCAGCCTCCCTGTCTCCCTTAATATTTTAAAGTAGAAAAACTGCATTATTTTGTATGGAAAATAGCAATACAGTTTCAATACTTATAATTTATGGCAGACTGTGTGGCCAACTGGTCAGTATCATGCTGTAATGACGGGATGCAATCACCATCCCAGCTGTTGGGATCCCAGCGATCAGGATACCGACCCCGGAATCCAGACAGCCGGAGAAATGCTGGCAGATGCAATCTTGGCATAACCCCCCTATTCCCCCTCAGGTGGTGGTCCACTTCACCCCTGGAGGGGGAATATAACCCTGTGGCCCGAAGCACGGCAAGCACAGCAAACCCACGAGATGACACACTGCACTCGCTGCCGGGATTCTGGCTGGTGGGTTCCAAGCTTCGGTCCCCTGACCGCCGGAATCCCGACAGCTGGGATCACATACTGATCCCATGATGACAATGGACCTATTTTTAGGTGGAGATAGAGAGAGAGAAAGGAGGGACAGAGCTAAAAGTAAGATGGAGAGGGAACAGTGGACAGAGATGAGAGAAAGACAGATGAGACAGGTGGGATGGTGGGGGAAGTCAGATGAATAGAAAACCCCTGCAATGCCAGGCAAGATAGCTAGCAATCCAGCAAATTACATGTCAAAAATACTACTATGTACAAATATGGCTGCCATCAGCTTACCTGTGAATGGGTCACATGTACGGCCACATCACAAATTCCACTAGCCGTGTTCACGTGTCAACCAATCCCAGGAGCGTATACACCCATGCAATCCTATGGATTGCAGGTGCATATGCAGTGTAAGTGTACAGACATGGGCACACTAGTCGCGACAAGCGACTCACGATTGCTATGGCTAGCAGCAAAGCTTACAGCAGCCACATCTGTATATATAATCAATAGATATTTTTATTATGACCATTCAACAGTTCTGAATACATTTTCGTACACAAGCAAGATGAACAAACATCATACTGTATGCAAAAAAGCTAATTTAATTTATAAGTTTCCTAAAATTATATGTATTGCAGTTACAGTTATACCCCTTTCAGACCGCATGAGGGGGGTCGCAAATGGGAGCCTGACACGGAAGCTCCCAGTGTGTGACCCGCCTCAGGCTCTCCACTGCCACTGTCTGTAAACCGGCATATTGCTGGGTTGGTGACATCAGTGGTGACGTGCGGGGGTGGTGCTTGGAGATCACATGATCTCCAAGCGCCACCCGTACACACACAGTAAACAGGAAATAGGTCACATCGACCTGGCTCCCGTTCACACCGCACAGTGAGCTGGGTTGAACACGAGTTCAACCCTGCTCGCAACCTAGGTTGAAGTACCAGTTCGCTCAACCAGTAGATCCTCGCGTCGCCATTTTCACTCCGGCATTGGAGAGTACACAGAAGAACTGCGCTAGCACCTTTACACTACAAACTTATTGATTTAATATCACCGATAAAAATACATTTTAGACATCCCATACCATGTAAAATAATTAAAACATATAACAATTAAGATATACACTGCTCAAAAAAATAAAGGGAACACTAAAATAACACATCCTAGATCTGAATGAATTAAATATTCTTATTAAATACTTTGTTCTTTACATAGTTGAAAGTGATGACAACAAAATCACACAAAAATTATCAATGGAAATCAAATTTATTAACCCATGGAGGTCTGGATTTGGAGTCACCCTCAAAATTAAAGTGGAAAAACACACTACAGGCTGATCCAACTTTGATGTAATGTTTTTAAAACAAGTCAAAATGAGGCTCAGTAGTGTGTGTGGCCTCCACGTGCCTGTATGACCTCCCTACAACGCCTGGGCATGCTCCTGATGAGGTGGCGGATGGTCTCTTGAGGGATCTCCTCCCAGACCTGAACTAAAGCATCCGCCAACTCCTGGACAGTCTGTGGTGCAACGTGGCATTGGTGGATAGAGCGAGACATGATGTCCCAGATGTGCTCAATTGGATTCAGGTCTGGGGAACGGGCGGGCCAGTCCATAGCATCAATGCCTTCGTCTTGCAGGAACTGCTGACACACTCCAGCGACATGAGGTCTATCATTGTCTTGCATTAGGAGGAACCCAGGGCCAACCGCACCAGCATATGGTCTCACAAGGGGTCTGAGGATCTCATCTCGGTACCTAATGGCAGTCAGGCTACCTCTGGCGAGCCCATGGAGGGCTGTACGGCCCCCCAAAGAAATGCCACCCCACACCATTACTGACCCACTGCCAAACCACGGATGGTAGAGAAGGCGAGAGAGACCGGGGCTGAATTAGATCGAGTTGCTTGTTTAAATAAAGCAAAAAATAAAAATAATGCGAGTGGTGAGGTAATATTTATTACGGGGTATAATAGCCAATATAAACAAGTAGAAAATATCGTGAGGAAACATTGGGATATCCTCGTTAGAGATCCAGCACTAGAGGGATATATCTCTAAAAAGCCTAGGTTCGTATATAGGAAGGAAAAAAACTTGCGGGATAATGTTGTGAGCAGTGTGTTAGCCGTTCCAAGGATGCAGACTAGGATTAAGTCCAAGGGGTTCTACAGGTGCGGCACATGTATGATGTGCCGCACCTGCAGCGATAAGAGAAGCAAAGTCACAGAGTATACATCCACACAGACTAAACAGATTTTTCCTATTAAAGATTGTTTGACTTGTTCAACTAAAAATGTTGTGTATCTGCTCGAATGTGCCTGTGGGTCCCAGTACGTTGGACGCACCACTAGGGCTCTCAAAATATGTATGGCAGAGCACGTTCAAAATATCAGAAAAGGAATGGAGACACATAATGTCTCATTACATTTTAAAAATAAACAGAAATGTGACATTAATCAACTTGTCAGCTTCTGTGCAATTATGGGCATAGGATCCAATTGGCGTAGAAAGGATGAGGAGGAAAGGTTAGCGAAGGCAGAGTTGAGGAAAATCTTTGAACTCAAAACATTGCACCCGAAGGGCCTTAATATGGACTTTGAGACAAAATGGTTCCTATAAATAATCTGATAATAAGTGTACCCCCGATACTTACCATTCTAAGGGAGATATGAAACCTTATGGATCCAATATATGAGATAGATAGGATCACTTTAGATCCCGTTGTAGCAGCATTATATATGTAGTAGTTTGACAACATAATGCAGATATAACAAAATATTTATTAAGAAATATTTGTGTATTCAAGTGATATAATATAATATAAATAGTCTGTGGTTATGATTGGTGGCACATGAAAAGGATATAACTAACGTATGTCTATCTTTTTCTGTATGTCCATTTGGGGAGAGAGGAATAGCGGTTTGCGTTCCACACCAGTATACTGAACTTCCGGTATGCGTTCCAAAAGCCGGATATGACGTATCGCCATTAAGGAAATCCCTTTGGTATTTGCGGCTCTCAGTGGGGATAAAGGATATGACGTATGCGCCTCAGATACCGGAAGAGGGTGTCTGTATCCATAACAATGCGGGGACATGGATTGAATTTACCCGCGCTGAATAGAAGGAGTTATCGGCGGATGTGTGGTATCCATGACAACCAGGAGACAACAAACCGAAGGGGATTGTGGAGATTGGGTATGGTGGATCAAGTTATAGAAATACATGGACATATTGATCCAGGATTGGGGACATTGTTGCAATAGGGAATAATGGAAATGGAATCACAGCCTCGTTTTAGAGATAACTTATTAAATATGAATTGAAGATTTTTACTATTGTCATTTGAGATTATAAACATTATATTGGATGTATGTATTTAATGTTTGATAATGGATAAATGCATGAGGTTTTAAAGTTAGTAATTGTATAGGAATATATGATTTTTGGGATGGAGTAATCCTATTGGTTGACAATGTCATGTGATATGGGTAGTGGGTATAAAGGACCGAGAGGATCACTTCCAATATTACACCCTGAGGAAGGATTGATATCCGAAACGCGTTGGTGTTTATATCAGAAGACCCCAGGCTTGAGCCAACCACTTATTTGGACACATACTTGATTGGCTTTAACATCTGCATCAGTAGTGGTTTGTACCTAACCCCCCATTCCATCTTAGGGGTGTAAGTGGAAGTGGTTCTGCCTGTCTACAAATTGGGTACTTCTATTTTTGTACGGAATTTTAATCTCTTTTATGCGGATTGTGGAAATTAAAGAGAAACTAATGTTTTTTTAAATATAAAAAAAGGACTGATGGAGTTTTTTTAATGAGTTGTTGGGAGGCTGTATATATGCACACAGGATTGATAGAGGATTCCAGTGAAGGAGGAAACATTAAAGATACCTTTGGATGCACATAGGGTTTATCATTAAGGTAAGCTTGGTTCTAATGATTTGTATGTCATAGATGGTGATGTCACAGTGCCTTGAATTGAAGAGAGTGTGAAAGAAACCTTTATGGGAACATAGGGTAATTAACAAAGGTCAGTCGTTGGTGATACTACAAGTAAACGGCCAAATCCGGAGATTCCCTCATAAATATTGTTGTACTCTGCTTTTTTTTGAGGGTTCTCAAACACAAGGATTCCAGATCTATATAGCAGCGCTTGGAGATCGCCCACCAGTGTATTATTGTATTTAGAAAGAAGTGGTGTTCTTTTGGACGTATATCAAGCTGCAGCTAGGGCACAAGTCATTGTTTCATTTTTTGTATTCTATGTTGATTTATTTGTTTGTATTTCGATATTCTTCACATCACCTGTTATCTTCATAACAAGGTCAAACATCACTACCGACACTACTACCCCTTAATCAACAATAACAACTTCCAAGTAGATGGAGAAAAAGAAGAAGAGAAAGAGAGAAAATAACACAAAGAAGAGAGGACAAGAAACAGAACAATTCTGTTAATCATTCCACCCATTATTCTATATCCTATACTCCATTCAGTACCACAGTATCATTTAATCCCCCCGGTACTAGAGAATCCATCCTGAAGATCCAGTATGCCTTGCGTCTGCAGAGCATACTGTATCTATCACCTCCTCGTCTAGTCGTCCTAATCTGTTCAATAGCTAACATTTTGATATCATTAAAATCTGCATCTTGACAATTTACCATGTGGCTTGACAATGGATGTTTTGCTTTATTTATCACATTTCTTCTATGTTCCATGTATCTTATATGAAGAGTTCGTGTAGTACGGCCGACGTACTGTTTTCCGCATTGACAAGTAATTACATAGATCACATATGTGATTCCATCTACTTGGAAGTTGTTATTGTTGATTAAGGGGTAGTAGTGTCGGTAGTGATGTTTGACCTTGTTATGAAGATAACAGGTGATGTGAAGAATATCGAAATACAAACAAATCAACAAATAAATGAATGTGTAAAATTATATAGTTGAAAAATAGAAAAGGAAAAAAAGTATACGTTATAGTCGCTATGGTATATATTATGTAGTGATAATTGAGATTAATGGTTTCTGGTCTGTGTTTGGCATATATTTTACATATATATTATACATAAGACATTATTTGAGATATAGGTATCGATACAGAGAAATGAAATAATTGTTACTGTATTATATATATGTAGAATGGGGAATAAGAGAATAATATAATATATAAAACATAATATATAAAATATGTATTATGTAATTATATAAATGTATAGATGGTGATCGATTGGTAAAAGATTGACACACTAGATCTTTATATTGGTATATTTATATATTTATATGTGATGTGATCATTGTGTTGGTAGATACGTGTGCAGCACTGAATTTACATTGTCTTAAGGTTGTTTTATGGGATATGTTTTTTTTATATACATATAGATATATGCTTTGTATGTGGTAAAATGTTGTAAAATATTAATATTAAATAGGTGTGATTATACCATCCAGAGAGTCCACTACAGAGTTAATATATAGCCGGATAGGAAATAATAATAATGAAAAAACATCAATTCTGTATGGAACGCATAGAGCTTTAGTACATAAATGTAAAAAGAACTTCAAACTGAGTCATGGACCGCAGCGTATACGCATGCGCCGAATGGGTGGCGCAAGATTTAAACTCCGGGTAATTGCAGTGCATGTATGGACACTGAGGAAGCCGCTGAGCTGCTAATCTAAGCGGGGAAACGGGTTTGTCGGACGTACTGCTGAGGAGTTGTTAAGGGACATCTCTAACCACTTACTGGCCGGCCAGAGACAGCGTTACATGCGGGTAATATCTGACATCAAACCTGTTATCCACGAGACAGTGGACTCCGGATAAGGCTGGATTTGGAAGCGACAGCCGGGAGAGGTATCAATTTGACGCATGTAAAGCGGAATATCGTACATAGATAATTATCCTTAACAATATTTAGAACTATATTTATGTTATATTATACGTGAAGATCACACCAGTTGACAACCTAATGGTGTGAGGAACGTTATCTGGAAAGTACATTTAGTTGGCTGCATGCTAATGAACTGTAACCTGTGAGATTATTCAAGGGTGCTGAGTGACAGGATAAATTACTAATATAACAATTGAAGAAACAGAGTTTCAACTGGGACATATGTATCGAATGTATCGAATGGTACCATTCTGTGTAAATACTCAGCTGCGTATATAATGAATTAACTAGTGAGGGGCAGTCAAAGTTCTCTGGCTTGGTATATCAAACAGGGCTTATCCTGCAAGTTATATATATCTTAATTGTTATATGTTTTAATTATTTTACATGGAATGGGATGTCTAAAATGTATTTTTATCTGTGATATTAAATCAATAAGTTTGTAGTGTAAAGGTGCTAGCGCTGTTCTTCTGTGTTTTTTCTGTGTGTATTTTAAGGCTACAAACCCAGCCTTTTGAATATAGCGGCAGGCACCTTTACAGTAATAATAGCGCCAGACTATCTTGGCATTGGAGAGTGTAGCAAGAGGACGTGTCTCCATCCTTAGTGTCTGTGTAGGGAAAGTGGGGTGGTGATTCCAGTGCTGTCTTGTGCTGCTCAGTCAAGTGTAATGTCTTGTGCTGCATCAGTCCCGTCACAGTGGTGGTGTCCTCTGCTGCCATCTGTCCAGTGCTGCTGTATAAGTCCAGTCCAGAGGTGCTGTGTTGTGCTGCTTCAGTCCAGTGGTGGTGTCCCTGCGCTGCTGTATAAGTCCAGTGGTACTGCCGTATATGTCCAGTGATACGGCCGTATATGACAGGCGGTACTGTAGTATAAATCCAGTGATACTGCCGTATATGTCCAGTGGTACTGCCATATAATTCCATTGATACTGCCGTATAAATCCAGTGGAACTGGTGTATAAATCCAGTCCAGTGGTACTGCTGTATAAATCCAGTCCAGTGATACTGCCGTATATGTCCAGTGGTACTGACATATAAATCCAGTGGTACTGACGTATACAGTATGTCCAGTGGTACTGCCATATAATTCCAGTGATAATGCCGTATACAATATGTCCAATTGTAGTGGCATATAATCCAGTCTTGTGATACTGCCGTATATGTCCAGTGGTACTGCCGTATATGTCCAGTGATACTGCCGTATATGTCCAGTGGTGCTGCCATATAAATCCAGTCCAGTAATACTGCTGTATATGTCCAGTGGTACTGCCATATACTTCCAGTGATACTGCCGTACACAGTATGTCCAGTTGTAGTGGCATATAAATCCAGTCCAGTGGTACTGCCGTATAAATCCAGTCCAGTGGTACTGTTGTATATGTCCATTGATACTGCCGTAAATGTCCAGTGGTAGTGGCATATAAATCCAGTCCAGTGGTACTGCCGTATATGTCCAATGGTACTTCCGTATAAATCCAGTCCAGTGATACTGCCGTATATGTCCTGTAGTACTGCCATATAAATCCAGTCCAGTAATACTGCCATATAAATCCAGTGATACTGCCATATATGTCTAGTGGTACTGCCGTATAAATCCAGTGACACTGCCATATATGTCCAGTGGTACTGCCATATACTTCCTGTGATACTGCCACATATGTCCAGTAGTACTACCATATAAATCCATTGATACTGGTGTATAGGTCCAGTGGTACTGCCGTATAATTCCAGTAATACTGCTGCATAAAATCCAGTCCAATGGTACTGCCGTATAATCCCAGTGGTACCGGCATATAACTCCAGTAGTACTGCTGTATAATTCCAGTGATACTGCCATATAAATCAAGTCCAGTGGTGCTGTCTTGTGCTGCATCAGTCCAGTGGTGGTGTCTTTTGCTGTATATTATTTACTCCAAATAAAAGGGTTATATACATTACTTATATTATTATCCAAATCATTTTTACAGGGTTTGCCCTGTGTGGTGTAGGGGTACGCTGCCTGTGCTGCATATTATTATAATAGCTCCAAATAAAAGGGTTATTATTATCCAAATTCATTTTACAGGCTTTGCAGTGTGTGTATGGTTTAGGGGTACGCTCTCCTTTGCCACCAATATTGTGCATGTATTACATCTGGGCAAATTCCAGCACGTCCCATGTTGTTTGTGCTGCACACTTGTGTCGCTTAGCTTAGTCATACAGCTACCTTATTGCACCTCTTTTACTTCATTGCATGATGTGCTGTTTGGAGCCTAGTTTTTTTTAAGTGCCATCCTGTCTGCAACTGCAGTGCCACTCTTAGATGGGCCAGGTGTTTGTGCCCACACTTGTGTCACTTAGCTTAGTCATACACCCACCTCGGTGCAACCTTTTGGCCTAAAAACAATATTGTGTGGTGTTCAGAATAGACTGGAAATGAGTGGAAATGAATGTTATTGAGGTTAATAATACCGTAGGATCAAAATTACCCCCTAATTCTGTCATTTTAGCGGTTTTTAGGTTTTTTTCAAAAATCATACAGATCAAAACCAAAACCAAAACACGAAAGGGTGGTTTTGGCAAAAATAATCCTGATCCAAAACACGAGCATGGAACCAGAACCAAAACACAAAACACGAAAAGTGCCCACCGCACATCTCTACTTAGAAGTTAGAACACGCGTTTTATCCAGTCCTGTTTTCACAACATTTGTATAGATGGCTGATAACAGAAGTTATTTCTTTGCACAGTAAATAAGCTTCTACCGAATATACGCAGAAAATATTCATATACTGTATAAAATGTGTAAATTAAAATGTTTACAACTAATGTATCCTTATTCCCCTAACACCAACAACAAACTTCTGTTATAAATATATGGAATATTTTCATTTAAAATCATCCACAACAATAATAAAAGTTATATTTATAATGTAACACAAGCTGCAATAACCTTTTTGCTTAATATTCCCTTATACATTGCAGATGCCCTTATAACAGCACACTCTGATTTAAATAAACTACAGTAGCTAAACTTTTAAATAATTACAAAAAATATTCAGAGTGGAAAGATGCATTTTTGCATCAAGGTAGGTCATTGCTCATTAAGCTTTAGAAATTAAGCCATGTTATACAGTAGTAATATAACCTCTTGTCGTGTATATAAAAATAGATACTGTATTATGTGGATTGTATGCTGCTTGCGTGTATTTTTCACACTTCAGGCTATTACTAAATTTCATGCAGCGACAGCACAGTGAGGAGACATTCTTTCCCACAAACTGCTCATTAGAGAACAGAAAACAAAATGACTTGTGTACAGATACTTAATTTGCTAACAATTTGTGTTGTTTCCAATAACTTTATAAAGAAAAATAGCATTACTTAAAAAACCAAAAGTTTCTAACATGCACACACACACACACGCATGTATATATATATATATATATATATATATATATATATATAATATGACTTTTATCCTGCGCTAGCACTTCTTTTAGCAGCACCTTTTAATAGACCCCCTGTTAGTCAGGGTCGCTCAGCGGGAGTACATATTAGAGTAGTGTGTATAGTGATTAGCACTACAACCCCCTTTTTTCTTTGGTAGTATCTAAATCATATACACACTACTTATAAATTTTATCACTTTATGAATTGACAGGAAATTATGTCACTGCCTATATGGTATAAATAGAGAGACCAACTTAGCCTTAGTATCTGTTGGATCTGTGGATAGAAGCACATGTGGAGGCTAGCTAGCTGTAAGTATGGTTTTCTAATGAACACTCCAATATACCCAGGAATATGCTACTTTGATCTTTTTCATGATAATGGCTGTTAATTATGTTTTGTGTAATCTTCTTGAAAAGTAATCCTTATTTATACTCTATGAGCTTTCACCAATTTTAAAATATCACCTCTAATAAGGTATTCTCCATGTTTCTAATTGTGGAGAGAATAGAGTGCCTACTAATATGATACGCTTTACTTCAAAAAGAAACTATCAATATTTCTATTCTATAATTATATATTATTTTTTATTGTTAACTGCATAATTATGCTATTATTAACCTAGAGAAAGTACTAATATTTATATCCATCAAATTGGCCCTCATTATGCGTTTAACAGAGGTTTAATACAGTCATGAATTGTTTTATCAACAATACATCCGCTCCTTTTAAGTTGTTTTACCTAAAGTTACTGTGTATAAAGCCATTAAACCACAGAATAAGGCTTGAATTTTACGTCTGTTGGTATGTATGATACCTAATAAAGTCCCTTCTCTTCTTTTCTTAAATTATGAATGCAAATTGTATTACATCAAATTGTATTTATATTTTTGTAGATTGAGCCATGTTTTGAACATCCATCAGCTTATGAAAAATCACTTGAAATAGTTGTTGTAAAATCCTTGTTGTGATTATTTTTTCTTCAGTTGGTATGTACCCAACCAATATATTAATTTGATAGTTAGGTGTTAATATTATGCCAACTGTTCTATTAGTCTGATTCTGCTCTCACCACCCAGATATAACCCCTGATTACGTAGTTGGGACGAAACGCGTAGGGTTGCTTAAACATCATGCACATCACTTTTGAAAAATTTTCTAACAGCAGATTGATACTCTATATGGATTAACATCAAGTACTGGAATTTAAAATTGAATACTGCTGTTATGAAAATTGTTTGTGGATTGTAATGTCTTAAATATGATTAAATGTCTCTTGAATTTTAAGACTACTAATATTTGTGTGTGTGTGTGTGTGTGTGTGTGTGTGTGTGTGTGGGCGGAGTGAGTTAGGCTGCAGAAGGGCTCAGTGAGGCTGCAGTAGGAGTCAGTCAGGCTGAAAAAGGGGTCAGTCAGGCTGCAGAAGGGCTCAATTAGTCTGCAGCGTAGAGTTGTGTTGCCATATAGACCATTACATAACAATATAATTTAGTAGGTACCAAAGTTAGAACAAATTATGTAAATTAAATAATATGATTTATTACCCAATGTGATTTTAACCAGTTAAGAGTGTGTGTATATATATATTATTGTAAGGTATAACTTAAATAGGTTTGAAGGTATTAGTCTTATGTTTTGAGAATTTAGTAGCATGTCTTTCTGTGTGTTTTACTGCAAGATTATGGGTCATTATGTAAGAGACAGGTTTTCTCTGTGTAAGCCATATAGCCAGAATACACAATATATTGAGCATTACACAAATTCATCCCTTCCATTCCATTATTCATATCTGTATTAATCAAAGGATTAACGTCTGATCTGCGCTATACCAAGTACAATTAAATCAAAGTTTACATGATATGTAGATATATGTATACTGTATACTTGATTCACACACAGCAAATAAATAATCATAACTTGGTGGATAAAGTCAATAGGTCACCTAGCTCAGGTCTCATAATATGCAAACAGTTACTGGTATGAACAGGGTGCATTGGAATTCACAATCAAAGATCTTCATACCTTTAGAAAGTACATCAACCAGCTGGCCTATTGTCCAGTTATACTGCTGGCCAGAGGCAATGATAATATAGGATCAAACGCACTATAAACAGGTCCCAATCATTTATGCTAACACCCTAGGGCCTAGGCGAAATAGATCGTTTACACATCCATACAAAGGTAGATCTCTGATGGATAAAGGAATACCAAACTTTATGATCCCAAAATTCTCTACATGCTCACCACCGTGGGACGGAGTTAGCAGAGAACGTTTTATTACACTTTGGAATCTGTCAAAACCTATAATTATGTACTCCATTGGAAACTGTGGGCATATACTAGTTTTGAATTGGTAGAATATAGGATATAAGGGGCAGTCTGATAGATAGAGAGTTAGAAGGAGAGGAGGAAGGAACAAAGTCCAGAGGGAGTCAGGATCCTAAGACGGTAGCTATGAATTATGCCCTCACATATTCTTGCAAGTGTATAGTATGTGTATTAATTGTTTAAGTTTGTAAAACTGTTTGTGTTTTATGTATGTACCATGGTTAAGGAAGTTTAGATAAATTATAAGATTTATTATCATTGTGTTATCTTATCTTGTAATTTGTATCACCTATAATAAATGTACTAGACAAAATAGAGCTGGTATTCCAAGTCTTGAACTCATTTTCGGAATCACTAAAGTTATACATGAAATCTGCATATATTATATAAGGCTCTGCAAGTTGGGACAACTGACTTGTAGTCAAAGTATAGTACTTATATGTTCAATGAGCCAGGATTATATATCTCTGTAAAGTATATTTAGGCTTTGCCTGGAAATATTTCCTGGACAGTAGAGATATAGCTCCTTTAATCTGAGCCAATCACAGGTATGAAAATAGGAACGTCCACGCATTACATATTGTGTGATTGGACCAGTACTAAACATCACCCCTTTTGTTATGAGCCCACCTATTTGTAAGCCTATTATAATATATTTGCAGATATAAAATACATAAACCATTATATCAATATATGATATAATAAATATATGTTATATAAGATTCCATAAATCAACATTGGCGACCACGGAAGGGACTTGGAATTATTCAGTATCAATTTTGACTAAATACAATATTTAGGGGCAGCGCAAGGGCTATAAGCCCGCTGGGCAAAATACAAGATCACAGTGGAATAAGTTGCAAATGACTAGAGAATTTTATTTTCTAAAAAAGGCCTAAAGTAAGAAATTAAAAAACACGGGTGTTAGAGTTTAACTTATCAGGCTAGCGAACAGATAAGGGAGGATACCACGTGCAAAATATAGGAAATATTGTTCCCAAATACTAAAAGTTTGTAATTCTCAGTGATAGAATACATATAACGAAAGGGAATAAATCTGTAAAATGGCTACAATGTCAAATATAGACAGCATTGTAGTGAAATACATCACAAAGCAAAAGTGTACAGACTTTGCTTGTGATGCCAAATTAAAAGAAAACCCATGGAGCTATGTCCAGGGTTTGTTTGATGATGAAATTAAATCATCAAAGAAAAGGAAACAGAAAGGAATAGCCATTGCAGGCTTGTATGCAGCCTGTTTGGCTATGGATGCTAAATTAAGCAGTTTAGCTAAAACCCTACAAAAATGTAGAGAAGAATCTAATTTAAAAGAAACAGAAAGCAAGGAAAAAATAGATCAGCTAAATATCCAAATTAAAACTTTAACAACACTTAATGACATGGGTAAAATCTCCCAGGATGAAGTGTTACAGAAACATAAAAATGCTCAGAGGGAATCCACAGAATGTAGGAGAGCTCTAACAGAGGTTACAACAGAGAGAGATGAGATAATAAGTGCATATAAAGTTATGCAGGGACAGCTCACAGAATGTATGAAAGGGAAAGCAATTGACCATACCCCTTGTGTGGACAGGGAGATGCAGCTTATGCAAGAGATATCTGTTCTGAAAGGACATATTGCTGCAAACATTAGGATAGGAACTGCAGCCACTGCCCCATATCCTATCTATGCATATGAAAGAGAACAATGGGACACAAATCATGAGGACAGAGAGGACTGCTGGGGAGAGGGGAATTCTACTGAATCTACCCTCAGGGTACCCATAGCAATGGGAGAGTTTGCAGAATCAGCAGCGAATAGGGAGTGCTCTATATTAATAGGCACAGATAGTAGTGATGAAGAAGTACAGACAGAAATTGAGGCACACAGGGCTCATAAACAGCCAGCATTCCTCACTGAGAGTAGGAACACCCTATTGGGATTCAATAGTGAAGGAGAGGCCATTCACTCAAGGGCCCCTAGTGCCAATCATCCCCCACAACCCATAAAAACACTTATGGGAGTGGCAGATATGATTGGAAAAATGAGTTCAGGAGAACACATCACCTCCCATGCAGCTAATGTTCAGCAGAGGTGTGAACTTCTAGGAATTAGAAATCTCACTGATCAGGTTAAGGTACTGCAATTAACAATTCCATTAGCTGCTTGGAGCGCTTTGCCAGATCTGATTAAAGAAGGTAAAGGTACATATGAAGAAACTGTAGAGGAGCTACAAAAGATAATTAACCCTTCAGTAGCAGGCACAATGGTTGCATATGAAATCAAACAGCAAAGTGAGGAGAACCCATTAATATATGCAAATAGATTGTGGGCAGCATATAGTGCAGGAAACAGCAAAAATGACAACAGTCAGAAAAACAGCAAAGATTTCAAAAACTTGTTGGTGCATAACTCGCACCCCACAATTAAAGCTAAGTGTGAACACTTGATAGATACCGTAAAGCATAGCTATGATAAAATAATGGGATTAATGCAGCGGTCCTTTCAAGCAGTACAGGCCAGTAAGCAACGTAAGATGGCAGAAAGGAATGAGAAATGTGTTATAAAGAGGGTTGCAGCATTAGAGTCAGAAGGTAAACCAATGGTGGTTGAAGGGCCCCACATTCCAGGGGAGGTAAACACACCATTTAACCCACAATGGAACACAGGGTCACAAAGGAGAGGGGGAATGTTTAAAGAGAGATCCATTTTTAGAGGTGGAGGTAGAGGATACCAAGGACATTCAAATGATGGAGCTTGGAATAGACACATGGGTTACTCACAACATTTTGGGAACAGAGGAAAGGACACAGAGTTTAAACACCAGGGTCCCACTTACACAGAGCTAAGACACCAGCTACAGGCCATAAAAGAGAAGTATGAGAATTTAGAAAAAGCAAACAAAGTGCAGCAAGCTGACACACAAAAGGAGAAAAATTGACAGTCAGTGGCCCCAAGGATAGTTGCACCAATCACTTTAGATAGGTGCGGGCGCCCTCAAGTCTCGGTTCTGGTCAGGGGCCACCAGCACACAATGTTACTAGACACCGGTGCCGCCATATCAATCCTACATGATGATCAGCCACATCACTCTCCTCTGTCAGCAGGAAAAACAATACATCTCCAAAGCTTTGCAGGGAATAAGGTAGATACAGTGCTGTCAAACCCTCTCCAAATACAAATAGGAGATGTATCTGCAATTCACACATTTGCATTAGCCTCACTGCCAAGTGAAACTAATTTATTAGGGTCTGACTTTATGATCCCTAATGGGTGTATATTGGATCTGACTAACCTTTTACTTCTGCAGAGTTCTCCTAATGTAACACCTGAGGTTGTAATTATACCAGATTCCCATGTAATTGCTGCTGTAAAACCCAATAATGCGAAATATGATGTGCTTAAGGCTAATGTTGATCATCCTGACAAAGATTTGGTATTACCATTACTTGAACAGTTTCAGGATGCTTTTGCTAAACACAAACATGACTGTGGGAAGGTAAACAAGGTGATTGAAGTCAGTGGTCTTGACCCTCCCCCACAGAAGCAGTACAATTTCCCACAGGAGGCCATAAGCTTCATTCAAGAAACAATTGACTCTCTGTTAGAGCAGCGTGTAATCAGACCATGTGTATCCACTAACAATGCGCCAATATGGCCAGTACGGAAACCGGATGGTTCCTGGCGGCTCACAATTGACTACCGCAAACTTAATGGCCTTACGCTTAGCTGCGCACCCACTGTTGCGTCAATGCCAGACATTCTAAAAATGTTAAGCCCAGAGCATAAATGGTTCACAGTTTTAGATATTTCAAATGGGTTTTGGTCTCTGCCTCTATCTGAAGAGTGTCAATACAAATTTGCCTTCACATTTCTGGGAAAGCAATACACGTTTACATGTCTTCCACAGGGCTTCCATAATTCTCCATCATTTTTCCATACTACGATGAGAGAAATTTTAACTGATTTTTCTTCCCACAAGAATTTATTGCAGTATGTAGATGATCTCTTACTAGCAACAGAGACAAAGGAAGAGCATCTTCAGCTACTGGGAGAACTCCTTGGCATCCTCAAAGACGCAGGTTTGAAGTGTAACCCATCTAAAGCTCAGATTTTACGGGAATCTGTTTCCTTCCTGGGGATCAGTGTTACGGCTGATGGGAGAACAATATCGGCAGATAAGGTAAAAACCATCCTTCGTTTACCCCTTCCTGTCAGCATACCTACACTGAGATCCTTCCTGGGGTTGGTAAATTACTCTAGGTCCTTCATTTCTGATTTTTCACAAATATCTGCACCTCTCTATTCTCTCCTCAAAAAGGATATAAAATGGGAATGGACCCCCAGTCACACAAAGGCAGTAGAAACATTAAAAGAAGCACTAGCTAG